>NC_086101.1:102133754-102456952 GCF_963921235.1 Mobula hypostoma
TAATTGCATATTTTGATTATTACTGAATTCCTTAGTGCTTTTCATTCTACTACATTTCCTGAACAGTGCAGAGGAAGTAAATGCTAAAAGATATTAGACCAGATCATTACAAGCTTTTTACCATTCTAATGGGAGGAGTTTAACGGGGCAGGCAGCATCTACAGGTGTAAACTGACAGTTAATGATCCATGTCAAGACTCTTCATCTGGTCTGCCTTACCATTCCAATTCCTTATGACATATACAGACCTCAAAACAGTAGCTGGGATGTGGACTACAGATTACAACAAGAAACAAAAAGATGCGTCAGAAAGGCAAAGTTATCATAGTCATGGGAGATTTTAACATGCAGGTCAATTGGGAAAATCAAGCTGATAATGGATCTGAAGAGAGTGAATTTGTTGAATACCTATGAGATGGCTTTTTAGAGTAGCTTGTCACTGACCCTACTAGGGTATCAGCTATACTGGATTGGGTGATATGTAATGAACAGAGATGATTAGGGAGCATAAGGTAGAGGAACCCTTAGGAGACAGTGATCACAATTTGATTGAGTTCAACTTGAAATTTGATCGGGGGAAAGTAAAGTCTAACTTAGCAGTATTTCAGTGGAGTAAAGGAAATTACAACGGTATGAGAGAAGAGTTGGCCAAAGTAAATTTGAAGGAGATGCTGGCAGGGATGACTGCAGAGCAGCAATGGCTTGAATTTCTGGGAAAAATGAGGAAGGTGCAGAATAGATGTATTGCAAAAACAAAGAATTACTCAAATTGCAAAATAGTACAACTGTGGCTGACAAGGGAAGTCAAAAGTGGTGAATCTGTGGAATTCTCTGCCACAGGAAACAGTTGAGGCCAGTTCATTGGCTATATTTAAGAGGGAGTTAGATATGGCCCTTGTGGCTACGAGGGTCAGGGGGTATGGAGGGAAGGCTGGGGCGGGGTTCTGAGTTGGATGATCAGCCATGATCATAATAAATGGCGGTGCAGGCTCGAAGGGCCGAATGGCCTACTCCTGCACCTATTTTCTATTTTTCTATGTTTCTAAAACTAATGTAAAAGCAGAAGAGAGGGCATACAACAAAGCAAATATTAGCAGGAAGATAGAAGATAGAGGCTTTTAAAAAACTTACAGAAAGCAACTAAAAGAATCATCAGGATGGAAAAGATGAAATATCAAAGAAAGCTAGCAAACAATATCAAGGGAGATAGAAAAAGCTTCTTCAAGTACGTAAAAAATAAAAGGGAGATGAAAGTGGATATAGGACCACTAGAAAAGAAGCTGGAGAAATATTGATGGGGGACAAGGAGATGACAGACAAACTATATGAGTATTTTGCATCAGTCTTCACCGTGGAAGACACCAGCAGTGTGCCAGATGTTGAAAGGTGTGAAGGAAGAGAAGTGAGTGCAGTTACTATTACAAGGGAGAAGGTGCTCAAAAAGCTGAAAGACCGAAGGGATTATAAGCCACCCCAAACAGATGAACTGCACCAAAAGTTTCTGAAAAAGTTGGCAGTAGAGATTGTGGAAGCATTAGTAATGATCTTTCAAGAATCATTTGACTCTGGCATGGTTCTGGAGAACTGGAAAATTGCAAATATCACTCTAATCTTTAAGAAAGGAGGAAGGTTGCAGAAAAGAAATTATAGACCTGTTAGCCTGACCTTAGTGGTTGGGAAAATGTTGGAGGCAATTGTTAAAGATGAGGTTATGGAGTACTTGGTGATACAGGACAAGATAGGAAAATCTTGCCTGACGAATCTGTTGGAATTTTTAGAGGAGACTTCATGTAGGACAGATGAAGGGGATGCAGTGGATGTTGTACACTTCGACTTTTGAAAGGCTTTTGATAAGGTGCCAAACATGAGGCTGCTTACCAAGTTAAGAGCCCATGGTATTACAGAAAAGTTACTGGTATGGTTAAAGCATTGGCTGACAGGTAGGAGGCAGCGAGTGAGAATAAAAGGATATTTTACCCTCTGACTACCAGTGACTAGTGGTTTTCCGCAGGGGTCGGTGTTGGGACCACTTCTTTTAATGCTGTATATAAATGATTCAGATGATGGAATAGATGGCTTTGTTGCCAAGTTTGCAGATGATATGAAGATTTATGGAGGGGCAGGTAGTGTTGACGAAACATGAAGGCTGCACAAGGAATTAGACAGATTTGGAGAATGGGCAATAACATGGGAAAAAATGCAATGTTGGAAAATGCATGGTCATGAACTTTGGTAGTAGAAATAAATGTGTAGATTATTTTCTAAAAGAGAAAATCCAAAAATCTGAGCTGCAAAGGGACTTGGGAGTCATTGTGCAAAACACCCTAAAGGTAAAATTGCAGGTGGAGTCAGTGGTGAGGAGACAAATGCAATGTTAGCATTCATTTCACGAGATCTAGAATACAAGAGCAGGCATGTGATGCTGAAACTTTATAAGGCACTGGTGAGGCCTCACCTTGAGTAGTGTGTACAATCTTGGGCTCCTTATCTAAGAAGAGATGTACTGGCATTGGAGAGGGTTCAGAAGAGGTTCACAAGGATGATTCCAGGAATGAAAGGGTTATCATATGAGGAACATTTGATTACTCTTGGTCTGTGCTCACTGGAATTTAGAAGGATGAGGGGGGAGCTCATTGAAACCTTTTGAATGTTGGAAGACCTAGACAGAATAGATGTGGAAAGGATGCTTCCCACCATGGAACCTGACAACGAGCAAATTTCTGATCTCTGTGGGGAAACGCAGGGCACTTGGAGGGAAACCTTCACAGTCACAGCAAGCACATGCTAATCTGCACAAGCCAGCACCAGAGATCAGGATAAACCCAGGTTACTCAAACCCTTCAACAACCACACAAACTGCAACATCACTGCTTCACTTTTGAAGCTGTCTTCAAGGGTTTTATACCTCTACGCCAAGCACGTACAAAACCACAGAAATGTAGCTGTATCGGTCACTTCAGCTCTCCAGATGTGCACAATGGTACGTGGAGGCAGGTGCAGTAGTACACACATCTTCCACTAAATGGAACCAAATGCACAGCTTGTCAAGTGTTTAACTTATTTCTTGCAGGTCCGACTATTTCTGGTGCTTGTTACCCTCCTCAGTCTGACAGTGAACTGAGATGGCAGTAAAAAGTCACTTCATTTGCCTAAACCCCAAATTTATTTCACTATCCATATAAGAGTGGTGTTCACATCTAGGTGAGTTGCCACCTCACAGCTCACACGACTCCTTGTGGGGAGTTTGTCCATTCTCCCAGTGATGCCTGTGTGGAGTTTGTCCATTCTCCCAGAGGTGCCCATGGGGAGTTTGTCCATTCTCCCAGTGATGCCTGTGTGGAGTTTGTCCATTCTCCCAGAGTTGCCCATGGGGAGTTTGTCCATTCTCCCAGTGATGCCTGTGTGGAGTTTGTCCATTCTCCCAGAGTTGCCCATGGGGAGTTTGTCCATTCTCCCAGTGATGCCTGTGTGGAGTTTGTCCATTCTCCCAGAGGTGCCCATGGGGAGTTTGTCCATTCTCCCAGTGATGCCTGTGTGGAGTTTGTCCATTCTCCCAGAGTTGCCCATGGGGAGTTTGTCCATTCTCCCAGTGATGCCAGTGTGGATTTTGTCCATTCTCCCAGTGATGCCTGTGTGGAGTTTGGCCATTCTCCCAGAGTTGCCTATGGGGAGTTTATCCATTCTCCCAGTGATGCCTGTGTGGAGTTTGTCCATTCTCCCAGAGGTGTCCATGGGGAGTTTGTCCATTCTTCCAGTGATGCCTGTGTGGAGTTTGTCCATTCTCCCAGAGTTGCCTATGGGGAGTTTATCCATTCTCCCAGTGATGCCTGTGTGGAGTTTGTCCATTCTCCCAGAGGTGTCCATGGGGAGTTTGTCCATTCTTCCAGTGATGCCTGTGTGGAGTTTGTCCATTCTCCCAGAGTTGCCCATGGGGAGTTTGTCCATTCTCCCAGTGATGCCTGTGTGGCGTTTCTGCATTCTCCCAGTGATGCATGGATTTCCTGCAGGTGATAGGGTCTCCACCATGTCCCAATAATGTGTGAGGTGGTAGGTGAACTGGCTGTTGTAAATTGCTTCAAGTGTGCAGCTGAACCACAGAAACTAGGGAGATTTGGTAAAAAGGTGGAGAATATACGCTCTAGCCAATTAGGGAGGTAGACACCCTGAGGCTGCAGGAGTCAGATTAATGGGTGACTCTCAGCAGGGGGAAGGAGAAACATCAGATAGTGGAGCCTGTGGCCGTTCTCCTCAACAACAAGTACTCCATTTTGAGTACTTTTGCGGGGGCGGGGAACAACCTACCAGGAGAAAGCAACAGTGGCCATGCCTCCAGCACAGAGTCTGGCCCTGTGGCTCAGAAGGGCAGGGAACTGAAGAGGATGGCAGCAATAATAGAGGACTCCATAGTTAAGGGGACAGATAGGCGATTCTGCAGATGCAAAAAGGCAACACGGATGGTAGTTTGCCTCCCAGGTGACAGGGAAGAAAATACAAGGATAAAAAAAACATTATGGGATTCATATATAGGCCTCCAAGTATAGATGTCTAACGTAGGCCTGAGTTTAAACTGTGTCTCACCAGACCAGCAACTCCACAACTGGACTTATTATTGAAGCTAATGACCTACTCAGGGGGAGGGGGGGGGCTGGGTGCACTTTGCATTTGGGCCCTCAACTCTACTCATGGTGTATGTAAGAGCTAGAAGTCCATTTATTTGGAAGGGCTCACTGATCATGCAGAGCAAAGTGATTTATTTGTATTTTTTAAATGTTTTTGAATACTCTGTATGGTTCTCAATGTTTTTTTTCCTTTACTGTTTTTGAATGATTTTGCTCCACTTTAACTGCTTCTAAATGTCTTTACTGCTCTGGCCCTTGCACAGAAAAGTTCATTTCTGTATTTGGAATTGACATTTTGGGCAGATGAACATTATGGTTTGGGACTCTATTTATTCAGGTAAAATATATAAGATTCCGG
This sequence comes from Mobula hypostoma, assembly GCF_963921235.1. Classification (NCBI taxonomy): domain Eukaryota; kingdom Metazoa; phylum Chordata; class Chondrichthyes; order Myliobatiformes; family Myliobatidae; genus Mobula; species Mobula hypostoma. Next base: position 102,138,732 of record NC_086101.1, read on the forward strand.
AGCAGAATTAGGCCACTTGGCCCATCGGTATATTATATAAAGATTGGCTGACTGGTTGGGGACCTCATGTTAATAATTAGGATGACAGAATTGATGGCTCTTTGGATGATACAGGTGGAGGGGCAGATAGTGCGAAGGAAACAGGGATTCTGCAGGAGGACTTTAACAGATAGGGAGAATGGGGAAAGAAGTGGCAGATGGAATGATGTGTAGGGAAGTGTATGGTCATGCACTTTGGCAGAGGAATAAAGGTGTAGACTATCTTCTAAGTGGGGAGATAATTCAGAAATCAGAGGTGTAAAGGGACTTCAGCCTTCTCATGCAGGATTTCCTAAAGTTTAACTTGCAGGTTGAGTCAGTGGTAAGGAAGGCAAATGCAATGTTAGCATTTATCTTGAGACCATAAAAGCAAGGCTGTAATGCTAAAGCTTTATAAGGCTTTGGTCAGACTGCACTTGAAATATTATTAGCAGTTTTGGGCCACTTATCTAAGAAAAGATGTATTGGCATTGTAGGGGGTCCAGAGAAGGTTCTGGTAATGGAAGGGTTAATGTATGTGGAGCATTTGCTAGCTCTGGGTCTGTACTCACTGGAGTTTTTAGAAGTATGAGGGTGGGTCTCATTGAAAACTATTGAATATTGAAAGGTTTACATAGTGTGCTGTGGAGAGGAGGTTTCTATAGTGGGAAGTCCAGGACAGGAGGGCAGAGACTCAGAATAGGGACATCCTTTTATAACAGAGATGAGGAGGAATTTCTTTAGCCAGAGGATAGTGTACCTGTAGAATTAATTGCTACGCATGGTTGTGGGGGCCAAGACATTGAGTGTATTTAAATTAGAGGTTGATAAGTTCTTGAAACATCAGGGCACCAAAGGTTACGGGGAGAAGACAGGAGAATAGGGCTGAGAGAGATAATAAATCTGCCATGGTGGAATAGTGGAGTAGACTCAATGGGCTACATGGTGTAATTATGCTCCTATGTCATATGGTCTTATGGTCTTAAAATAAAATTAAAGATAAACATGGATTGCTTCAAATCCACAAAAACAAAACTGGATTTCTGAATATGAATAAAAAGATGTGGAATGAGTTTACTATTATTAATCCAGTTCCTTTCACTTCCAAACCTCTCAAAAATGATTCATGCAATAAATTACTTTTTGAAGTGCTTTGACTCATCCTGGCACCAGATTGTTTCTAATTTGCATTAATTTCTTTGAATCAGAAGTGTAAAATGGTCAAATTTGAAGATCACACAAAGCATTTGGTTATTGCCTATTATGCCGCTGGTATTTAGGGCAGCAATGAAATCCTCCATCTCCCTGTCTTGGCCATATACTGTCACACACAGATATAGAAGGACTCTTCATTGCTGTTTCTGTAACAGTCTTTTTTGACGTTAACGTTGTCAGGCCTGAGCTGAACCCCTGAACCTGGAGGACCAGTGGATTACTCTTAGTCTGGCCTCTACCCTTTGATCTGTTTAGCATGGGTGACCCTACCAGGAGCCAAAGCATATAGCTTGACTGCAGCCAACATTACTCTCCAGGTCATTGAGGCATGCAAGCCTCCAAACCATGACAAGGTTGTAGTCCTCTTGGAGGACTAGAATTGACCAGAAAAGAGAACAGGACAAAAAGTGCACAAGAATTGTTTGGGACCATTGCAGATAAAATATAACACTGCTGACATAAATGTCATCTGCAACATTTGCTAACCCGATCAACTACAGAAATATTGAATTGAAATGGATCGATAGATGTTGGAGATAAAGACAGCTTTTTGTGTTTCTCTTCTATTTATCATTTATTTATTTATTTAGAGATACAGCATGGAACAGGCTCTTCTGACCCAGCGAACCACTCCACACAGCATCCCACTTATTTAGCACTAGCTTAATTACAGGACAATTTACAATGACTAATTAACCTTTGAACCAGTATGGCTTTGGACTGTGGGAGGAAACCAGAGCACCCAGAAGAAAGCCACACAGTTAGGGGAGAATGCACAAACTCCTTACAAAATGACTCCAGAATTGAACCATGAACCCCAGAACCCCCCAAGCTCTAACAGAATTGCACTAACCACAACGCCATTGTGGCGGTCCTAGCTCTCTTTGTAATTTAAGCAAAAGAAATATGCCCCAAATGCTGAATATTAGGATTATAAACAGCTGTCTGCCCCTTTAATTCAGCATTGCTCTCCCATTCTGACCTTTTCTGTCTGTGCCCACCACAAGCATAAATAAAGGCACTCATATTACTTTTGGGCACATTACAGCCTCAGTGGACTCAACATGGAATTGCTCATGCTTTATTTCTCTGTGTATCAGGTAAGATACTATTATTGGTGTGGTCTGGCCTACGAGACTTTCCTATACCCTTGTGATAGCAACACATCATGCACGCAAACAAATTCCTGACTGCAATTCTTATCTGTATGTTTAGTCATGTGGTTTTACCCCATTAGAGGTATTCCCTTTGTTCTACCCATCCCTCACACACCTTCTGTTAGAGAAAGCCAACTCATCTTTTCTCTTTTCCATTTGTGGTGACCTATAACATTAACTCTTTCTTTTCCTCAAATGTTGACTGACCTGCAGGGTATTTTCAGCACTTTCTTGTTTATTTCAAATTTTGAACATCTGCAGTTTTGTGATTCCCATTTTATTCTCCCCACATTTCTGTCAACTCTTGTCAGATTCTGCCACTTACCGACCTACCAGGGATAACGTCCAGTGGTCATTTAATCTGGAATGTGCTCAGATGTGGGAGTAAACCAACATAATCATGGGATGAAAAAGTGCAGATTGCACATCGGCAGCACCTAAAGACGGTATCAAACCAACGTTGCCGGACCTGTGTGGCTGCAGCTCTATGAGCTATACTGCTCTACCACCACTATAACTACACTTAGTGGCCATTTTATTAGCTATCCCCTACACCTGGTAAAATGACAACTGAGTGTATGTTTGTGGTCTTCTGCTGCTGTAGGCCATCCACTTCAAGGCTTGATGTATTGAACATTCAGAGCCATACTTCTGCACACCACTGTTGCAACACTTGTTTTTTTGTGTTACTGTCACCTTCCTATCAGCTTGAACCAGTCTGGCCATTCTCCTCTGGCCTTTCTCATTAACAAGGTATTTCTGTCAATAGTACTGCCGCTCACTGGATATTCGTTGCACCATTCTCAGTAAGAACATAAGAAATAGGAGCAGGACTAGGCTATCTGGCCCATCAAGCTTGCTCTGCAGTTCGTTAATATTGTAAATATCCTGTAAATTTCTGCTAAACTTCACGGTATACTAAATAGTGAAAGTGAGGCAAATGGAATGAAGGGAAGCAGAATTAGCCCAGTTTTGTGTTGTGTGAATCTTTCAAAGTAGCTACTACAGGACAAAGTGACACTCATCCAAACTAATGCCACATGGGTCGATCAATAGCTAGAACATGAATGGGGATGACACCTAGAACACAGAATGTAGGTTAGTACAGCATGTTAAAATCATTTAAGTGATAAATACTGGGCTGTCAGAATCAAGAGCTCTTCCTTAACATCTATAGTAAATTACACAAAATGCTGGAGGAACTCAGCAGGTCAGGAAGCATCTATGGAGGGGAATAATCAGTCAATATTTTGAGCTGAAACCCTTCAGGACTGGAGAGGAAGTGGGCTAGAAACCATAATAAGAAGGTGAGGGGTGTGAAAGGAGTACAAGCTGGTGAGTGATGTGAAGCTAGATGAGGGGTAAGGTAGGTGGATGCGGGAGGGAGTTGATGAAGTTAGGAGGTGATAGGCAGAAAAGTGAAAAGGCTGAAGAAGCAGGAATCTGATAGGAGAGGAGAGTGGGCCATGGTAGAACAGAAGAAGGAGGGGCATCAGAGTGAGGTGATAGATAATATGAAGGGAGTCAGAATGGGGAATGGAGAAAGAGAGAAGGGGGAGGGGTGATAAATTTCCTTTTACTTCATATATCATTGCTGTAGAAATTCTTCCAAAGAATAGCAATCATTCTGACTACAGTAACTACTAAGGAGAGAATACAGAACAAGAAATCAGGAAGATTTCCTGTTGTCTTTCAAAAGTAGGAGTGGCATTTTTAATATCCATCCACACCATATGGCTGAAAAGGTTTAAATTCTCTTCCATTTCAATATTATGAAGTATGTATTTACTCATGAAATAGGGATGATTTGGATTAGGTTAGTGTATACTGAACTTCTGGGATAATTTAAAATGCAGGCTTATATAATAATGGGAGATGAGGGTATCAGGGTATGTCCTTTAATGAGCCAAAAGACATTAGGCTCACAAATTCTTCCTTAGAGATGTTACTGGTAATCACAATTAAAATGCTTTAAAACTCTGTAACATGAACAGAAGGGCAGGCAAAAATGCGTTACGATAATAATCCTTGACAAAAGACCTGGGGCAGCACAGTTGCTCAGCTACTAGAGCTGCTGCTTATTGTTCCAGTGATCCCACAAATGGCCTTGGAGGGAAGTAGCTCTGTTGACGGGCAGAGCAGTGCTTTTCTTGGGGGCCATCCTCTGTAATCGAGTGCTGAGCTTCAGGAGGGGACACATATGGAGCTGTGAGGGAAGGGCAACATACGACTAGCAAGCCAGATCAGCCAAGTGAACCCTCGCGGTCAATGGGGTGACAGATGTCACGGCCAAACCACCCATTCAACGCCATCTACCACTTCTCAGCCCAACTCTACATCCTGTAAAAGTCCAGCTGTAATCTATGACAACCTTCTGCAGTATCTTCAACATCACCAACCTTTGGGCTCTTTCTGGATCAGAGATTTCCCTTAGATTTTCTCCTATGACTTAAAGATGCGTAGGTTGATAGGTTAACTGATCATTGTAAATTTCCGCTCAAGCAGGTGAGATGGAATTAAGACCATAAGTCCATAAGATATAGGAGCAGAATTAGGCCACTTGGCCCATCGAGTCTGCTCCACCATTTCATCATAGCTGATCCAATTTTCCTCTCAGCCCCAATCCCCTGCCTTCTCCCCATATCCTTTCATGCCCTGTCCAATTAAGAATCTATCAACTTCTACCTTCTTTGTCTATCCTGCATGATATTTCTTCAAAGAATTTCAAAAGATTTGTCAGGCAAGATTCTCCCCTAAGGAAATCATGCTGAATACAGCCTATTTCATCTTATGCCTCCAAGTACCCTGAGACCTCATCCTTAATAATCGACTCCAATATCTTCTCAACCACTGAGCTCAGATGAACTGCCTTATAATTTCCTTTCATCTGCCTCTCTCCCTTCTTGAAGAGTAGAGTGGAGTGACATTTTGCAGTTTTCCAGTCTTCCAGAACCATTCCAGAATCTAGTGATTCTTGTAAGATCATTACTAATGCCTCTACTATCTCTTCAGCCACCTCTTTTAGAACCCTGGGGTATTCACCATTAATCCAGGTGACTTATCTACCTTCAAACCTTTCAGTTTCTCAAGAATCTTCACTCTAGCAATGGTACCTTCACACACTTCATGACCCCTGACACTTGGAACTTCCACCATACTGCTAGTGTTTTCTACAGTGAAGACTGATACAAAATAATTATCCAGTTCATCCTCCATTTCCTTGCCCACATTACTACCTCTCCAGCATTGTTTTCCAGCAGTCCAATATTTGCTCTTGGCTCTCTTTTACACTTTATGTACCTGAAGAAACTGTTGGTATCCTTTTTAATATTACTGGCTAACTTACTTTCGTATTCCATTTTTACGTTCTTAATGACTTCCAACGGTTTTTAAAACTTCCCACTAATTTTTCTCTATTATATGCCCTCTCTTAGGATTTCACGTTGGCTTTGTTATCTCTCATTAGCCATAGCTGTGTCATCTTGCCTTTAGAATACATCTTCCTCTTTGTGATGTATATATCCCATGCCTTCTGAATTGCTTCCAGAAATTCTGGCCATTGATGTTCTGCCATCATCCCTGCCAATGTTCTTTTCCAATCAATTCTAGCTAGCTCCTCTCTCATGTCCCTGTAATTACCTTTACTTCCACTGTAATAGTGACAGAGCTGACTTTTGCTTCTGTTTCTCAAATTTCAGAATGAATTTGATCATCTTATGATAACTTGTCCCTAAGGGTTCTTTTACCTTCAGCTCAAAATCAAGTCTGGTTCATTGCACAACACCCAATCCAGAGTAGCTGATCCCCTAGTGGGCTCAATCACACGCTGGTCCAAAAAGCGATCTCATAGGCCCTCTAGAAATTCTCCCTCCTGGAATCCAGCACCAACCTGACTTCCTTAATTTACGTTAATATTGATATCTCCCATGACTATTGCACCATTACCCATTGCCCACTTTCTATCTCTTGTTGTAATTTGTAGACCATATCCTACTGGTTGGGAATCTGTATAAAACACCCATCAGGGTCTTTTTACCTTTGCAGTTTCTTAGCTTTATCCACAATGATTCAACACCTTCCAACTCTAAGTCACCTAGAAACCACAGAAAACTACAGCACAGAAACAGGCCTTTTGGCCCTTCTTGGCTGTGTCGAACCATTTTCTGCCTAGTCCCACTGACCTGCACATGGACCATATTCCTTCATACACCTCCCATCCATGTATCTGTCCAATTTATTCTTAAATGTTAAAAAAGAACCCGCATTTACCACCTCATCTGGCAGCTCATTCCATACTCCCACCACTCTCTGTGTGAAGAAGCCCCCTCTAATGTTCCCTTTAAACTTTTCCCCCCTCACCCTTAACCCATGTCCTCTGGTTTCTTTCTCCCCTTGCCTCAGTGGAAAAAGCCTGCTTGCATTCACTCTATCTATACCCATCATAATTTTATATACCTCTATCAAATCTCCCCTCATTCTTCTACGCTCCAGGGAACAAAGTCCTAACCTATTCAACCTTTCTCTGTAACTGAGTTTCTCAAGTCCCGGCAACATCCTTGTAAACCTTCTCTGCACTCTTTCAACCTTATTTATATTCTTCCTGTAATTTGGTGACCAAAACTGAACACAATACTCCAAATTTGGCCTCACCAATGCCTTATACAACCTCCTCATAACATTCCAGCTCTTATACTCAATACTTTGATTAATAAAGGCCAATGTACCAAATGTACCAAAAGCTCTCTTTATGACCCTATCTATCTGTGACGCCACTTATAGGGAATTTTGTATCTGTATTCCCAGATCCCTCTGTTCTACTGCACTCTTCAGTGACTTACCATTAACCCTGTATGTTCTACCTTGGTTTGTCCTTACAACATGCAATACCTCACACTTGTCTGTATTAAACTCCATCGGCCATTTTTCAGCCCATTTTTCCAGCTCGTCCAAGTCCCTCTGCAGGCTCTGAAAACCTTCCTCACTGTCTACTACACCTCCAGTCTTTGTATCATCAGCAAATTTGCTGATCCAATTTACCATATTATCATCCAGATCATTGATATAGATGAAAAATAACAATGGACCCAGCACTTATCCCTGTGGCACACCACTAGTCACAGGCCTCCACTCGGAGAAGCAATTCCCTACTACCACTCTTTGGCTTCTTCCATTGAGCCAATGTCTAATCCAATTTACCACCTCTCCATGTATACCTAGCCACTGAATTTTCCTAACTAACCTCCCATGCGGGACCTTGTCAAAGGCCTTACTGAAGTCCATGTAGACAATATCCACTGCCTTCCCTTCATCCACTTTCCTGGTAACCTCCTTGAAAAACTCCAATAGATTGGTCAAACATAACCTCCCACACACAAAGCCATGTTGACTCTCCCTAATAAGTCCCTGTCTATCCAAATGCTTGTAGATTCTGTCTCTTAGAACTCCCTCCAATAACTTACCTACTACTGACGTTAAATTTACTGGTCTATAATTTCCCGGATTACTTTTCAATCCTTTTTAAAACAACGGAACAACATAAGCCACTCTCCAATCCTCCGGGACCTCATCCGTAGACAGCGACATTTTAAATATTTCTGCCAGGGCCCCCACAATTTCAACACTAGTCTCCTTCAAGGTCCGAGGGAACACCCTGTCAGATCCCGGGGATTTATCCACTTTAATTTTCCTCAAGACAGCAAGCACCTCCTCCCTTTCAATCTGTACAATTTCCATGATCTCACTACTTGATTCCCTTAATTCCATAGAATTCATGCCAGTTTCCTTAGTAAATACAGACGCAAAAAACCTATTTAAGATCTCCCTCATTTCCTTTGGTTCCGCACATAGCCGACCACGCTGATCTTATCCCTTACAATCCTTTTGCTCTTAATATACCTGTAAAAGCTCTTTGGATTATCCTTCACTTTGACTGCCAAGGCAACCTCATGTCTTCTTTTAGCCCTCCTGATTACTTTATTAAGTATTTTCTTGCACTTCTTATACTCCTCAAGCACCTATTTACTCCCTGTTTCCTATACATTTCATACAACTCCCTCTTCTTCTTTATCAAAGTTGCAATATTCCTTGAGAACCAAGGTTCCTTATTCCTATTCACTTTGCCTTTAATCCTGACAGGAACATACAAACTCTGCACTCTCAAAATTTCTCCTTTGAAGGCTTCCCTCTTTCTAATGATTTGGTTTCATTTTTATGACCAGAGCAGCATCACCCCCTCTGCCTTCCTGCCTGTCCTTTTCATATAACGTGTATCCTAGGACATTAAGCTCCCAGCTATAATCTTCTTTCAGCCATGATTTAGTGATGCCCACATTATACATTCCAATTTGTCACTGTGTTACAAGTTCTTCTATCTTATTCCATATAAATGTAGGGAGAATAGGTTACAAGGATAAGTGGTGAAAGTATAGATGCACTCTGTGAACTAGCATAGACTCCATAGGTTGATTGTCCTCCATGTAATAAAAAAGTATGGGAATCCAGAAAAAGATCTTAAAAAGAAAGGGACCTACAGTCTAATGCCATTCTATTAATTGTTTTAAGGAAAGGTTACAGCGCTGAACCTTTCACACATCATTAAACTGACACAAATGAAGACAAGCCCTTCTTTTCATTATCATTCAAGACAGCTGGCATTTACATGAATAGTTGCTGATTATGTCTTACCATCTCGTCTGTTCAGTTTTGCAAAGCCAGGGTTGTGACTATTAGACAACTCGGAGGAGGAATCGAACACCAACTGAGGCAAATCAGACACCAAGTGATCATCACAGTCATCTGCCAGACGAAGAAAAGCATTACATTAAATTAATTAGCTGCACAATATGTTTCTGCTATTTACAAGTGCACAAGAGAATTTTAACTATCCCTCTGGAGACCTAGAAGATTGCCAAGCTGAAACTGCTGACATTCTGTGAAGAAAAATCTGTGCAATTTGTTGAGCTGAGAGAATATAAAATGATCTTTAACATACTAAACAAATCTAAATGCCTAAGAAAGCAAAGCACTAGAGATGCTGGAACATGACCATGAACTGTTGGAAATACTCAACTGATCAGGCAGGAGAAGTAGAGAACGCTTCATAGAATCAGAGCTTAGAAGCAGAAGTTCGTCATTCACACCTTTGACACTGCTTCCTGTTCAACATGACTATTCAAATTCAGTCCTCTCTTACAGCTTTCTTCCCATATCCCTTGATCCATAAGACCATCAAACTTTGAGACATAGGAGCAGAATTATGCCATTTGGCCCATCAGGTCTGCTCTGCTATTCCATCATAGTCAACTTATTATCACTCTCCACTCCATTCTCCCGCCTTCTCCTCATAACTTTTGACAGCCTTACTAATCAAGAACCTATCAAACTCTGCTTTCTATGTGGCCAGTGACTTGGCCTTCACAGCTGTCCATCCCTAAGAGCAATATTTGAATGTATTTAATGACCTGGCTTTATCTATACAGAATGCTTCAAGATCAGAACTGTCTGGAAGGGAAAATTCCTTTTCATCTTGCATTTACTCTTTTTTCTTTTTCCTCGATCAGGATTTTCCAGAGTTCAGTATAACAAAAATTTCATCAGAACACAGAAAAAATAGAGATAGAAAAATTTGAAAGTCAGAAGAATAGATGGATGGGCAGGAAGAGATGGAGGGAAAGATGTCATGAAGAAGAGAACAGTGATAAAGATATGAAGAAGATTGAAAGCGTGCAGAAAAAATTGCAAGTACGTTGCCAGGATCTGTTAATAGAGAAAGGTTAAATAGACTAGGACTTTATTCCTAGAGAAAGTGAGGGTGAGGGGGATCTTCTTTACTCAGAGGGTGGGGACAATGTGGAACATGCTGCCAGTTGAGATGGAGAGCGTGGAACGTGCTGCCAGTTGAGATGGACAATGTGGAACGTGCTAACGGTTGAGATGGAGAACGTCGAACGTGCTGCCAGTTGAGATGGAGATCGTGGAACGTGCTGCCGGTTGAGATGGAGAACGTGGAACGTGCTGCCAGTCGAGATGGAAAATGTGGAACGTGCTGACGATCAAGATGGAGAATGTAGAACATGCTGACGGTCGAGATGGACAATATGGACCATGCTGACGGTCAAGATGGACAATGTGGACCATGCTGCCGGTCAAGATGGAGAACGTGGAACTTAATGCCAGTCGATGTGGAGAATGTGGAATATACTGCCAGTCAAGGTGGAGAACGTGGAATGTGCTGCCGGTCGAGATGGAGACCATGGAACGTGCTGACGGTTGAGATGGAGAACGTAGGACATGCTGCCAGCCAAGCTGGACAATGTGGAACGTGCTGCCGGTTGAGATGGAGAACGTGGAACGTGCTGCCAGTCGAGATGGAGAATGTGGAACGTGCTGCCGGTTGAGATGGAGAACGTGGAACGTGCTGCCAGTTGAGATGGAGAACGTGGAACATGCTGCCAGTCGAGATGGAGAACGTGGAACATGCTGCCAGTCCAGATGGAAAATGTGGAACGTGCTGACGATCAAGATGGAGAATGTAGAACATGCTGACGGTCAAGATGGACAATATGGACCATGCTGACGGTCAAGATGGACAATGTGGACCATGCTGCCGGTCAAGATGGAGAAAGTGGAACTTAATGCCAGTCGATGTGGAGAACGTGGAATATACTGCCAGTCAAGGTGGAGAACGTGGAATGTGCTGCCGGTCGAGTTGGAGACCATGGAACGTGCTGACGGTTGAGATGGAGAACGTAGGACATGCTGCCAGCCAAGCTAGACAATGTGGAACGTGCTGCCAGTCGAGATGGAGAATGGGGATTTGATTTCAATATTTAGGAGAAAGTTGGATAGGTAAATGGATGAGGGGTATGGAGGGCTATGGTCTGGGTGCAGGTCGATGGGGCTAGGCAGGATAATAGTTAGGAATAGACTTGGGGGGGCTGGAGAGCCTGTTTCTGTGCCGTAGTGTTCAATGACTCTTTGACTCTCGGAATGGTGAAAGAAAGTTAAATGACAAAATAAATGACAGCAGAAGGACAAACGAAGAAGCAAATATATTGAGATTGAACAGAATAAACAAGAAGTGCTTGGAACTGCTGAACTCATGGGTTCCAGGAGGCTATAATGAGCCCAGCCAGGAGATAAAGTTCCACTCTTTTTAGAAATACTGCAAATCTGAAATGAAAAAGAGAAGGCTGGAAACTCTCAGTAGGTCAGGCAGCATCAGTTGATAGATCAAAAAAAAATGTTTCAATTACAGGACCCTTCATCAGAACTGGAAAAGAAAGTTAGTAGAGGCAGCAGAGAAAATGAAGGTGAGAGGAGTATGGGTGTACTTCCTAGGGTGTTTAGTTTTAATCTAAACCCCTCTGTAGGTTCCTTCTGTCCTTCACTATTCCCATACATTACCACATCCCCTCAATACATTATATCACAAGTTTAGATGGAAGGATATGTAACTGGCTAATTTGTGGTCTACTGATGCTGGAGACTGCAACCAGAAAGTACGAATAAGAACTGAGCAAGTCCCTTGCCTGCTTCACGAAAGTGCACTCACTTGTAATGGTTCCTCGGCTACAATCTTAACCAGGAGAGAGACCTGAATAAGAAGTCTGGAACTATGTCCTGATACAGGTTGTTAATAGGCTCAGTAGTAGAATAATACACTGCCTTGACAGATATATCTTAAAATGTCTCTATTTGAAATATTGAAATCAATATTTCAAATAGTGCAAAGGCATAGATAGAGTGAATACACAGCAAATGTATCCTGCAAAGGGGAACCAAAATCTAAAGGAAATGGGTTTAAGGTGAGTGGGGGAAGATTTAAAAGGCACCTGAGGGGTAACTTCCTGCAGGGTGCAGTTCATTCTGGAGTGAGCTGCCTAAGAAAGTAATTGAGTCAGGTACAAAACAAGATTCAGACAAATATATGGCTGGGAAAGATTTAGAAGGATATGGGCGGATTGCTGGCAAATGGGACTAGCTTAGTTGGAATCTTGGTCAGCATGGACAGTCTGGGCCTGATTCCTTGCTATACGCTAATTTTGTCAGAAATGGTTGTACAAAAAGACAAATGAATGGAGAAAATGAAAACAGTGATAGATATCTGCAAACAATCACCAAGGAAGTTTGGGAGAATCAAGAATGACTGAGAAGCCTGAACTGGACATGGTTCATATCACCACACTCCCAGACATTAATATGAACATAGAACAGTACGCCATAGGAATAGACCCCCTAGCCTGTCTGTGGCAACTATGATGTTAATCTACAGAATCTCTTGTGTTTATGACCAAATAATTCTATCTGCCTATCCAAACCTCTCCTGAATGTTATCACAATATCTGCTTCTGCTACCTCTCTTTGAAGTTTGTTTCAGCCTCATAGCTCCGATATACAATGATGGAATTCAGCAGTAACCATGTTTGAAAATAGTGATGTCTGGCAGATCATTAATAATCACACATGCAGTTTCTGACATGACAGATGGCTTACAGTGCACACACTCATTCAAAATACTAACAGTTTCAAAACAAATTATGCTCATTTATTTCCTCTGAAAAGCGATAACTAATTGTCCCATTCACAAACTAAATTAAGGAGGCACAGTGGTAAAATACTTTCAGACCACTTTAGTAAGCGTTGTTGCAAAACACCATTCCAAAGCTCAGATTTTTTCACTTGAGAGATATAGTTTGGTAATCAGCCCCTCCAGTCCAGAGAGTTCATGCCACCCAATTACACACAGTTGACCGAACAAATGTGGAAACGAGAGAGAAATGCGGAAGAACTTTGCAGGGAAAACTCATATCTATTGCCTACTCCAATTGTTCAAAACAGGATGGTTACATGCCATTCTGGAAAGCAGGTAAGATCAAAATATTTCATCAAAATTCTAGGGTCACATAAATACACCAGCATATCTCCTTTCATGGAGAATATCAGCATATCAAATGTGTATTTCTGATAACTGGTATGGAAGTGGCTATCTTAGCTAGATGTGTTTAAATTGCATGTCTGTTGTGCCTGGACTTGAACTCTCATCCCTGGATATTATCACAATTTTTTAACAGATTGACTGTCAATATATGAAGAGTATGTATCATTTTTATCTCCATCCTATAAACCCTTAAACACCGGAGCCTTGGGAGACAGTTAGGTGGGAAACAGTCAGGAGAGGAAAGGGCAAGAGTCAGACTAGAGAGTACTTCAATGGCTGTCCCCCTTAACAATAAGTACTCCTGTTTGAGTACTGTTTGGGGGGGGGGGCCTACCTGGGAGAAATAACATTGCATCTGGCACAGAGTCTGGCCCTGTGGCTCAGAAGGGTAGGGAAAGGAAGAAGATGGCAGCAGTGATAGGGAACTCTGTAGTTAGGGGGTCAGACAGGTGATTCTGTGGACGTAGGAAAGAAACATGCATGGTAGTTTGCCTCCCAGGTGCCAGGGTCCAGGATGTTTCTGATCGCGTCCAAGATGTCCTGAAGTGGGAAGGAGAACAGCCAGAGGTCGTGGTACATATTGGTACCAACAATAGAGGTAGGAAAAGGGAGGAGGTCCTGAAAACAGACTACAGGGAGTTAGGAAGGAAGTTGAGAAGCAGATCTTCAAAGGAAGTAATCTCGGGATTACTGCCTGTGCCACATGACAGTGAGTATAGAAACAGAGTGAGGTGGAGGATAAATGCATGGCTCAGGGATTGGAGCAGGGAGCAGGGATTCAGATTTCTGGATCATTGGGACCTCTTTTGGGGCAGGTGTGACCTGTACAAAAAGGACGGGTTGCACCTGAATCCCAGAGGGACAAATATCCTGGCAGGGAGGTTAGCTAAGGCTATTAGGGAGAGTTAAAACGAGAATTGCTGGGGGATGGGAACCAAATTGATGAGACAGAGGAAGAGGCAGTTGGCTCACAACTCAAGAAAGCTTGTAGACAGCGTGAGAGTAAGGAAAGGCAGAATGATAGTGAAGGGATACGCTCAGACTCATGGTTTGAAATGTGTCTATTTCAATGCAAGGAGTATCATGAACAAAGTGGATGAGCTTAGAACGTGGATCAGTACTTGTAGCGATAATGTTGTGGCCATTACAGAGAATTGGACGGCTCAGAGGCAGGAATAGCTACCTAGAGTGCCAAAAAGGACAGGGACGGAGGCAAAACAGGAGGGGGCATGGCACTGCTGAATAGTGAAAGTATCACGGCTGCAGAAAAGCAGGAAATCATGGAGGGAATGTCTATGGAGTCTCTATGGGTGGAAGTTAGAAACTGGAAGGGGTCAATAACTCCACTGGGTATTTTTTATAGACCACCCAATAGTAACAGGGACATCAAGGAGCAGATAGGGTGACAGATTCTGGAAAGATGCAATAATAACAGGGTTGTCGTGGTGGGAGATTTTAATTTCCCAAATATCGATTGGCATCTCCCTAGAGCAAGGGAATTAGATGCGGTGGAGTTTGTCAGGTGTGTTCAGGAAGGTTTCCTGAAACAATATGGAAATAAGCCTACAAGAGGAGAGGTTATACTTGATTCGGTATTGCAAAATGAACCTGGTCAGGTGTCGGGTCTGTCAGTGGGAAAGCATTTTGGAGTTAGTGATCACAATTTTATCTCATACACCACAGAATTGGAGAGGGATAGGAACAGACGAGTTAGGGAAGCATTTAATTGGAGTAAGGGGAAATATGGAGCTATCAGGCAGGAACTTGGAAGCATAAATTGGGAATACGTTCTCAGAGAAATGTGCGGCAGAAATGTGGCAAATGTTTGGGGTATATATGTATGGTGTTATATATAGGTACGTTCCAAAGAGACAGGGAAAGGATGGTAGGGTACAGGAACCGTGGTGTAAAAGGCTGTTGAAAATCTAGTCCAGAAGGGAAAAAGAACATAGAAAACCTACAGCACAATACAAGCCCTTTGGCCCACAAAGTTGTGCTGAACATGTTCCTACCTTAGAAATTACTAGGGTTACTCACAGCGCTCTATTTTTCTAAGCTTCATGTACCTATCCAAAAGTCTATTAAAAGACCCTATCGTATCCACCTCCACCACTGTTGCCGCCAGCCCATTCCACACACTCACCACTATCTGCATAAAAAACTCACCCTGACATCTCCTCCGTATCTACTCCCAAGCAGCTTAAACCTGTGCCCTTTTGTGCAGCCATTTCAGCCCTGCGATAAAGCCTCTGACTATCCACATGATCAATGCCTCTCATTATCTTATACACCTCTATCAGGTTACCTCTCATCCTCCGTCGCTCCAAGGAGAAAAGGTTGAGTTCACTCAACCTATTCTCATAAGGCATGCTCCCCAATCCAGGCAACATTCTTGTAAGTCACCTCTGCACCCTTTATATGGTTTCCACATTCTTCCCGTAGTGAGGCGACCTGAACTGAGCACAGTATTCCAAGTGGGGTCTGACCAGGGTCCTATATAGCTGCAACATTACCTCTCAGCTCCTAAATTCAATTCCACGATTAATGAAGGCCAATACACTGTATGCTTTCTTAACCATTGAGTAAACATGCGCAGCTGCTTTGAGGGTCCTATGGACTCGAACCCCAAGATCCCTCTGATCCTCCACATTGCCAAGAGTCTTACCATTAATAGTATATTCTGTCATCATATTTGACATACCAAAATAAACCACTTCACACTTATCTAGGTTGAACTCCATCCGCCACTTCTTAGCCTAGTTTTGCATCGTATCAATGTCCCGCTGTAACCTCTGACAGCCCTCCACACTATCCACAACACCTCCAACATTTGTGTCATCAGCAAACTTACTAACCTATCCCTCCACTTCCTCATCCAGGTCATTTATAAAAATCACAAAGAGTAAGGGTCCCAGAACAGATCCCTGAGGCACACAACTGATCACCGATCTCCATGCGGAATATGATCCATCTACAACCACTCTTTGCCTTCTGTGGGCAAGCTAGTTCTAGATCCACAAAGCAATGTCCCTTTGAATCCCATGCCTCCTTACGTTCTGCATGGGGTACCTTATTAAGTGCCTTGCTTAAATCCATATACGCTGCATCTACTGCTCTTCCTTCGTTAATGTGTTACGTCACATCTTCAAGAAATCCAATCAGGCCTGTAAGGCACAACCTGCCCTTGACAAAGCCATGCTGACTATTCCTAATCATATCATACGTCTCCAAAAGTTTATAAATCCTGCCTCTCAGGATCTTCTCCATCAACATACCAACCATTAAGGTAAGACTCACTAGTCTATAAATTTCCTGGGCTATCTCTGCTCCCTTTCTTGATTAAAGGAATAACATCCACAACCTCCGAAACCTCCAATCCTCCGGAACCTCTTCCGTCACCATTGATGATGCAAAGGTCATCGCCAGAGGCTCAGCAATCTCCCCCCACCTCGCCTCCCACAGTAGCCTGGGGTACATCTCATCTGGCCCCAGCAACTTATCCAACTTGATGCTTTCCAAAAGCTCCAGCACATCCTCTTTATTAATATCTATACGCTCCAGCTTTTCAGTTTGCTGCAAGTCATCACTACAATCACCAAGATCCTTTTCCGTAGTGAATACTGAAGTATTCATTAAGTACCTCTGCTATTTCCTCAGGTTCCATACACACTTTCCCACTGTCACACTTAATAGGTCCTATTCTTTCACATCTTATCTTGCTCTTCACATATTATAGAATGCCTTGGAGTTTTCTTAAATCCTGCCCGCCAAGGCCTTCTCATGACCCCTTCTGGCTCTCCTAATTTCCTTCTTAAGCTCCTTCCTAGTAGTCTTATAATCTTCTAGATCTCTAACATTACCTCAGTCTCTGACCCTTTTTGCAAGCTTTTCTTTTCTTCTTGACTAGATATATTACAGCCTTTGTACACCACGGTTCCTGTACTCTACCATAACTTCCCTGTCTCATTGGAACATACCTATGCAGAACTCCACACAAATATCCCCTGAACATTTGCCATATTTCTTCCGTACCTTTCCCTGAGAACATCTGTTCCCAATTTAAGCTTCCAAGTTCCTGCCTGATAGCCTCATATTTCCCCTTACTCCAATTAAACGCTTTTCTTTCTTGTCTGTTCCTATCTCTCTCTAATGCTATTGTAAAGGAGATAGAATTATGATCACTATCTCCAAAATGCTCTCCCACTGAGAGATCTGACACCTGACCAGGTTCATTTCCCAATACCAAATCAAGTATAGTCTCCTCTCTTGTAGGGTTATCTACATATTGTGTCAAGAAACCTTCTTGAATACACCTAACAAACTCCACCCCATCTAAACCCCTTGCTCAAGAGAGATGCCAATCGATATTCGGGAAATTAAAATCTCCCACCACGACAACTCTATTATTATTAACCTGTCCAGGATCTGTTTCCCTATCTGCTCCTCGATATCCCTGTTACTATTAGGCGGCCTATAAAAAACACCCAGTAAAGTTATTGACCCCTTCCTGTTCCTAACCTCCACCCACAGAGACTCCATAGACAATCCCTCCATGACGTCCACCTTTCTGCAGTCGTGACACTATTTCTGATCAAGAGTACCATGCTCCTAC
Source organism: Mobula hypostoma (assembly GCF_963921235.1). NCBI lineage: Eukaryota > Metazoa > Chordata > Chondrichthyes > Myliobatiformes > Myliobatidae > Mobula > Mobula hypostoma. The sequence goes on from NC_086101.1 coordinate 102,156,673, forward strand.
CTCTTTTGCCTTCCTCCCTGTCATTTCTGAAACATCTAAAACCCGGCACCTGAAATAACCATTCCTGAGCCATCCAAGTCTCTGTAATGGCCACCACATCATAGCTTCAAGTACTGATCCATGCTCTAAGCTCAAACAACAGGAATTCTGCAGATGCTGGAAATTCAAGCAACATACATCAAAGTTGCTGGTGAACGCAGCAGGCCAGGCAGCATCTGTAGGAAGAGGTGCAGTCGACGTTTCAGGCCGAGACCCTTCGTCAGGACTAACTGAAGGAAGAGTGAGTAAGGGATTTGAAAGCTGGAGGGGGAGGGGGAGATGCAAAATGATAGGATAAGACAGGAGGGGGAGGGATGGAGCCGAGAGCTGGACAGGTGATAGGCAAAAGGGGATACGAGAGGATCATGGGACAGGAGGTCCGGGAAGAAAGACAAGGGGGGGGGGTGACCCAGAGGATGGGCAAGAGGTATATTCAGAGGGACAGAGGGAGAAAAAGGAGAGTGAGAGAAAGAATGTGTGCATAAAAATGAGTAACAGATGGGGTACGAGGGGGAGGTGGGGCCTTAGCGGAAGTTAGAGAAGTCGATGTTCATGCCATCAGGTTGGAGGCTACCCAGACAGAATATAAGGTGTTGTTCCTCCAACCTGAGTGTGGCTTCATCTTTACAGTAGAGGAGGCCATGGATAGACATGTCAGAATGGGAATGGGATGTGGAATTAAAATGTGTGGCCACTGGGAGATCCTGCTTTCTCCGGCGGACAGAGCGTAGATGTTCAGCAAAGCGGTCTCCCAGTCTGCGTCGGGTCTCACCAATATATAAAAGGCCACATCGGGAGCACCGGACGCAGTATATCACCCCAGTCGACTCACAGGTGAAGTGATGCCTCACCTGGAAGGACTGTTTGGGGCCCTGAATGGTGGTAAGGGAGGAAGTGTAAGGGCATGTGTAGCACTTGTTCCGCTTACACGGATAAGTGCCAGGAGGGAGATCAGTGGGGAAGGATGGGGGGGACGAATGGACAAGGGAGTTGTGTAGGGAGCGATCCCTGCGGAATGCAGAGAGAGTGGGGGAGGGAAAGATGTGCTTAGTGGTGGGATCCCATTGGAGGTGGCGGAAGTTACGGAGAATAATATGTTGGACCCGGAGGCTGGTGGGGTGGTAGGTGAGGACCAGGGGAACCCTATTCCTAGTGGGGTGGTGGGAGGATGGAGTGAGAGCAGATGTACGTGAAATGGGGGAGATGCATTTAAGAGCAGAGTTGATAGTGGAGGAAGGGAAGCCCCTTTCTTTAAAAAATGCTCTAAGCTCATCTGCTTTGTACACAATACTCCTTGCATTAAAATAGACACATCTCAAACCATCGGTCTGAGCGCATCGCTTCTCTAACACACTCCCTCACACACTGTCTCCAAGCTTTCTCTATTTGTGAGCCAACTGCCTCTTCCCCAGTCTCTTCAGTTCGGTTCCCACCCCGCAACATTCCTAGCTTAAACTCTCCCCAGTAGCCTTAGCAAACCTCCTCGCCAGGATATTGGTCCCCCTGGGATTTAAGTACAAACCGTCTTTTTTGTACAGGTCACACCTGCCCCAAAAGGAGTCCCAATGATCCAGAAATATGAATCCCTGCCCCCTGCTCCAATCCCTCAGCCACTCATTTATCCTCCACCTCACTCTTTTCCTATACTCACTATCGTGTGGCATAGGCAGTAACCCCGAGATTACTACCTTTCAGGTCCTGCTTCTCAACTTCCTTCCTAACTCCCTGTAGTCTGTTTTCAGGACCTCTTCCCTTTTCCTACCTATGTCATTGGTACCAATATGTACCACAGCCTCTGGCTGTTCTCCCTCCCACTGCAGGATAGCGTGGACGTGATCTGAATATCCCGGACCCTGGCACCTGGGAGGCAAACTACCATCCGAGTTTCTTTCCTGCTTCCACAGAATCGCCTGTCTAACCCCCTAACTATAGAGTTCCCTATCACTACTGCCTTCCTCTTCTTTCCCTACGCTTCTGAGCCATAGGGCCAGACTCTGTGCCAGAGGCACGGCCACTGTTGCTTCACCCAGGTAGGCTGTCCCCCCCAGCGGTACTCAAACAGGAGTACTTATTGTTCAGGGGCAGCCACAGGGGTACCCTCTAGTATCTGACTCTTCCCCTTCCCTCTCCTGACTGTTGCCCTATCCTGACTGACAAGAAAAGCTTATGAAAGGTGCAAATAACTAGGTAATGATAGAGATCTAGAATATTATAACGCTAGCAGGAAGGAGCTTCAGAAAGAAATTAGGAGAGCCAGAAGGGGCCATGAGAAGGCCTTGGCGAGCAGGATTAAGAAAACCCTCCAAGGCATTCTACAAGTACGTGAAGAGCAAGAGAATAAGATGTGAGAAAATAGGACCTATCAAGTGTGACAGTGGGAAAGTATGTATGGAACTGAAGGAAATAGCAGAGGTACTTAATGAATACTTTACTTCAGTATTCAGTGTGGAAAAGGATCTTGGTGATTGTAGTGATGATTTACAGCAGACTGAAAAGCTTGAGCATGTGGTTCCATCCGTTAGTCTCGCGAGAACATGGATCTGAGCCTGGAAAGCCTTGCTTTAGTCTGCGTTAGAGCAGCGTCTGTTGTGGCTGTAGAGTCCCACATGGGAGTGACAGTCTCGGCTGCAGCGACTGCACTTGAAGGCACTGTCCTCCAGTGTTGTCTTGGTGCTGTTTTTCCGACGAGTGCGCTTTTCTTCAGCAGCAAGCCTTAGCTTCTCTCCTCGTTTAGACCTCTGCGTAGTTCCAGCCTCCAGTGAGAGCAATCGCTTGCGATGTCCTCCCACCTCTCGATGTTCATTTTCAGTGACTTCATGTCTCTCTTGCAAACGTCTTTGAAACGAAGATGGGGCCACCCTTGTGCGCTCTTGTCAGAGGCCAGTTCCCCGTACAGCAGATCTTTCGGGATCCTCCCGTCTGACATGCGGTATACATGGCCCAGCCAGCAGAGACGGCGTTGTTGGAGCAGGGTGAAGCGGCTGGGTATCTGGGTGTGGGCCAGGACCTCATTGTTGGTCAGTCCACGTGATGTCCAGGATGCGTCTCAGGCTGCGAAGGTCGAAGGCGTTGAGACGTCGCTCTTGTCTGTAGTTGAGGCTCCAGGTCTCACTGCCGTAAAGTAGTGTGTTGAGGACGCAGTCCCTGTAGACTGCAACTTTGGTGTGCGTCGTCAGCTTTCTGTTCTCCCAGACTCTCTTTGTCAGCCTGGCAAACGTTGAGGCTGCTCATCCGATCTGTCTATTGATCTCGGGGTCTAGGGAGAGGCTGCCTGTGATGGTGGAGCCAAGGTATGTAAACTCATGAACTACCTCCCGCTCGTAATTGTTGATGGTAATGGCAGGGGGATGCTCAATGCCTTGGCCCAACACGTTGGTTTTCTTCAGGCTGATGGTCAAGCTGAAGTCCTGGCAGGCTCTTGAGAAGCTGTCCATGAGGCTGTCCTTGAGCATGTAGACCTTAAGAAACAGGATGTGCTGGAGCTTTTGGAAAGCATCAAGTTGGATAAGTCAACGGGACCGGATGAGATGTACCCCAGTCTACTGTGGGAGGCGAGGGAGGAGATTGCTGATACTCTGGCAATGATCTTTGCATCATCAATGGGGATGGGAGAGGTTCTGGAGGATTAGAGGTTTGCAGATGTTGTCCCCTTATTCAAGAAAGGGAGTAGAGATAGCCCAGGAAATTATAGACCAGTGAGTCTTACGTCTGTCGTTGGAAAGTTGATGGAGAAGATCCTGAGAGACAGGACTTATGAACATTTGGAGAGGCATAATATGATTAGGAATAGTCAGCATGGCTTTGTTAAAGGCAGGTCATGCCTTATGTGCCTGATTGAATTTCTTGAGGATGTGAATAAACACATTGATGAAGCCAGAGCAGTAGATGTAGTGTATAAGGATATCAGCAAGGCATTTGATAAGGTACCCCATGTAAGGCTTATTGAGAAAGTAAGGGGTCATGGGACCTAACGAGACCTTGTTTTGTGGATCCAGAACTGGCTTACCCACAGAATGCAAAGAGTGGATGTAGACAGGTCATATTCTGAATGGAGGTTGGTGACCAGTGGCGCGCCTCAGGGATCTGTCCTGGGACCCCTTTTCTTCGCGGTTTTTATAAATGATCTGGATGAGGAAGTGGAGGGATGGATTAGTAAATTTGATGATAACACAAAGGTTGGAAGTGTTGTGAATAGTGTGGCGGCAGTCAGAGCTTACAGCGGGACATTGGTAGGATGCAAAACTGGGCTGAGAGGTGGCAGATAGAGTACAATCCAGATGAGTGTGAGGTGGTTCATTTTGGTAGTTCAAATATGATGACAGAATATAGTATTAAAGGTAAGACTCTCGGCAGTGTGGAGAATCAGAGGGATCATGGAGTCTGTGTCCATAGGATACTCAAAGCTGCCGCGCAGGTTGACTGTGTGGTTAAGAAGGCATACGGTGCATTGGCCTTTGTGGGATTGAGTTCAAGCGCCGAGAGGTAATGTTACAACTGTATCGTATCCTGTTCAGACTCCACTTGGAGTAATGTGCTCAGATCTGGTCACCTCACTACAGGAAGGATGTGGAAGCCATAGAAAGGGTGCAGAGGAGATTTACAAGGATGCTGCTTGGATTGGGGAGCCTGCCTTAGGTGAACCGGTTGAGTGAACTTGGCCTTTTCTCCTTGGAGCGACAGAGGTCACCTGATAGAGGTATATAAGATGATGACAGGCATTGATCATGTGGATAGTCAGGGGCTTTTTCCCAGGGCTGAAATGGCTAACATGAGAGGACACAGTTTTAAGGTACTTGGAAGGAGGTACAGAGGAGATGTCAGGGGTAAGTGTTTCTTTTCCACAGAGAGTGGTGAGTTTGTGGAATGGGCTGCCAGTGATTGTGGTGGAGGCGGATACAATAGGGTCTTTTGAGAGACTCCTGGATAGATACGTGGAGCTTAGAAAAATAGAGTGCTATGGGTAACCCCAGATAATTTCTAAAGTAAGTACATGTACGTCACAGCATCGTGGTCTGAAGGGCCTGTATTGTGCTGTAGGCTTTCTATGTTTCTAGGAATAGTTCACAAGGTGCAAAATAGTTAAGTGCCACAGAAGACGAAGTGCACAAATGGCAGGGGTTGGTAACCATGTCTTACAAAGGAAGTTAAGGACTGCATAAAATCCAAGGAAAGGGCATAAAATATAGCAAAAGTTGGATAATTTAAAAGTTTTGAAATCCAACGAAAGGCAACAAAGAGACATAAGAAGAGAAAAGGCGAAATATGAGGGCACACTAGCCAATAATATACAGCAGAATACTAAAAGCTTTTGCAGCTATATTATGAGTAAAAGGGTGGTGAGAGTTGATATTTGTCCTGGTGTGGAAGATAAAGAATGGTAGGGTGAAGAAACCATGGGCGGCAAGTGAGGTGGAGAATCTAGTCAGGTGGAAGAAGGCAGCATACATGAGATTTAAGAAGCAAGGATCAGATGGGTCTATTGAGGAAAATAGGGTAGCAAGAAAGGAGCTTAAGAAGGGGCTGAGGAGAGCAAGAAGAGGGCATGAGAAGGCCTTGGTGAGTAGGATAAAGGAAAACTCCAAGGCTTCAATTATGTGAAGAACAAAAGGACGACAGGAGTGAAGATAGGACCAATTAGAGATAAAGGTGGGAAGATGTGCCTGGAGGCTGAGGAACTGAGCGAAGTCCTCAATGAGTACTTCTCTTTGGTATTCACCAATGAGAGGGAACATGATGATGGTGAAGACAATATAAGTGAGGGTGATGTTCTGGAGCATGTTGATATTAAGGGAAAGGAGGAGTTGGAGTAGTTAATATACATTAGGACGGATAAGTCCCCAGGGCCTGAAGGAATATTCCCCAGGCTGCTCCATGAGGCGAGGGAAGAGATTGCTGAGCCTCTGGCTGGGATCTTTATGTCCTCGTTGTCCACGGGAATGGTACCGGAGGATTGGAGGGAGGTGAATGTTGTCTCCTTGTTCAAAAAAGGTAGTAGGGATAGTCTGGGTAATTATAATTATAATGAGCCTTACGTCTGTGGTGGGAAAGCTGTTGGAAAAGATTCTTAGAGATAGGATCTATGGGCATTTAGAGAACCATGGTCCGATCAGGGACAGTCAGCATGGCTTTGTGAAGGGCAGATCATGTCTAACAAGCCTGATAGAATTCTTTGAGGAGGTGACCATGCATATAGACGAGGGTAGTGCAGTGGATGTGATCTACATGGATTTTAGTAAGGCAATTGACAAGGTTCCACACGGTAGGCTTACTCAGAAAGTCAGAAGGCATGGGATCTAGGGAGGTTTGCCCAGGTGGATTCAGAATTGGCTTGCCTGCAGAAAGCAGAGGGTCGTGGTGGAGGGAGTACATTCAGACTGGAGGGTTGTGACTAGTGGTGTCCCATAAGGATCTGTTCTGGGACCTCTACTTTTCGTGATTTTTATTAAGGACCTGGATGTGGGGGTAGAAGGGTGAGTTGGCAAGTTTGCAGACGACACATAGGTTGGTGGTGTTGTAGATAGTGTAGAGGATTGTCGAAGATTGCAGAGGGACATTGATAGGGTGCAGAAGTGGGCTGAGAAGTGGCAGATGGAGTTCAACCCGGAGAATTGTGAGGTGGTACAGTTTGGAAGGATAAACTCCAAGGCAGAGTACAAAGTAAATGGCAGGATACTTGGCAGTGTGGAGGTGCAGAGGAATCTGGGGGTACATGTCGACAGATCCCTGAAAGTTGCCTCACAGGTAGATAGGGTAGTTAACAAAGCTTATGGAGTGTTAGCTTTCATAAGTCGAAGGATAGGGTTTAAGAGTCGTGGGGTAATGATGCAGCTCTATAAACCTCTGGTGAGGCCACACTTGGAGTACTGTGCCCAGTTCTGGTCGCCTCACTATAGGAAGGATGTGGAAGCATTGGAAAGGGTACAGAGGAGATTTAACGGGATGCTGCCTGGTTTAGAGAGTGTGCATTATGATCAGAGATTAAGGGAGCTAGGGCTTTACTCTCTGGAGAGAAGGAGGATGAGATGAGACATGATAGAGGTATACAAGATATTGAGAGGTATAGATAGAATGGACAGCCAGCGCCACTTCCCTGGGGCACCTCTGCTCCATACAAGAGACATGGCTTTAAGGTCGAGGGTGGGAAGTTCAAGTGGGATATTAGAGGAAGGTTTTTTACTCGGAGAGTGGTTGGTGTGTGGAATGAACTGCCTGAGTCAGTGTCGAAGGCAGATACACTAGTGAAATTTAAGAGACTACTAGACAGGTATATGGAGGAATTTAAGGTGGGGGATTATATGGGGCAGGGTTTAAGGGCCAGCATAACATTGTGGGCCGAAGGGCCTGTACTGTGCTGTACTATTCTATGTTCTATGATATTGGACCACTGGGAATTGATGCTGGTGAGGTAGTAAGGAGGATAAAGAAATGGCAGATGAACTTAATAAGTACTTTGCTTCAGTCTTCACTGTGGATGACACGAGCAGTGTGCCAAAGGTCCATGAGTGCCAGCGAGCAGGAGTGAATGACTTTGCTATTTCAAAGGAAAAAGTGCTCGACAAATTGAAAGGTCTTAAGGTGTGTAAGTCACCTGGACCAAATGGACTATATCCCAGAGTCCTGAGAGAGGTTGTTGAAGAGATAACAGATGCATTGGTCATGAACTTTCAAGAATCACCTGATTCTGGCATGTTTCCAGAGGACTGGAGCTGGTCATCTCGGCAGGCTCAGAATGAAAGCCTTGGCTCAGAGCTTTGTCCTCATGGCCTGGGATAGATCAGCAGATCAAGCAGCTTGCCTTGTCCTGTTCAGGATTCCAACGTGTCCAGAAGATGCCAAAAGCAGTGCCTCTCCATCCCTGGGAATGGCCTGCATTGCCCTCACAGACGATTCATCTGGATTTTGCCCATTCAAGGACACAAATTTCTTAGTAGTAGATGCAGCTACAAAGTGGGCAGTAGTGTTCCTGATAGCCTGCACTACTGCTCGTACACTGTTGATGTGTTGAGAAGCCTCTTCTCAAGGATTGGTGTTCCAGAACACTTAGTCACTGACAAAAGATCATAGCTTGTTGCAGAACTGTTTCCTGAAAGTGAATGGAATAAGACATATTACATCTGCACCGTACAACCCAGACACAAAAGGCTTCCCCATCCCTTCCTCTCAATTTCTCCGTCTTTGCCACATCTGCTCTCAGGATGAGGCTTTTCGTTCCAGAATGAAGGAGATGTTCCCCTTATTTAAAGAAAGGGTTTGCCCTTCGTCCACTATCAATGCTGCCCTCAACCGCATCTCTTCCATTCACGCATGTCTGCTCTTGCCCCATCTTCCCACCATCCCACCAGGGATAGGGTTCATCTTGTCCTCACCTACCACCTTACACCCCTCCACTCCAGCACATAATTCTCCGAAACTTCTGCCACTTCCAACTGAATCCCACCACCAAATACATCTTTCCCTCCTCCTAACTTTCTGCTTTCCACAGGGAGCGCTCCCTGCATGACTCCCTTGTCCATTTGTCCCTCCCCAGTGATCTCCCTCCTGGCACTTACCCTTGCAAGCAGAACAAGTGCTCCACCTCCCCCGCAATAGCATTCACGGAACCAAACAGTCCTTCCAGGTGAGGCAACACTTCACCTGTGAGTCTGTTGGGGTCATCTATTGTATCTCGTACTCCCAGTGCAGCCTCCTGTATATTGGTGAGACCCGCTTTGCCAAGCACCTACACTCCTTTTGCCAGAAAAAGTGGGATCTCGCAGTGGCCACTTCCCATTCCCATTCTGACGTGTCCATCCATGGCCTCCTCTATTGACACGATGAGGCCACACTTAGGTTGGAGGAGTAACACCTTGTATTCCGTTTCACTAGCCTCCAATCTGATGGCATGAATATCTATTTCTCGAACATCCAGTAATTCCACTCCCTTCTCTATTCCCCATCCCCTTTTCCCTCTCTCACCTTAACTCCTTGCCTGCCCATCACCTCCCTCTGGTGCTCCTCCCTCTTTTCCTTTCTTCCATGGCCTTTTGTCCTCTCCTATTATCTTCCCCTTTCTCCAGCCCTATATCACTTTCACCAATCAACTTCCCAGCTCTTTACTTCATTTCTCCCCCTCTCAGTTTCACCTATGTTCCTTCCTTGCTTCCTCCCACCTTCTAACTCTCATCTTTTTTCCCCAGCCCTGCTGAAGTGTCTTGGCCTAAAATGGTGACTGTACTCTTTTTTATAGATGCTGCCTGGCCTGCTAAGTTCCTGCAGCATTTTGTGTCTGTTGCTTGGTTTTCCAGCATCTGCAGATTTTCTCTTGTTTTCAAAAGGCGTGGTGGAAACCGTTTGTCTAGAATCTAAAATATATACTGCATGCAATGTTAGCAGAACACACTACATTGACACTGAATTGGATGTTCACCAATTTCTTCCTTGGATTTTGCAATGCCACACACTCCACACCTAACAACTCACCAGCTGTGCTGTTTCTGGGTTGTCCCTAGAGTTCATGCTTGGATCTCCACAAACCCAATCTCTGAAGTATGCAGGGCAAACAGCTGAGAAAAATTGAGGGCTCTTCAAACAAAGAAGTTTGAGTTTTTACTCCTGAGCAAGCAGTCCGGGCAAGGGACTACAGATGTATTCAAAAGTGTGTACTTGGAAAGACTAAGGTCAGAACTGGACCATAAGAACATAAGAATGTAAGAAATATAAGAGCAGGAGTCAGCCATCTGGCCTGTCGAGCCTGCTCCGCCATTTCAATAAGATCATGGCTGACCATGAACTCATCTCCACCTACCTGCCTTTTCCCCATAATCCTTAATTTCCCCTACTACACAAAAATCTATCCAACCTTGTCTTAAATATACTTACTGAGGTAGCCTCCACTGCTTCATTGGGCAGAGAATTCCACAGATTCACCACACTCTGGGAAAAGCAGTTTCTCCTCATCTCCATCCTAAATCCCCCAAATCTTGAGGCTACGTCCCCTAGTTCTAGTCTCACCTACCAGTGGAAACAACTTTCCTGCCTCTATCTTATCCATCCCTTTCATTATTTCATACATATGTTTCCATAAGATTTCCTCTCATTATTCTGAATTCCAGTGAGCACAGTCCCAGGCAACTCAATCTCTCCTCACAGTCTAACCCCTTCATCTCTGGAATCAACCTGGTGAACCTCCTCTGCACTGCCTCCAAAGACAGTAGATCCTTCCTCAAGTAAGGAGACCAGAACTGCACACAATACTCCAGGCGTGGCCTCACCAGTACCCTGTACAGTTGCAGCATAACCTCCCTGCTCTTAAATGAAATCCTTCTAGCAATGAAGGCCAACATCCCACTTGCCTTCTTGAAAGCCTGCTGCACCTGCAAACCAACCTTTTGTGATTCATGCACAAGCACTCCCAAGTCCCTATGCGCAGCAGCATGCTGAAATATTTCACTATTTAAATAATAATCTGATCTTCCATTTTCCCTCCAAAGTGAATGGCCTTACACTTACCAACATTGTATTCATCTGCCAGACACTTGCTCACTCACTTAACCTATCTATAGCTCTCTGCAGACACTACGTATCTTCCGCACAATATGCTTTAGAATCATCAGCAAACAGATACACCGCGCTCGGCCTCTTCTTCCAGATTGTTCATGTATATCATGAACAGTTGTGGAACGCTGTAGCACACCACTCACCACTGATGGCCAACCAAAGTAACACCCATATATCCCAACTCTCTGCTTTTTATTAGTTAACCAATCCTCTATCCATGCTAATACATCATCCCCAACTCTGTGCATCTTTATCTTATGGATAAGTCTTTTATGTGGGATGTTATCGAAGGCCTTCTGGAAATCCAAGTAAATAACATCCACCTGTTCCTCTCTATCCACTGTGCTTGTTATATGCCCAAAGAACTCCAGAAGGTTTATCAAACAGGACCTGCCTTTGCAGAATCCATACTGCATCTGCCCTTTGGATGCATTTCTTTCCAGATGCCTGACTATTTCTTCTTTAATAATAGCTTCAAGCATTTTCCCAACTACAGATATTGATGATGATTATGAAGACACGTAGTCCTCTTTTATTGTCATTTAGTAATGCATGCATTAAGAAATGATACATTATTTCCTCCGGTGTGATATCACAAAACACAGGACAAACCAAGACTGAATATACTGACAAAACCACATAATTATAACATACAGTTACAAACAGTGTAACAATACCATAAATTAATGAAGAAGTCCGTGAGCACAGTAAAGTTCAAAATTTCTCAAATGTCCCACGTCTCACACAGACAGGAGAAGGAAGAAAAACACTCCCTGCCATGCTGACCACAATCCGACTTTGAGTCATTCGAAAACTTTGAGCTCTGATCAGCTGTCCGACACCAAGTACTGAGCACCATCTCTGTCCGAACGATTCGACCTCCTTCTCGATCGCCAAAAGCAGACAAGGCCAGGGATTTTGAGGCCCACCCTCCGAAAAAATTCCCGGCCGCGCAGTAACGACAGCTGCCAATGGGCGTTTCAGAAATTTCTCCAGATGTTCCTCTGTACTTTCACGTCCATTCTCCATCAAATCAGAATTGTCCACGGCCCCTATTTAACAGATACGATATAATTTTTCACTGGAGGGCTGCACACGTGCAGCGCGCTGCCGTCTTCTCCTCCCGTCATATTAAACCTGTCTTTTGCTGACATCCTTTTTTGAACAGTGACATGACATCGCCACTTTCCAATCTGCTGGGACCTGCCCAGAGTCCAGAGAATTTTGGTAAATTATAACCAAGACATCAGATATAATCTCTGCTATTTCTTTCAGTACCCTGGGATGCATTCCATGAGGACCAGGGGACTTATCTATCTTCAGGCCCACAAGTTTGGTCAGTACTACCTCTTTAGTAAGAGCTATTGTACCAAGGTCCTCACCTCCCATCGTATCCATAACATCTCTCTTTGGCATGTTAGATGTGTCCTCCACCGTGAAGACCAACACAAATTAGTCTTTCAGATAGACCACTCTCCTACACAGTGGAGATTGCATCTGATATCATCTAGAGATAACACATTGTTCAACAGAGGAGAGCAGAGTGAATTGTTAAAGATGAAGTGTGCCGAGAGCTGTCAGAACCACTTCATGCAATCCCAGGGTTCCAGAACTGGAGATCATTTCACAGTCACAGGTCTCACCTATCAAGCACAGTGAACCCCACATCCCTTACAGGAAAGAGAATGTCTCACAAGAGTAACAAATCCTCCACAGTGATTTGATCTTTAGGCCTGAATGGGACAATTTAAAATGTACTATGGTGTGGATATCTCTATAGGAGTTGTATTATATATACACACACACTCTCTAGAGAGCAGTATGTTACATTTTATATTGAGTTGGAGTTTATAGATAAGCAGGGAGGAGTGTAGTGTATTCAATATGTCAATGATATTTGTAAATATATTGTTTGATTTAGCATTCTTTGTTTGTTTACATAATTTGTTACAGCTTATATGTAAGAAGTATGTTAATGGTATATATCATTAGGCTACTACATCATATATGTGTGCCTGTCTAAAGCAAAAAATAAGTGGACAAGTTCATCCTGGCTTCTGTGTTTCACTTTCAATTAGTTTCTGGAGTTAGGAAACATAACAACAATGAATCGAATGCTCAGACCTCTATGCAGGTATGCAAGCAATTAGGACAGTAAACAGTAATGTGCCTAGATTGCAAAAGCATAAGAGTGTAGAAGTTAGGTGCAACATTCTTGCAAACATCATCCACACCCTCCGCAGTGGCAGCAATTAAAAAAAGAACATAAGCTTAATGGAATTTAGCCTATTGTAAAAAAAGGGATCTTCATTAGTTTTAGGCATTATCACTTTGCCCCAGGTGAGAAATTTCCTTTTAAGAGTATTCAATATATCAACAGATCTTATTATTGTTTGTATATAACAGTAATGCTGTTCTCAGTATTATTTATTTAATCTATTTATTTACTTGCTTATTCTTCTTATGTACATTGGTCATTTGTCAGTCTTGTATAAGTTTTCATTCATTCTATAGTATTTTTGGTTATCCTGTGTGACGAGAATACACATAAAATTAAGATGTTTGCTGGCCTGGGTTAGCATCAGTGACATCAGAAAGTGGTCTGCCACCTGCCCTCAGGGGAAGGAGAGATAAGGAACAATGGAGCAGCGTCTGGAGATGTGTAATGAAGGAACAGGGGAGAGAGAGCTGTCTGGAGCAGCTCCCCCTTTGAACCCTGAACTGTTTGAAGTGGTGGACAGGCGATGCCCCAGCAGGGGGATAAAAAGGGACAGGTTCGCTAAGGGACACACACGCCACCCGAGGTAACGAGACCCTGGAAGCGGTACGCTTCTCACGAGTCGGTGAGAGGTATCGGACAACGGCCAGGGTGGAAAGGTACGATCAGCGGGAACCCGGTGTGTGTCCGCCCTTGCCTGGGTGCCGGGTTCACTGCAGAGGATCGACCGCATCTGGAGGAGGGGTCACAGTCGGTGACCTCAGGTGACATCACCAAGGACCCGCCCAAAAAGTTGCTTGTGAGCCATATCGCCGGTCTGTGAGTGAAGCCATGTCTGAATGATGAGTTGTTCCTGTTCTCTCTCTCTCTTCCCCCCCACGTTGTCCATCGCCATGGCAACGATTACTGCGAACTGAACTACTAAACTGGACTGAACTTTGAGTCACTTTGAAATTTGGTCATTTACCCCTAGACAACGATAGAGCTTGATTGATGCTGTTATCTTAATTCTGTGCACATGTGTGTTTATCATCGCTGAACTGTTGCATTTATTATCCTTTCGATTACTGTGTTGCTTGTTTCTTTAATAAAACTTTCTTAGTTCTAGTACTCCAGACTCCAACTGAGTGATCCATTTCTGCTGGTTTGGCAACCCAGTTACGGGGTACGTAACACCTGTAAATGCCTGTAAGAAAATAATTGTGTTGAACACAGAGCAGTAGTCAATATAACATATGATGATATACATGTACAGTACTGTGATAATACATTTTCTTTGAACTTTAAGATGTAATATAATATGCTTTTTGCCACAGGGAAGTTGTTAATTTTTGTTTGGAATAACACAATTTTGTAAGATCAGCATCTTCCGCAAACAACATCGGCTGGGGTTTTTGGAAAGTTGTAGTTCAATTGTACAAGTTATTAGTGAAGCTACATTGGAATGTTGTTTTCACTGCTACAGGAAAGGTGTCGTTAAGCTGGAAAGACGGCAAAGGAGATTCATGAAGTTATTATTGGGTCACATGGGACTGAGTTATGGAGAGAGGTTTAGGATGTTGGCACTGTTTTCAAAGGAGCTGAGGAGAATGAGCAGTAATCTTATGGAGGTGTGCAAACCTCATTAGGAGCATTGATAAGGAGACTGCACCCGGTCTTTTACCCAGGGTTGGGGAATCAAGAACTGGAGGGCATAGGTTTAAGGTAAGAGGGGGGAGAATTAACAGAAACCTGGGGTAGATTTTTCATCCAGAGAATGGCCATTATATAGAATGAGCTATCGGAGGAAGTGGTTAAGGCAGGAACATTAATAATATTTAAAAGTACTTGGATAGGTTCATGAATAGGTAAGGGTTAGAGGAATATGGGCCAAATGTGAGCAAATGGAATAAGTTTAGATGGGAATCTTGGTCAGCATGGAGTGGTTGGTCTGAAGAGCCTATTCCATGCTATATGTTTCTACGACACTGACTCTACATTTAGTTACCTTTTGAACTATTTTGCACTTCTCTGTGCTTTAGCTTTGATCATTAACTTATCTATTCTCCACTGTAATAATTGACCCCCCCCCCCTTGGTTTAGCTATCTCACCCTATACCCACTCTATTCCAGACATCCCCATAATAATAAAACTTTTTCATAGAAATATGGGAATAAGAATAATATAGCATGTGTTATCCATTTACTGGGCTGATGGGCTTGATAAAGTAGAGAGATGCTGCAGATTGTTTTAAAATGCAGAAATTTAAATAACTGCAGATATTGACTTGTGTATTTACTGGTGACATGGCAATACAGAGTTAAAGAAAAACATACAAAATTCCGGGTTAACTCTGGAATGGAGACAAGAAGAAATATAGGTAATGACTGAGCACAAAGTGAAGTTCTCTCCCTTAGAGAGCTCTAGATACTCACTTATGACAGAGTTGAATAGGTTTAGATATTATGCAAATACGATGGGATTTGGGTTATTGCACAGAGGTATTACTAAAGTAAAACACAAATCCTATTCTTAGTCCATAAGGCGAAAGGACATAGGAACAGATTAGGCCATTTGGTTCATTGCACCTGTTCTGCCGTTCAATCATGGTTGATTTATAATCCCTCTCAAACCAGCCTCCTTCCTTCTCCCCATAACCTTTGGCGCCCTTACTACTCAAGAAACCATCAACCTCCACTTCAAATATACCCAATGACATGGCTTCCACAGCTGTCTGTGGTAATGAATGCAACAGATTCATCACCCTCCAGCTAAGTAAACTCTTCCTCATCTCTGCTGTTGAATAGTGGAGCCGGTACAAGGGGACCAACGGCCTATCCCTGTTTTTTCATTTCTTTCTGAACCTCTTGGTCCAAAGAAAAATCCATCTTTCCTTCAAATTTAGCTTGATGATCCACAGTGGCCCTCTTGAGAGTGGCTCTATTATAATATACTTCAGGTAGGGATCTTATACAGCAAGAAAATAAATTTAAAATAGATATTCTATTCCACTGCTAATGTATCACAGCATCCTATTTAGCTTTTAACGAAGCTAAAAATTGACAGAGGAGACAGAAGATTTAATGGATGTATAAAACAAAAACTCAATTTAGTTCAAATGCTGTCTTGCAATATCTTATAACCATTCTAATTACTTCACACTTGTATATTACCCTGGTTATATTGAACATCCAAGTCTCTTGAATCTACTAGCTCACTCTCATTTTTAACAATACATTTTTTTTATTTTCTGGGACAGATCAAATATTTTAAATGCAGAGTTCTTATATAACCATCATGATTCTTAAAACTCAAATCCGACTCCATAGATTTCCCTGCCCATTTCCTTGCATCCCATGATAATTAAACATAAATCAACAAATGAATTATCATATTTTCTCAAACAAAACAAGAAACACATTAGCAATTACCTTTTACTGGCATACTTGAATAACACCTGAATGTAAATTTGCATGCACTTAAAATGACGTGTTCAGTAATACAGGTATTTGATTAAACCCTCCTACAGAGTGTAGGTAGCAAATTGTTTGTGTAGTAAAATATGTAATAGATGGCTACCTAATTTTCCTAGATTCTGTTTCTAAAACTCATTATTTTTCAGTCAATAGGTAAGGACTTGAACAGCCAGTAGCACCTGCTGCACAATCCCTCTTTTTTGTAGTGTTTTGTTTGCCATTATTGCTTAATATACATAGTGTTCCTCTTGTTTATCACCAAAAAACTGCCAGTGAGGTAAAAACAATGAAAATATTCATCAGAAGGATTTTATTTTTAATGTTATCATTCCAAACAATGTGTGAAGGGGGGTCAATGTTTTGCTCCCCATCACCCTTCATCATTGCGCTCATCACTGGTAGCAGAACCAATTGAACCCAATGTAGAGTCTCAGCCCTGAACAACGACTACTTACTCATTTCCATAGATGCTACCTGACCTGCTGAGTTCCTCCAGCATTATGTGTGTTGTTCTTGATTTCCAGCATCTGCACAATCTCTTATTCCAGAAATTACGTTTGAACCCATGGTTATCCAATTGACACTTAAGAATTCTATCCCTGGCCAATATAAAGTAGGCAAGCTGTTTGGAGGTGAAAGATAGTGTTCGAAAATAACTTCTTCCTGAAATCAAATAGATTAAGTAGAGCTCATGCTTGAGATATCAATCAAAGAAACAAAAAATGAAATCCCTAAATATGTACTCCTATTGAACTATATGGGGTTAGTGGTGGGGGATGGGGAAATGTGGAATTGTCTGTTACCATTACCTTTAAATGCATAGCAGTGGAATTAGCTGGTTGCATGCAGACACCATTTTGGTTGAACTGATTTAGATAAGATAGATAGGTACTTTATTGATCCCAAAGGAAATTACAGTATCACAGTAGAATTGCAAGGGCACAAATAGTAGAAGTAAGAAAGAATTAAAAAAATCAGTGACTCAAACAGTCTAACAGGAGGGGTCATCACTTCCTTGGCTATATTATAGAGCCTAATGGCCGAGGGTAAGAATGACCTCATATACCACTCTTTGGAGCAACACAGCTGTCTTAGTCTGAAAGTGCTTCTCTGTTCAGCAAAGGTGGCATGCAGAGGGTGAGACACGCTGTTCAGAATTGCCAGGATTTTCTGTAGGGTCCTTTGTTCTTCCACAGCCTCCAGTGTGTCCACTCTGACTCGAATAACAGAGCCAGCCTTTCTAATTAGTTTATTGAGCCTGTTGGCATCACCCATGTTGATGCCATTGCCCCAGCAAACCACCACATAGAAGATTGTAACATAGAAACATAGAACGAAACATAGAAAACCTACAGCACAATACAGGCCCTTCGGTCCACAAAGCTGTGCCGAATATGTCCCTATGTTAGAAATTACTAGGCTTACCTATATCCCTCTATTTTACTAAGCTCCATGAACCTATCCAAAATTCTCTTAAAAGACCCCATCGTATCCGCCTCCACCACTATTGCTGCCAGCCCATTCCACGCACTCACCACTCTCAGAGTAAAAATCTTACCCCTGACATCTCCTCTGTACCTACTTCCCAGCACCTTAAACCTGTGTCCTCTTGTGGCAACCATTTCAGCCCTGGGAAAAAGCCTCTGACTATCCACATAATCAATGCCTCTCATCATCTTATACACCTCTATCAGGTCACCTCTCATCCTCCGTCGCTCCAAGGAGAAAAGACTGAGTTCACTCAACCTACTCTCATAAGGCATGCTCCCCAATCCGGGCAACACCTTGTAGATCTCCTCTACACTCTTTCTATGGTTTCCACATCCTTCCTGTAGTGAGGCGACCACAACTGAGCACGGTACTCCAAGTGATGTCTGACCAGGGTCCTATATAGCTGCAATGTTACTCTCAGCTCCTAAATTCAATTTCACAATTGATGAAGGCCAATACACCGTATGCCTTCTTAACCACAAAATCAACCTGCGCAGCTGCTTTGAATGTCCTATGGACTCAGACCCCAAGATCCCTCTGATCCTCCACATTGCCAAGAGTCTTACTATTAATACTATATTCTGCCATCATATTTGACCCACAAAAATGAACCACTTCACACTTATCTGGGTTGAACTCCATCTGCCACTTCTCAGCCCAGTTTTGCATCCTGTCAATGTCTCGCTGTAACCTCTGACAGCCCTCCACACTATCCCCAACATCTCTAAAATTTGTGTCATCAGCAAACTTATTAACCCATCCCTCCACTTCCTAGTCCAGGTCATTTATAAAAATCACGAAGAGTAAGGGTCCAAGAACAGATCCCCAAGGTACTCCACTGGTGACTGACCTCCGTGCAGAATATGACCTGTCTACAACCACTCTTTGCCTTCTGTGGGCAAGCCAGTTCTGGATCCGCAAAGCAATGTCCTCTTGGATCCCATGCCTCCTTACTTTCTCAATAAGCCTTGCTTGGAGTACCTTATCAAATGTTTTGCTGAAATCCATATACCCTTCACCTACTGCTCCTCCTTCATCAATGCATCCTCAAAAAATTCAATCAGGCTCGTAAGGCTTGACCTGCCCTTGACAAAGCCATGCTGACTACTCGTAATCATATTATACCTCTCCAAGTGTTCATAAATCCTGCCTCTCAGGATCTTCTCCATCAAGTTACCAACCACTGAGGTAAGGCTCACTGGCCTATGATTTCCTGGGCTATCTCTACTCACTTTCTTGAATAAAAGAACAACATCTGCAGCCCTCCAATCCTCCGGAAACTCTCCCGTCCCCATTGATGATTGAAAGATCATCACCAGAGGCTCAGCAATCTTTTCCCTCACCTCCCACAGTAGCCTGAGGTACATCTCATCCGGTCCCGGCTACTTATCCAACTTAATGCTTTCCAAAAGCTCCAGCACATCCTCTTTCTTAATATCTACATGCTCCAGCTTTTCAGTCTGCTGCAGGTCATCACTACAATCACCAAGATCCTTTTCCATAGTGAATACTGAAGTATTCATTAAGTACCCCTGCTATTTCCTCAGATTCCATACACACTTTCCCACTGTCACACTTGATAGGTCCTATTCTTTCACGTCTTATCCTCTTGCTCTTCACATATTGTAGAATGCTTTAGGGTTTTCCTTAATCCTGCCCACCAAGGCCATCTCAGAGCCTCTTCTGGCTCTCCTAATTTCCTTTTTAAGCTCCTTCCTATTAGACTTATAATCTTCTAGATCCCTGACATTACCTAGCTCTCTGAACCTTTTATAAGCTTTTCTTTTCTTCTTGACTAGATTTATTACAGCCTTTGTACACCACGGTTCCTGTACTCTACCATAACTTCCCTGTCTCATTGGAATGTACCTATGCAGAACTGCACACAAATGTCCCCCGAACGTTTGCCACATTTCTTCCTTACTTTTCCCTGAGAACATCTGTTCCCAATTTAAGCCTCCAATTTCCTGCCTGATAGCCTCATAATTCCATTTACTCCAATTAAATGCTTTTTTAACTTGTCTGTTCCTATCTCTCTCTAATGCTATTGTAAAGGAGATAGAATTATGATCACTATCTCCAAAATGCTCTCCCACTGAGAGATCTGACACCTGACCAGGTTCATTTCCCAATACAAAATCAAGTACAGCCTCTCCTCTTATGGGCTTATCTACATATTGTGTCATATTGTACTGCGACAACAAACTGGAAGAACACGTGAAGGAGAGGCCTGTATACTCCAAAGGACCTCAGTCTCCTTAGGAAGTAGAGGTGACCCTGGCCCTTCTTGTATACAGCCCCTGTGTTGGTTCTCCACTCAAGTCTGTCATCTAAGTGCAACCCCAAGTACTTGTAGGTCCTCACCACATCCACGTCCTCACCATCAATAATAAAAAAAAGCAGTGCTGGCTTAGTCTTCCTAAAGTCCATCACCATCTTCCTTGTCTTCGGATGTTGAGCTACAAATGATTCAGCTTGCACCATTTGACAAAGTCCTCCATGCCTTGTATTCATCTTCCCGTTCTCCCTTTATATACCCGAATATTATCAGTAATCAAAGATTAGCCTGCCCTTTTAAAGGATTTCCCAACAAGACTTGAATATTTCTAATGAATACACTTCTGCATGCAGTTAGTAGAATACAAATCTGAAGTAAGAAATATTAGATTAAATATAATCTAATATTTCTTACTTCAGATTTGTATTCTATACTTCTGCATGCAGTTAATCTAATCTAATCTAATATTTCTTACTCCAGATTTGTATTCTACTAACTGCATGCAGAAGTATATTAATTAGAATTGGATACTAAAACATTGGAATAAAAATCTGCACAATCAGCCTGGTTCTTCCATAATTAATTTTAATTTACACAAGTGCAGCGATATTGGATTCAATAACAGGATATTTTCTCAGCAGTGATCCATTGCATTAATCATTAATTTATGCAAGAGGCAACACCAAAAATCAATGTTAAGATATTACTTGATATTGAAGTATCTGTTACTTTTGACGAAATCTTAAGCAGAAAAGATCATCTCACATCATGGAGAGAAATATTAATGCAATTTAGATGAAAATAAAATTATTTTTTAATTCCTTTCTGGGATGGGAGAGGTTATTGGTTTTGTCTAGTATCTATTCCTTATCTTTAATTGCATTGAGAAAGTGGTGGTGAGCTGACATTTTAACCAATAAAGCTGACATTTGAACCAATGCAGTCTTTCTGATGTAGCTGCTTCCTCATTATCATTGTATGCAGAGAATGCAAAAGTTTATTTGAAAGTTAGCCAATGGCATTTTATGACATATTAAATAAAAAAAGATTATTGTCAAGGTATGAGCAGATTGTGTCCCATACTCCACTATAAAATAAAATAGAACATTAATTATATCCATAATAATCAGTACACATTTGGATTTTTCAGTTATTTTCATTCAACAATGTGCATCTATTAAGAAGCAATTATACAAGACCGAGTAGCAATAAAACACCATCTCCTGTAACAGTGCTGAAAATAAATTCTCCTTAATGCCATCCAATAAATTCTCTCCATCTTCTTTCCTTTATTAGTTCTTTTGAAGGAATCCAAAGCTAATCTTATTTGCATTACTTAATTGAATGTGGAGGGCATCAGAATATTATATTGACATTAAGACTAAAATATGGGTATAATATCAATCCAAATCATTAATTGTGTGTTTGTGTTTTTCATAGTTTATTTAACATCCATTCAGCAGTACATGGCAAGCAGCCAAATGAATAAATCAATGGAAGCACTGTTATGTACACGCAACCCTGGGGAAAGTAACAGTTACATGCACGCAACACTAAAACTACCAGCAACAATAGAACACAACTGGAGTCTGTTTTCATTATTAAAATCCACTATCTCAATTAGTAACTACTAAATATAGTAACTTAACCAGGTGATCAAAAGTTAGCAGTGTTATATATAGGTGTATAGATAAAGTTCCCAAACTTATTCAAGCACAGGTGGCAAGAGTTACAGTCTTACGATGGTATGTAAGAAAGTTCAGTTCAATCCTCAGGTTAATTAATGCTAGATATTTGTAATCCAAAGGCGAATGTTGTGAGAAGGCAATTACGTCGATATTCCACAACAGCAATACAAAATAACATAATAGCAGTAGGTTTTATATCCGGAGTTGTTCCACTCCACACATTAAGTATCACCGACAGTGATCTTCAACGAATATCCTTTCAACATAAATGGTACCACACCCGAATTCAGCTACGGGACATCCCAAAGTGGTGGCCACAGGATACTCAAACTGAATCCACATATGGATTATCACCAACAATAGCTTATTACAAGGGGGACCCTCTTCCAGGGAACACTATCACCCAGGCAAGTGTAGACACATCGGTAGATTCCACAAGGTTACCCCAACCACACAATGTGATAGCCACAACATACGCAATAACTCTAACAGTGATTTGCCACAGGGGTTCAAGTGAAATAGCACACCCAGACAAGGGTAAACACACACGTGGTATTCACAAAGGCCTCCCCTCAGCAGAGAACCCACTCCTGTGGATTATCTATGTCAGGGATCCCCAACCTTTTTCGTACTGCGGACCGGTTTCATATTGACAATATTCTTGCGGACCGGCCGACTGGGGGGGGGGGGCGCAGGGTAGGGTTGCCAACGTACAAGGGTAGCAGCCAAATACGTTGAGTTTAACCCGAGAAAGACTACAGTGACCATGAAGCCTTGCGCGGGAACCAGTGCGCATGCGTATTACGTGCCGATTTCTTAAAAATTGTTTTTGCCGATTCTGTTGGCGGCGGCGGGCGGGTGTTAATCACGACCGGAATGTAGGTGATCGGTGGCTAATACACTCAATTTCGTTTCTAAAAGGGTTTATCTAACGAATTTAATATTAAACACACAGCGCATATTTTCCTCGCATGAATATAGCGATAAGACAGGGGAGCTTGAAGTGTTGAACGAACTTCCAGCAGAAGTGGTAAAGACAGGTTCGATATTATCATTTAAAGAAAAATTGGATGGGTATATGGACAGGGAATGGAGGGTTATGGGCTGAGTGCATGTCGGTGGGACGAGGTGAGAGTGGCGTTCGGCACGGACTGGAAGGGGCGAGATCGCCTATTTCCATGCCGTAATTGTTACATGGTTATATAAGTCACTTATAATAGCATCATAACATTTTAAATAACGTTTGGATATCAAACACACAGCGCATATTTTCCTCGTATGAACATATAAAATCATTGCAACGCACCAATATCACAGAATCAGTGGGAGCCCTGGGCTTGTTTTCCTGCAACAAGACAACCCCATCGTGGGGTGATGGGAGACAGCGATACTCGAAGGGGGTTCCTTATGTCTAGTCTATTCTGCAATTTAGTTTTCGTTGCATTCATTGCAGAGATATGTTGGAAATGGAAGCAACGTTTTCAGTGCTTTCGTGGCTACCTCAGGATATTTAGCCTTGACTTTGATCCGGAAGGCCGGCAGAGATGTTATGTCAAACATACTTTTCAGCCTGCCTTCATTTGCAAGTTTGAGGAGTTGATCTCCTTCCCGCTGACATGGATGACGCGCGGGTAATCATCTCGTGTGCGTTCAAGCTCAACAGTGGCCGTGACCGGGAATGAGGAAAGGTGCAGCTGACTCCTATCGTCAAATCATATCGTTTCCTCGCGGCCCGCTGATCTATGTGACAATCACACTTCCGTATTCGAATGGAATCAAACTCACCCTTATGGGCTACTAGGAGAGAGTCCAAACAGTGGATCTCTTTATCACTAGGTTTCTCCTGTTTCAAACCTCTCTCTCCCCTCCTCTTTCTCTGCGAACTTCTTTTAGTTGCAGTACTTTGTGAGAGTTGTTTATCAATACTCGGGTTCGATCTCAACCCACCCCTTTTGGGCTACTGAAAGTTTAAACTCACTAGTGTCTTTCATTGATCTAAACCATCTTGACTCTGAGCATGTGTCTCTCTATGTGTGTCTGTAAGAGGATCATCGACCTTGCTTAATCAAAACAAAGCCGCAAACATCAAACAACTCCACCTCTCTCACCATAGTAACCAAGCAATTTTGCAGTCAGCAGAAATCCAACAGTCTCATTCTCGCAGTGGTTTAAGGTGACAGACCACAGAAAAAATAAACCCTAGGGGTATATAACTAGCACACAAAAAATGCTGGAAGAACTCAGTAGTTCAGACAACATCTATGGAAAGGAAGAAAGAGTCGATATTTTGGGCTGAGACTTTCATCAGGACAATTAATAAATCTAAGAGTCAGGCAAAAACAAATGTAAAGAAAGTTATACAGTGACAATAATGTAGTCTTGCCAATGGGTTTACACTTAAAATTGCAATCTTACCTAAAAGCGAAAACAAATCTATACAAATAAGTTGGTCCTTTATTTTAAATCAAACCTAAACTTTTCCATATGTATTTGCAAAGTCCCCCTTCATAGAAATATATATATATATATATATATATGGAGAGTCACATTCCGCCATTTGCGGAAGTTCACCTTGGCTGGGATCCCATTTCCAAATAGATGACAGTTCTGTTGCACTTATGTTACTTCTAGGGTTTTCAAAAAATTTTAAAAATGATGTTCTACTCATTGCTGCTACCTAGGAATAAGAGTGGTACCATTTGTTAGATTTTGCAATTGTACATTTTTGGGGAAAATGTTGATTCCTTTCTCTCCCATCATCACACCTTTCAACCCAAGGTCAATGGTCTTAAGATACAAGTACTTATCCTAAATCATTCTAAAATTACTATTTATGCATTCAGCTGCTGGCACCCTGAGCTGTTCCTCTCTTTTATTTTTAAGGGATTCAAAAGAAAACTAACATTTTGGCCAAGTTTTGGTCACATGTCTAATCAATACAAGGATGTTGCCGGGACTTGAGAAACTCAGTTACAGAGAAAGGTTGAATAGGTGAGGACTTTATTCCCTGGAGTGTAGAAGAATGAGGGGAGATTTCATAGAGGTATATAAAATTATGATGGTATAGACAGAGTGAATGCTAGCAGGCTTTTTCCACTGAGGCTAGGGTAGAAAAAAACCAGAGGACATGGGTTAAGGATGAAAGGGGAAAAGTTTAAAGGGAGCATTAGTTGGGAGGCTTCTTCACACAGAAAGTGGTGGGAGTGTGGAATGAGCTGCCAGATGAAGTGGTAAATGTGGGCTCACTTTTAGCATTTAAGAAAAACTTGGACAGGTACATGGATGAGAGGTGTATGGAGAGATATGGTCCAGGTGTAGGTCAGTGGGACTAGGCAGAAAAATGGTTCGGCACGGCCATTACTTGCCAATGGGTTTACACTTAAAATTGCAATCTTACTTAAAACAGTAAGTTATGCAGTGACAATAATGTAGTCTCGCCGATGAGTTTACACTTAAAATTGCAATCTTACCTAAAAGAGAAAACAAATCTGTACAAATAAGTTTGACCTTTATTTTAAATCAAACCTAAACTTCTCCATTTTTATTTGCAAAGTCCCCCTTCATAGAAATATATATATATATATATATATATATATATATATATATATGGAGAGTCACATTCGACCATCTGCGGAAGTTCACCTTGGCTGGGATTCCATCTCCAAATAGATGCCAGTTCTGTTGCACCTATATTCATAGGATATTCATAGGATAAAAAAATACAATGGTATCAATGAAAAACTCCATATAAAGCATTGAGTATATGAGTTTGGATGTAATCTTAAAATTGTACAAGGCATTGGTGAGGCCAAATTTGGAGTATTGTGTACAGTTCTGGTCACCGAATTATAGGAAAGATGTCAACAAAATAGAGAGTACAGAGGAGATTTACTGGCTACAGAGGAGATTGCCTGGGTTTCATCTCCTAAGTTACAGAGAAAGGTGGAACAAGTTAGGTTTTTATTCTTTGGAGCGTAGAAGATTGAGGGGGGACTTGATAGAGGTATTTAAAATTATGAGGGGGATAGATAGAGTTGACGTGGATAGGCTTTTTCCATTGAGAGTAGGGGAGATTCAAAGAGGAGAACATGAGTTGAGAGTTAAGGGGCAAAAGTTTAGGGGTAACACGAGAGGGAACTTCTTTACTCAGAGAGTGGTAGCTGTGTGGAACGTGCTTCCAGCAGAAATGGTTGAGGCAGGTTCGATTTTGTCATTTAAAAAAAAATTGGATAGGTATATGGACAGGAAAGGAATGGAAGTTATGGGCTGAGTGCAGGCAGATGGGACTAGGTGAGAGTAAGCGTTCAGCATGGACTAGAAGGGCCAAGATGGCCTGTTTCCGTGCTGTAACTGCTGTATGGTTATATGGTTATATGGACAGTGATGGTCGTATCCTAATACTGAGACAAAAGTGGAGGTGCCAGCTCTGAGAGTGATGGCCGTATCCTATAACTGAGACAAAACGGGAGGTGCTGGCTCTGAGAGTGATGGCCGTATCCTATAACTGAGACAAAACGGGAGGTGCCAGCTCTGAGAGTGATGGCCGTATCCTATAACTGAGACAAAACGGGAGGTGCTGGCTCTGAGAGAGATGGCCGTATCCTATAACTGAGACAAAACGGAAGGTGCCAGCTCTGAGAGTGATGGCCGTATCCTATATCTGAGACAAAACGGGAGGTGCCGGATCTGAGAGTGATGGTCGTATCCTAATGCTGAGACAAAAGGGGAGGTGCCGGGCAAATGTCTCATCAGCCAATCCTGTGGCAGAACTCAATGCATTGAACCATGCAGACCCAGATGTGGTCAAGAGCCTCAGCTGTTGTTCAAACCAAACATCAGAATGGGAATAAAATGTGATCTAAGCAAATTCGGCTGTGAATTATTGTTGATGCCAGACAGGGTGGTTTGAGGATCTCAGAAAAAGCCAATTTCCTGGGATTTTCACGCACAACAGTCTTGGGTTTACAGAGAATGATGTGAAAAAGAAAAACAGACTGAGTAGCAGTTCTGTGGGTGAAAACATCATGTTAATAAAAGAAGTTGGAGGAGAATTATCTGGCTGTTCTAACATTAAGGTGGCAGCAACCTAAGTAACTACACATTACAACAGTGGTGTGAAGAAGAGCATCTCTGAACTCACAACATGTCAAACCTTGATACCGCAGCAGAACACTATACCAGATTACACTCCTGTATCTAATAAAGTGGCCACTCATACTTGCTTGAAGTTAGAATCAATATTTAATATTTCAGAATGACTCCATTATTAATCTTTGGACTCCAAATGATACAGTAATATTTTTTCAAACTCAGCTTTTTTTGTAATATAGTTTGTGTAATTTGATGTGATGTTGGTGATAGAAATGCATAAGGAAGTAAACAATCCTATTTTTCATCTCAAAGTCAAATGTCAATGATATGCAGTACTAAGCATTTGGGAAGGATTTGGTTACATGCAATGCTTCATGAGGGAAGTAGGAACAACATATTTGATAATCAGGTATGTAAAATCCACAGCTGGATGTCAAAGGACTCTTATAAAGTGCTCCAACTAACTGAATCAAAACAAAATAAAGCCACAAACAAAAGCACAGTCAAATGTGTGCTGAAAATCTAAAATGAAAATAGGAAATCTGGCAATATTCAGCAGATCATACAATGTCCCTGGACAGAGAAATAGCATTAACATTTCTCAGGTTGCTGACCATGAACCATATTGTTATCCTTCATTAGCTTCTTCCCAGCTACAAAGATGAAAATTATTTCCAAAGCCAGATCCCCAATCATACTCTCTCTGTACACCACAATCAAAACTGAACGGAAAATACTCTGCCACATTCTCTCTGTGAAAATGTGTGAATTCAGTGATGGCAGTTTTTCTGTTGGTCCTTAAAATGTTCTTGGAAAATCAGTCAGGTGTTCCACTTTTCAATGCAGTGGTTCAGAAATGGAGCAATTCCCAATTTTTATTTGATTATGAGCAAAATTAGGCAGTTTGGCTCATCGAATCTGCTCTGCCATTCCATCATGGCCGAGTTACTTATCCCTCTCAACCCCATTCTCCTGCTTTCTCTCCACAACCTCTGAAACCCTGACTAATCAACCCTGCCTTAAATATAAACAACAGGAATTCTGCAGATGCTGGAAATTCAAGCAACACACATCAAAGTTGCTGGTGAACGCAGCAGGCCAAGCAGCATCTGGAGGAAGAGGTGCAGTCGACGTTTCAGGCCGAGACCCTTCGGCAGGACTAACTGAAGGAAGAGTGAGTAAGGGATTTGAAAGTTGGAGGGGGAGGGGGAGATCCAAAATGATAGGAGAAGACAGGAGGGGGAGGGATAGAGCCAAGAGCTGTACAGGTGATAGGCAAAAGGGGATACGAGAGGATCATGGGACAGGAGGTCCGGGAAGAAAGACGGTGGGGGGGGGGGGACCCAGAGGATGGGCAAGAGGTATATTCAGAGGGAAAGAAGGAGAAAAAGGAGAGTGAGAGAAAGAATGTGTGCATAAAAATAAGCAACAGATGGGGTACAAGGGGGAGGTGGGGCCTAGCGGAAGTTAGAGAAGTCAATGTTCATGCCATCAGGTTGGAGGCTACCCAGACGGAATATAAGGTGTTGTTCCTCCAACCTGAGTGTGGCTTCATCTTTACAGTAGAGGAGGCCGTGGATAGACATGTCAGAATGGGAATGGGATGTGGAATTAAAATGTGTGGCCACTGGGAGATCCTGCTTTCTCCGGCGGACAGAGCGTAGATGTTCAGCAAAGCAGTCTCCCAGTCTGCATCGGGTCTCGCCAATATATAAAAGGCCACATCGGGAGCACCGGACGCAGTTTATCATCCCAGTCGACTCACAGGTGAAGTGTTGCCTCACCTGGAAGGACTGTTTGGGGCCCTGAATGGTGGTAAGGGAGGAAGGGTAAGGGCATGTGTAGCACTTGTTCCACTTACACGGATAAGTGCCAAGAGGGAGATCAGTGGGGAGGGATGGGGGGGGACGAATGGACAAGGGAGTTGTGTCGGGAACGATCCCTGTGGAATGCGGGGGGGGGGGAAGATGTGCTTAGTGGTGGGATCCCGTTGGAGGTGGCGGAAGTTACGGAGAATAATATGTTGGACCCGGAGGCTGGTGGGGTGGTAGGTGAGGACCAGGGGAACCCTATTCCTAGTGGGGTGGCGGGAGGATGGAGTGAGAGCAGATGTACGTGAAATGGAGGAGATGCGTTTAAGAGCAGAGTTGATAGTGGAGGAAGGGAAGCCCCTTTCTTTAAAAAAAGGAAGACGTCTCCCTCATCCTAGAATGAAAAGCCTCATCCTGAGAGCAGATGCGGCGGAGACGGAGGAATTGCGAGAAGAGGATGGCGTTTTTGCAAGAGACAGGGTGAGAAGAGGAATAGTCCAGATAGCTGTGAGAGTCAGTAGGCTTATAGTAGACATCAGTGGATAAGCTGTCTCCAGAGACAGAGACAGAAAGATCTAGAAAGGGGAGGGAGGTGTCGGAAATGGACCAGGTAAACTTGAGGGCAGGGTGAAAGTTGGAGGCAAAGTTAATAAAGTCAATGAGTTCTGCATGCCAATGCAGTCGTCGATGTAGTGAAGGAAAAGTGGGGGACAGATACCAGAATAGGCACGGAACATAGATTGTTCCACAAACCCAACAAAAAGGCAGGCATAGCTAGGACCCATACGGGTGCCCATAGCTACACCTTTAGTTTGGAGGAAGTGGGAGGAGCCAAAGGAGAAATTATTAAGAGTAAGGACTAATTCCGCTAGACGGAGCAGAGTGGTGGTAGAGGGGAACTGATTAGGTCTGGAATCCAAAAAGAAGCGTAGAGCTTTGAGACCTTCCCGATGGAGGATGGAAGTATATAAGGACTGGACATCCATGGTGAAAATAAAGCGGTGGGGGCCAGGGAACTTAAAATCATCGAAAAGTTTAAGAGCGTGAGAAGTGTCACGAACATAGGTCGGAAGGGATTGAACAAGGGGTGATAAAACAGTGTCGAGGTATGCAAAAATGAGTTTGGTGGGGCAGGAGCAAACTGAGACAATAGGTCGGCCAGGACAGGCAGGTTTGTGGATCTTGGGTAGGAGGTAGAAACGGGAAGTGCGGGGTGTGGGAACTATAAGGTTGGTAGCAGTGGATGGGAGATCCCCTGAGCGGATAAAGTCAGTGATGGTGTGGGAGACAATGGCCTGGTGCTCCTTAGTGGAGTCACGATCGAGGGGTAAATAAGAGGAGGTATTCGCGAGTTGTCGCTGTGCCTCGGCAAGGTAGAGGTCAGTACGCCAGACTACAACAGCACCCCCCTTATTGGCGGGTTTAATAATAAGGTTAGGATTAGTGCGGAGGGAGTAAAATTAAATATACCCAATGACGACCTCCACAGCCGTCGGTGGCAATGAATTCTGCAGATTCACCACCCTCTGGCTAGAGAAATTCCTCCTCATCTCTGTTTTAAAAGAACACTTTTCTTGTACTCTGAGGCTCTTTTTTTCTGGTCCTAGACTGACACACTATAGGAAACATCCTCTCCACATCCACTCTGTCTAGGCCTGCCAATATTCAATAGGTTTCATGACATCCCCTCTCATTCTTTTAAACACCTACAAGTACACCAGAGCCATTAAATGCTCCTCACTGGTTAACTCATGCATTCCTGGGATCATTCTAGTGAAACCCCTCTGGAGCCTTTTGAACACTAGCACATCCTTTCTTATATACGAGGTGCCATGGTAACACTATTACAAATTAGGGGCGTTGGAGATTGGAGTTCAGTTCCGGCGGTCTCTATAAGAATTTGTGTGTTCCTTCCCTTGAGTGCATGGGTTTTCTCCAGCTGCTCTGGTTCCCTCTCACAAACCAAAGACGTACCAGTTAACAGGTTAAATTGTTCCATGATTAAGCTAGGGTTAATTTGGTGGTTTGCTGGGCAGTGCAGCTTCAAGGGTTGGAAGGGCCTATTCCACGCTGTATTTCTAAATCAATAACTAAGGAGCTGACACTGCTCACAATACTACAGCGCAGTCTTACAAAGCCTCAGTATTACATAGTTGCTGTTTCATTCTAGTCCTCTCGAAATGTATGCTAATATATGCTAAATTTTCCTGATAGAGATAGATGGTAGGATAAGCCTTGTTGAAAGGAGCAAATAAAGTGCCTTTTTTATTGAACCATGGCACTGTATCTTGATATTCTCTGAGTATACTTTTACTTGCTGTGAGCTGGAAACACTCAGCAGGTCAGACAACATCAACAGAAAATGAAAGGGACTCAACATTTCATCCAGTCAATGACAATTAGGCCATTTAGCTCATCTTGTCCACCACTCCATCATAGCTGACCCCAGATCCCACTCAACCCCATACACCTGACTTCTTGCCATATCCTATGATGCTCAGACCAATCAGGAAATTATAACTTCTGCTTTAAATACACCCGTGGACTTGGCCGCCATTGCATTCTGTGGCAGAGCAATCCACAGATTCACTATTCTCTGGCTGAATAAAATATTCCACCCTACCTTTGTTCTAAAAAGTCTCACCTGAATTTTCAGGCTTTGCCCTCTAGTTCTGGATACCCCCACCATAAGAAACATCCTCTCCACATCCGCTCTATCTAGTCCTTTCAACAGTCAGCTCAGTGAGATCCACCCCACCCCCCCCGCCGCATTCTTCTAAATTCCAGTGAGTACAGGCCCAAAGTTGCCAAATGCTCAATCGTTAACTCCTTCATTGCTGGAATCATGAACCTCATGAACCTCCTCTGGACTCTTTCCAATGACAACACATCCTTTCTGAGATACGAGGCCGAACACTGTTGACAATACTCTAAATGTAGCCTGACTAGTGTCTTATAAAGCGGTGGTCCCCAACCACCGGGCCGTGGACCAGTACCAGGCCGCAAAGCATGTGCTACCAGCCCGCAAGGAAATGATATGATTTGGCAATATGAGTCAGCTGCACCTTTCCTCATTCCCTGTCATGCACACTGTTGAACTTGAATGCACACGAGGTCATTACGCTCGCGTCATTCACGTCAGCGCGGGAAGAAGATCAACTCCTCGAGCTTACAAATGACGACGGGCTGAAAAAATGTGTGTTGCCCTTAAGGCATTTATTTGACTTTGTTGGGTCTACATTTTAAATGATTTGTTTGTAATTATTTTCTAGTTAAAGTTAAAGGTTGATAATTAAGTTACAGTATAACAAAGGTAAATTCATTGTCTACGGTATATCGCGGCATGCGATGACGTCATCTCCAGTTTCACAGCGTCTTGGTTCGGGAAGGTGTGAAGGTGGGTGCCATGCATGCAGCATGATCGTGAAGAGCTCCGTTTCCACCCACAAAAAAAATTATAGAAGCAACGCCGTAAGTTCATAAGAATGTATTTGAAGTAAAAATATTAACACGGTTTCTATTAAGGAAGCAGCAGTTCGGGTGGAGCATGTGCCAGCTTTTCAATTTCAAACGCGGGGTCGGCTCGAGCTCGGCGGCGTTTGATGGGAACTCCTCGCCCGCTACTCGGGGACACTCGCTGAAAGAAGAGAGCATGCATGGTCTCCAGAATGAAACAGACGCTGTATATGTTTGTATTTTTATATCAACAGTTTTCACCATACGACGTTAATGTGGAAGAGTGGAATGGTTAACCCTACTACGACTTTGTCTCCATTGACTCCGGTTTAACTTGGTGTTTAGTCAGAGTTTCAACACACTGCACGAGAACACTACAGTATGTTTGACATAACATCTCTGCCAGTATTCTGGATCAAAGTCAAGGCTAGTCAAGTCAAGTCAAGGCAAGTCAAGTCCTGAGATAGCCACGAACGGACTGAAAATGTTGCTTCCATTTCCAACATATCTCTGTAAAGCAGGGTTTTCTACGATGAATCCAATGAAAACTAAATTGTGGAATAGACTGGACATAAGGATCCCCCTTCGAGTATTGCTGTCTCCCATCACCGCTCGATGGGACCGTCTTGTTGCAGGGAAACAAGCCCAGGGCTCCCAATGATTCAGCAATATTGGTGTGTTGCAATGATTTTATACGTTCATACAGGGAAAATATGTGCTGTGTGTTTAATATCCAAACGTTACTTAAAATGTTACGATGCTATTGACTTATAAGTAACTTATAATTGACTTATCACTATATTCATGCAAGGAAAATATGCACTGTTTTTAATATTAAATTCATTAGATAAACCCTTTTAAAAACGAAATTGAGTGTATTAGCCACTTATAAGTGACTTATAGTTGACTTATCACCTATATTCCGGTTGTGATTAACACCCCGCCGCCCCGGGTTGACAACTGTCCCGTAATAGCCGGGACAACCCGTATATTGGGCTAAATTGGTTTGTCCCATACGGGACCGCCCTTGTCCCGTATTTCCCCCCCCTAAGGTAGAGCGTTCCTATGAAACCTTTCATGCTGAAATGGCATAAAGCGAAGAAGAAATTACCATTAATTTATATGGGAAAAATTTTTGAGCGTTCCCAGACCCAAAAAATAACCTAGCAAATAACACATAAAACCGAAAATAAATAACACTAACATATAATAAAAGCAGGAATGATATGATAAATACACAGCCTATATAAAGTAGAAATAATGTATGCACAGTGTAATTTCACTGAACAGAATCGCCAAAAATGATTTGTAGAAAAAAATCATCACGCATGCGCACACAGGTGCCTGCACAAGGGTTCATGGTCATGGTAGTCTTTCTCGGGGTAAATACAACATATGTGACTGTTACTCTTGTCCGTTGGCAACCCTACTGCCCCCTAGTCAGCTGGTCCGCAAGAATATTGTCAATAATAAACCGGTCCGCGGTGACAAAAAGGTTGGGGACCCCTGTTATAAGGCTCAGCATTATCTTCTTGCTGTTATATTCTATTCCCCTTGAAATAAATGCCAACATTGCACTTGCCTTCTTTACCACAGACTCAACCTGTAAATTAGCCTCCTGGGAGCCTTGCACGAGGACTCCCAAGTCCCTCTGCACCTCTGATTTTTGAATTTTCTCCCCATTTAGCTAATAGTCCATGCTATTGTTCCTTTTACCAAAATGCATTATCATACATTTCTCAACACTGTACTCCATCTGCCACTTTTTTGCTCATTCTTCCAATTTGTCTAAATCCTGCTGCAATCACATTACTTCCTCAGCACTACCTACCCTCCATCTATCTTCGTATTATACTCAAACTCTGCCACAAAACCATCAATTCTATTATCTAAATCACTGACAAACAATGTGAAAAGTAGCAGTCCCAATACTGACCCCTGAGGAACACCACTAGTCACTGGCAGCCAACCAGAAAAGGCCCCTTTTATTCCCACTCACTGCCTCCTGGCTGTCCACCATTCCTCTGTCCATTCCAGCATCTTTCCTGTAGCGCCATACGATTTTATCTTGTTAGGCAGCCATCAAACGTATTTTGAAAATCCAAGTCAATGACATCCACTGCTTCTCCTTTGTCCACCCTGTTTGTTATTTCTGCGAAGAACACTAACAGACTTGTCAGGCAAGATTTCCCTGTACAGAAACCATGCTGACATTTGACTTATTTTATCATTAGTCTCTAAGTACTCTGAAACCTCATCCTTAATATTAGACTCCAATACTTTCCTAAGCACTGAAGTTAGGATAACTGGCCTATAATTTTCTTTCTTTTGCCTTCCTGCCTTCTTAAAGAGTGGCATGACATTTTCAGTTTTCCATTCCTCTGGGACCATGCCAGAATTGAGTGATTCTTGAAAGATCATGGCCAATGCATCCATTATCTCTTTAACAACCTCTGTCAGAACTCTGGGATGTAGTCCATCTGGTCCAGCTGACTAATCCACTTTAAGATCTTGGAATTTGCCAAGCACTTTTTCCTTTGTAGTAGAAATGACACTCACTCCTGCTCCTTGACAATCATGGACCTCTGCTAGTGTCTTCCACAGTGAGACAGATGCAAAGTACTCATTAAGTTCATCCGTCATTTCTTTGTCTCCCATTATTACCTCACCAGCACCATTTTCCAGTGGTCCAATATCAACTTTCGCCTTTTTACTCATTATATAACTGAAAAAACATGTAATATCCTACTTTATATTATTGGTTAGTTTGCCCTAAATATGTAACCTTTTCCCTACTTATAGCTTTTATAGTTGCCTTTTGTTGGACTTTAAAAGCTTAAAAATCATCCAACATTTCCACTCACTTTTTCTACCTTATATGCCCTCTTCTTGGTTTTTATGCAGTCCCTAACTCCCCTTCTCAACCACGGTTGCCTACCCCTGCCATTTGAGATCTACTTCTTCTGTGGGACATACTTATCCTGTGCCTTGTGAACTATTTCCAGAAACTTCAGCCATCTCTGATCTGCTGTCAGGCTGAATCACTGTCTGGTATGCAGGGGCTACTGCACAGGACCGAAAGAAGCTGCAGAGGGTTGTAAATTTAGTCAGCTCCATCTTGGGTACTAGCGTACAAAGTACTCAGGATTTGGCACGTCAACAATTGCACTCAAAAACTTCTATAGTTACACCACGGAGAGCATTCTGACAGGCTGTATCACTGTCCGGTATTGGGGGGGGGGGCACAGAGCTACTGCACAGGACCAAAAGAAGCAGATAGAGGGTTGTAAAATTTAGTCATCTCCATCTTGGGTACTAGTCTACAAAGTACCCAGGACATCTTCAAGGAGCGGTGTCTCAGAAAGGCAGCGTCCATTATTAAGGACCTCTTGCACCCAGGGCATGCCCTTTTCTCACTGTTACCACCAGGTAGGAGTTACAGAAGCCTGAAGGCACACACTCAGCGATTCAGGAACAGCTTCTTCCCCTCTGCCATCCAATTCCTAAATGGATATTGAACCCATGAACTCCACCTCACTTTTAAAACATACATTATTTCTGTTCTTGCACAATTTTTAATCTATTCAATATACATATACTGCAATTGATTTACTTATTTTTTTTCTTCTATATTATGCATTGTATTGAACTGCTGCTAAGTTAACAAATTTCACGTCACATGCCGGTGATAATAAACCTGATTCTGATTCTGAATAGGCACTTCCAGCCCTTTGAACCACACCATCCAGCAACCACCAACAGCCCCATAACACAACCACGGTTCAACTTACTATGACCAATTAACCTACGCGGTACGTTTCTGGACTGTGGCAGGTAACAGGAGCACCTGAGGAAAGCCATGCATTCAACAGGGAGGATATCCAACTCTTTACAGAGGATGCTGGGATTGACTCCAAACCTACCCGGAGCTGTAATAGCTTATGTTTTCTTCACCACCCTAAGCTTTGGTTTGCTTTGATTAGCCAGGACTATAAATCAGAGTGTCATTGATAAAATATTCATAAAATATTTACAATAAATCTGGGATATTATCTGGTCCCTAAACTATATTAAGGAGTTAATTTCTCTTCCTCTTCCTCTTCTCACCCTGTCGCTTGCAAAAATGCCATCCCCTTCTCGCAATTCCTCTGTCTCCGCTGCATCTGCTCTCAGGATGGGGCTTTTCATTCCAGGACGAAGGAGGTGTCCTCCTTTTTTAAGGAAAGGGGCTTCCCTTCCTCCACCATTAACTCTGCTCTCAAACGCATCTCCCCCATTTCACACACATCTGCTCTCACTCCATCCTCCCGCCACCCCACAAGGAGTAGGGTTCCCCTGGTCCTCACCTACCACCCCACCAGCCTCCGGGTCCAACATATTATTCTCTGTAACTTTCGCCACCTCCAACGGGATCTTTCCCTCCCCACCTCTGCTTTCTGCAGGGATCGCTCCCTACGCGACTCTTTTGTCCATTCATCCCCCCCAATCCCTCCCCACTGATCTCCCTCCTGGCACTTATCTGTGTAAGCGCAACAAGTGCTACACATGCACTTACACTTCCTCCCTTACCACCATTCAGAGCCCCAGACATTCCTTCCAGGTGAGGCGACACTTCACCTGTGAGTCGGCTGGAGTGATATACTGCGTCCGGTGCTCCCGATGTGGCCTTCTATATATTGGCGAGACCCGACACAGACTGGGAGATCATTTTGCTGAACACCTACACTCTGTCCGCCAGAGAAAGCAGGATCTCCCAGTGGCCACACATTTTAATTCCACATCCCATTCCCATTCTGATATGTCTATCCACGGCCTCCTCTACTGTAAAGATGAAGCCACACTCAGGTTGGAGGAACAACACCTTATATTCCGTCTGGGTAGCCTCCAACATGATGGCATGAACACTGACTTCTCAAATTTCCGCTAATGCCCCACCTCCCCCTCGTACCCCATCCGTTATTTGTTTATATACACACATTCTTTCTCTCTCTCTCCTTTTTCTCCCTCTGTCCCTCTCACTATACCCCTTGCCCATCCTCTGGGTTTTCCCCCCCTCCCCCTTTTCCTTCCCCCTGGGCCTCCTGTCCCATGATCCTCTCATATCCCTTTTGCCAATCCGCTGTCCAGCTCTTGGCTCCATCCCCCTCCCACTCCTGTCTTCTCCTATCATTTTGGATCTCCCCCTCCCCCTCCCACTTTCAAATCTCTTACTAGTTCTTTCTTCAGTTAGTCCTGACGAGGGGTCTCGGCCCGAAATGTTGACTGTACCTCTTCCTAGAGATACTGCCTGGCCTGCTGCGTTCACCAGAAACTTTGATGTGTGTTGCTTTAAGGAGTTAATTGTATTGAAAAGGCTGTTGAAGAGGTTTACCAATATGTTGCCAGGAAAGGAACGTTTCACCATGAGTAGGGACCAGATAGAATGGTTTTCTTTCCCTTTCCAGGAGCCTGAAAGGGAACCAGATAGAGGTACAAAAAATTATGAAAGACATAGATAGGGTGGAATGCAAGAAATGTTTTCCAATGCCATTGGTGTCCAGAGAGCATAGATTGAAGGTCAAGAGATCTTTTGCTCTGGAATATCTCATAATTAATTGTTGTCCTTTTTATTACAGGAATCATTTTGATAACGGTGTATAATCCACCTCAGCCAATGTCAAACTAGGGTGAAACAGGCTCTCATTGATCAGAGCAATGGGATCAACATGCACGAAACAGCACCTGATGCCTTAACCATCATTTTGGGGAATTTTAACCAGGCCAGTTTGAAAAAAAATCACTAAATAATTACCATCAACTTGTAGTATCAGAAGAAACAACTCACTGAACCACTGTTACACCACCATCAAGAATGCCTACCATGCTATTCCACACCCTCACTTCAGGTTGTCTGATAACTTTGCTGTACTGCTACTCCTCAGATATAGGCAGAGACTGAAGACTGCAGCACCAGTAGTGAGGACCAAGAAAGTAAGGACAAAGGAAGCACAGGAGCACTCACAGGACTGCTTTGAATCGGTGGACTGGACTGTATTCAGGGATTCATCTTCCAATCTGGATGAGTATGCTGCAGTTGTTACCGACTTCATTAAAACCTGTGTGGATGAGTGGGTGCTTGTGGAGAGCTATTATAAGAATGAAGAAACAATTCTGACTGAGGTTGGAGGTGACATTGGATGTATGTCAACTCTGGCAGGGTTTGCAGGACATTACTTCCTACAAAGCAATACCCAATAGCATGAGTGGCAGTGATGTTTCACCACCAGATGAACTCAATGCTTTCTCTGCACGTTTTTCAGGGGAGAATACAACAACAGCTGTGAAGATCTCTGCTACACCCGGTGACCCTGTGATCTCTGTCCCAGAGGCCAATGTTAGGCTGTCTTTAAAGAGGGTGAACCCTCACAAGGCCGCAGGCCCTGATGGAGTACCTGATAAGGATCTGAAATCTTGTGCTAACTAACTGGCAAGAATATTCAAGGACATTTTCAACCTCTCACTGTTATGGTCAGAAAGTCCCACCTGCTCCAAAAAGGCAACAATTATACCAGTGCCTAAGAAGAATAGTGTGAGCTACCTTAATGACTATTGCCCGGTAGCACTCACATCTACAGTGATTAAATGCTTTGAGAGGTTGGTCATGGCAAGAATCAACTCCTGCCTCAGCAAGAACCTAGACCCACTGCAATTTGCCTATACCCACAATAGGTCTACAGCAGACGCAATCTCAATGGCTCTTCTCACGGCCTTAGATCATCTGGACAATACAAACACCTAAGTCAGAATGCTGTTCATTGACTATAGCTCAGCATTTAACATCATCATTCCCACAGTCCTGACCAATAAGCTACAGAACCTGGGCTTCTGTACGTCCCTCTTGGAACTTCAACTTCTCAACCAGAAGACCACAATCTGTGGGGATTGGAAATAATATCTCCTCTTCACTGATGATCAACACTGGCGCACCTCAGGGGTGTGGCTTAGCCCACTGCTCTACTCTCTATATACACATGACTTTGTGGCTACATATAGCTGAAATGCCATCTATAAATTTGCTGATGAAACAACCATTGATGGTACAATCTGAGATGGATTAAGACATACCAGGGGAAGAAGCGGTTCTTAAAGTGTTGGGAAGAGCACATAACGCAGATGGTGAGTGTCCTTAATGATGGATGTCACTTTCTTGAGGCGCAACCTCTTGAAGATATGGTGGGGAGAGTTGTGGTCATGATGGAGCTGGCCAAGTCTACAACCTTATGTAACTTCTTTCTTTCAATTATATTGGAGAGTCTGTACCAGACAGTGATGCAGTCTGTCAGAACAGTTCAGCTACAAGTTGTCCATCTGTAATATGACACAATATTTGCTTCTCTTCACTGAAGCCTAGTCTGCAGGGCTTTTCTCAAAGTTCTGCATTTCACTGAGTTTCAGAGCTTTAATGTTTTTTTTAATGTTCACCCTGATAAGCTGAATGGATTAATTCTGCTCCAGTGTCTTATGATATTATGGCCTTATCTTCCTCGTTATAGGCTGAATGGATTAATTCTGCTCCTTGTCTTCCTCATTAACCCACCTACTAGATCATTTATTCACCAGCTTCTCCCTGTGTCGACCCTGACCTCTCCCTGTCTGAGATATTCCCTTTGTTGGGTTCATTATTCCCTCAACAGCTCTGTAACTTGGATCCTTTCCATCCCAATTCAGATGAAAGGTCTTTAGCCAAAATATTAAATGTGTTTTTCTCTCTCCATAGATTCTGCCTGACCTGTTGATTATTTTCAGTATTCTCTATATTTATTTCAGCACCATCTTGACCTCTTTGCCTTTACCCCTGTACCACGGAAGCCCAATTTTAACCTTTGGTCTAGCATTTAGTCTTACAGCTCAGTAAGTTAGAATACTCAAAGACTCAGTATTACGTTCAACGATTTCACAGACTCACTTCTTCTGTTTGAATCTAAGCTACCTGGCTCCGAAGAAAGGCGATCAATTTGTAACATTAACTTATTTTTTGAAGACAGCACCAATAAGTGGCAGCTCTTTGCAAGCAGCTCTGTTGGGAATCATCAAATATTCCTGTTTAGGACTATGACAGCTGAAATCCACAATCACAGTCATGGGTACTTCAGAAAGCAGCATTGTTTTAAGACATTTAAAAAATCTATTGATACTCAAAATTGATGGATCCCAGACAGCAGACTCAGGATGTGAGTGCAGTTTCCTTTTTAAGCAAACAGCTACAATTGAGACATCAGGGAGAGCATGAACAAAGACACACACTCAAATGTTTCTGGAACAGCTTCTTCCTCTCCGCCATCAGATTTCTGAATAAACAATGGATCCACGAACACTACCCGACTCTCTGTTTTTGCACTACTTATTTAATTTATTTTTAAAAATATAAATATATTGTAATTTATAGTATTTATTATTAAGCATTGCAATGTATTGCTGCACAGAACAACAGATTTCACAACAGAAGCCAGTGATCTTAAACCTGATTCTGATTTTTCATTCTTTAAACATGTCCCATTGACATATCGTTTCTGCTTTTAGTTTAGATTTCCAGTGTCTACACTGTATTTTATATCTCACAGCTTTAACATTGCTTCCTTGTTCCTCTCTCCTCTGTTGTCTCCTTCTACCGAAATGCGAATGCAGACCTTCATCGGCATTTCTCCGCTGACCGTATCACCACTTGTGTTATTCAGTCTCTCATGGTCTTGCTTATTTTTGTCCTTTCTTTCTCCCACTCTTTGTGTTTTCATTCACCCCCACCCACTCAGACTCCACCCCTCACTCAACCAGCAACAATACCATTTTAGTCATCCAGTTTCTTTTCTTCTCTGCCCTATCAGACACTTCCTTTTTTCTTCTCTCTATCTCTGAAATTTCAGAAAAGAACACTTGAATTCTAGCTTTCCCTAGATCTGTTGAAAGTTTATCAAGCTGAAACATTAACTCAGTTTTCCTCTTTCCACAGCTACTGCCTGACTTGCTGAATTTCCTACTTTTATGTCAGAATTCTAGCGTCTGCATTTTTTTATTTTGTAATTTTCTGAACTGCGTTTAGTATTTAATGTGAAGTGTTATACATGAAGGATTGCAGAACACATAAAATAGATTTACATGTTTCCTGCCAGGCATAGGGGATTACCATTGTATGGATATGCTAGATAAGGCTGAGCTTGTTTTCCTTGCAGTGGAAGAGGTGAATGGAATATTGATAACCATGAATAGTTGGTGTAGTTAAGGAGAAAGTTTTCTGTGATTGAAGAGCTGATAACATAAAAGCTTAGATTTAATTTGATTGGAAAAAGTACTAATGGAGACATGGAGAAAAAATACTCTTTTACTTAAAGGGTGGTTCAGATTTGTAATGCACTTCCTGACAAAATGGTAAAAATATTCTTAACTGTAATAGTAATAATCAGCATCCGTTAGTCTCGTGAGACCATGGATTTGCACCTTGGAAGGTTTCCAGGGTGCAGGCCTGGGCAAGTTTGTACGGAGGACTGGCAGTTGCCCATGCTGCAAGTCTCCCCTCTCCACGCCACCGATGTTGTCCAAGGGAAGGGCACTAGGGCCGATACAGCTTGGCACCGGTGTCGTCGCAGAGCAACGTGTGGTTAAGTGCCTTGCTCAAGGACACAACACACTGCCTCAGCTGAGGCTCAAACTAGCGACCTTCAGATCACAAGACCGACGCCTTATCCACTTGGCCATGCACCAACATACTTAATTGTAGTCTGCAAGATAAAATTGAATCAATGCTAGAAGGAGAATTAATGCTTAGATACGGGTAAAGAGCCATGAAAACAGAATGAAAAGGGCTGGTGTAGGCTGGAGGAGTTGAGTTTTCTCTTACCTTGAAGTACCTCACTGGGATTTTATCTTGTAAGCCTATGAGAAATATCAAGTTAGAGTTGTGTCTTGCAGGAAACATACACTAAATGGCTAGTTTAGTAGGTAGCTCCTGTGTGTTCATGAACTTCTGGTGCTGTAGCCCATCCACTACAAGGTTTGAAATGTTGTGTATTCAGAGATGCTCTTCTGCACACCACTGTTGAATTACATGACTATTTGAGTTACTGTTGCCTTCCTGTCAGCTTGAATCAGTTCGGGCCATTCTACTCTCTTATTAACAAGACATTTTCGCCCACAGAACTGCCACTCACTGGACGTTTTCTCTTGTTTATTGCATCATTTTCTGTAAAATCTAGAGACTGGTGTGTGTGATAATCCCAGGGGATCAGCAGTTTCTGAGATACTCAAACCACCCTGTCTGCACCAACCATCATACCGTGATCACTTAGATCACATTTCTTCCCCATTCTCATGTCTGGTCTGAACAATAACTGAACCTCGTGAAATCATCTATATGCTTTTATGCAGATGTGATTGGTAGATTAGATATTTGTATTGATGGGCAGGTGTATGTGTACCTAATAAAGTGGCCACTGAGTATAAATATGTTGCTGGGTTTAATTCTGTGACCATGCAGCTTGTAGCACTTCCATTTACAAACATCATCTAACTTTGTTCTTGGTGGTTTACTGACTACAGCTCTGCTTTCAATGCTACATCTCCAAGTAAACTTAACAGTATGGACCCTGAGACTCAACACTTCCCTCTGTAACTGGATCTGTGATTTCCTGACCAACAGACCGCGATCAGTAAGGACAGGCAATAACACCTCTGCCACATCTACTCTAAACACTAGTGCTCCACAAAGCTGCATCTTCAATCCCCCACTCTACTTGTTGTACACTCACAACTGATTATGAGCTATCTTCATCTACTACCATAGTGGGCCGTATCTCAAATAACAATGGGTCAGAGTACAGGAAAGAGATACAGAGATTAGTATCATGATGTCATGGTTACAACTTTTGTTTGATTATGCAAGCTCATCTCTGCTGATCTACTATTACTATTTATCTACCTCACCGTAGCCTTGCACCTTGTGTT
This sequence comes from Mobula hypostoma, assembly GCF_963921235.1. NCBI lineage: Eukaryota > Metazoa > Chordata > Chondrichthyes > Myliobatiformes > Myliobatidae > Mobula > Mobula hypostoma. Next base: position 102,199,711 of record NC_086101.1, read on the forward strand.
CCTGCAATCCACCTTCTCTCTAGATGGAATGTAAATAAAAGCTTTTACTGTACCTTGATTCATGCATCAATAGCAAGCCAATTTATAATTTATCTTTAAGAAAGCTCTTGTTTTCTTTCATAAGTGTCGGGGCAACCTTGTCTCGTAATACCAGACCCCTTCTCTTTCACAGAGTGGAAATAAATATATAACTTGTATTGGTAGACAGTAAAGCTTGTTGGACCATGAATAGAAATATAGAGTAGCTTTTCCTGCTGAAACACATTAGACTTTGCTGCACTATTAGAAACATAATTGATCTAGATTCAAAACCAAAATACCTGAAACCCTGGAAACCAGAGAAACGGCAAAAGCTCAGACTCACAGCATGAACAATTTGTTACGTTTCATCAGAAATACAGCAAGAACCTTAAAGTTCCTGAAGGTTACTATAGTCAGCAGTGGTAATGGGGACAAGCTCCCACTACCTATTAAATGCTCCCGATGGTGTGCACCTCCAATAGTTTCTGACAACCAAATCCAGCTCCCAGTTTTCATATGTGGCTGAGAGCTACCTCTTAGTCAGCACACAGACAATACAAGTACAAGAAATAAAAGGGAAATTGGCCCCTGAGGGTGGGTGGATGGAATGCAATGATAGAGTAGTCTTGCTACTGTTACTGCGCCAGGAGTGTGTATTCATCAACAACATATTTCTATGACAAGCTGGTACCCCAATCAGAGATGCTTTCTTCACCCCGTCACCCTCTCTCTCTCTCCACATCTTGAGCTCACTTTTTCTTAGTTTTGACAAAGGAATTTTCAATCTTCATTCAGTTAACTTTGTTTTTCTCACTGATGATGATCATCTGACCTGCTGAGGATTTCTACCATTTCGTTTATGAGGAGAGATTTGGCCTGCACTGTGTCCAATTTCAAAAAACGAGAGATTCTGCAAATGATGGAAATCTTGAGGAACTTCTGGAAGAACTCAGCAGGTAAGACAATATTAATGGGGGAAATAAAGTCAATGTTTTGGGCTGAGAACCTCAGGAGTTCCTCTAGCATTAAGAATGATTTTATTGAAACAGTTTAAGTTCTGTTGAAGAAATAAAGAGGGCCTTCATACACTAGTCCTCCTGAGCAGTGAGCTGATTGGTGAAATTGAACTGCATGCAGCTGCTCAGCCACTGGACTTTTATTTATTGTGATACAGTGTGGAATAGACATCACCCAGCAACCCTAGCCTAATCACCGGACAATTTACAATGAACGATTATTCTACCAGCCAGTATGTCTTTGGACTGTGGGAGCACCCAGAGGAAACTCACATGATTGCGAGAGAACGTACAAACTCTTTACAGACAGCGGCAAGAATTGAACCCGGGTCACTGGTACCGCAAAGCATTATACTATCAACTACACTACCACACCGGCTTGATGAGGAGACCAGAGGCACAGCAGACAGTCAAGTACGCAGAATCTCACCTTCAGTATGTCTCAGGCTTTTGCCTTCCATGAGCACTATGTGCTTCTAACATTACTTTTTCCATTGAAAATAACACTGAACCTTGTTAAAAATGCTATGTGGAAATGTTATATTTATTTAGCAATGCTTATTGCTCTAAATTCTGCAAAAGCATATCTTTCAACGAGAAATACCACAACCTTCTGAAATCAGCACTTGTTTTTAACAATATCTAATAATAAAATCTATTTTCATTTAGAACTAGTCTGGAGGAACTTTTATTTATCCCATTGCAATACTCTTTAGCCGTGTGTTACTTTAAGTGACATAGTGTCATGGTTATGTTACCGAACTGATAGCTTAATCTTTGACCCTAGACATGAATTCCAATCCCATCAAGGCTTTGGAGGAAACTTTAAAAAACTGAAATGCTAAACCTGCTGATCATAAAATTACTAATTTGCCATTGAAAACTCATTCAGTTCATCCACGCATTTCAGGGAAAGAAATGAAGACTTCATTAAGACTTCAGATATGGTTGGCATCTAATTGTTCAACAGTAACTAGCAATGATTAACATTAGCCTTGGTACTGAGGTCCTCAAGATATTTATAAAAATGGTTTGACTGTCAATCCCCCATACACTGCGGCTGATCTTTGACTTTCCATGTTGTGCTTTGTCCTTTTCTTTTTCTCTCCATTTTGCACAGCATTTACCTTTACCTTTTCCATTATTCTGTAAACAGTCTGAAATATTCATTTTGTTTCTCTCTCCACAGATGCTGTCTGGTCCACTGAACATTTCACCCTTTGCTAAATCTTATGGAACAAAAAAATGCATTACTTTTAAGGTAAAGTTAGACTAACCTATTAGCAAAGTTGTGAGATGAGTGCAGTCTTCTGTAGTTTTAATGAACACTAGTATTCAAATGAAATGTGTGGAAAGATATTGTGACTGAACCACAGCAGGTGGAGATCTTATCCACCAAACTTTACCGTAGATTGTCTCGGATGTAACCCAATTGCATCTGCAATGATACTAGATCAAAAGTTGAATGAACACAAGAAGCTGCAGAGTGCAGTGGCTTCAGCCCGAGACATCATTAGTGCATTCCTTCCCATCTTCGACTGTACCTAAAGCAGGGGTGCGCAGACTCCTCAGTTAATGGTAGGGGTCCTGGCAAAAAAAAAGGTTGGGAACCTTTAATAACAGGGCTGTCGTGGTGGGAGATTTTAATTAATAATAACAGGGTTGTCGTGGTGGGAGATTTTAATTTCCCAAATATCAATTCGCATCTCCTGAGAGCAAGGGGTTTAGATGGGATGGAGTTTGTTAGGTGTGTTCAGGAAGGTTTCTTGACACAGTATGTACAGTAGATAAGCCTACAAGAGGAGAGGTTGTACTTGATCTGGTATTGGGAAACGAACCTGGTCAGGTGTCAGGTCTCTCAGTGGGAGAGCATTTTGGAGACAGTGATCACAATTCTATCTCCTTTACCATAGCATTGGAGAGGGATAGGAACAAACAAGTGACGAAAGTGTTTAATTGGAGTAAGGGGAAATATGAGGCTATCAGGCAGGAAATTGGAAGCATATATTGGGAACAGATATTCTCAGGGAAATGTATGGAAGAAATGTGGCAAATGTTCAGGGGATATTTGCGTGGAGTTCTGCAGAGGTACATTCCAATGAGACAGGGAAAGGATGGTAGGGTACAGGAACCATGACGTACAAAGGCTGTTGTAAATCTAGTCAAGGACAAAAGAAAAGCTTATGAAAGGTTCAGAAAACTTTGTAATGATCGAGATCTAGAAGATTGTAAGGCGAGCAGGAAGGAGTTTAAGAATGAAATTAGGAGAGCCAGAAGGGGCCATGAGAAGGCCTCGGCAGACAGAATTCAGGAAAACCCCAAGGCATTCTACAAGTATGTGAAGAGCAAGAGGATAAGATGTAAGAGAATAGGACCAATCAAGTGTGACAGTGGAAAAGTGTGTATGAAACCGGAGGAGAAAGCAGAGGTACTTAGTGAATACTTTGCTACAGTATTCACTATGGAAAAGGATCTTGGTGATTGTAGGAATGTCTTACAGCAGACTGAAAAGCTTGAGCATGTAGTTAATAAGAAAGAGGATGTGCTGGAGCTTTTTGAAAGCATCAAGTTCGATAAGTCACCGGGACCAGATGAGATGTACCCTGGGCTACTGTGCAAGGCATGGGAGGAGATTGCTGGGCCTCCGGTGATGATCTTTGCATCATCAATGGGGATGGAGGATTGGAGGTTTGCAGATGTTGTTCCCTTTTTCAAGAAAGGAAGTAGAGATAAGAAATAGGAGCAGGAGTAGGCCATCCAGCCCATCGAGCCTGCCCCACTAGTCAATAAGATCATGGCTGATCTGTTCATAAATTCAACTCCATCTACCTGCCTTTTCTCCATAACCCTTAATTCCCCTACTGTGTAAAAACCTATCTAACCGTATCTTAAATAGTGAAGAAGCCTCAACTGCTTCACTGGGCAGAGAATTCCACAGATTCACCACTCTCTGGGAAAAACAGTTTCTCCTCATCTCTGTCCTAAATCTTCTCCCCTGAATCTTGAGGCAATGTCCCGAGTTCTAGTCTCACCTACCAATGGAAACAACTTTCCTACTTCTACCTTATCTATCCCTTTCAAAATTTTGTATGTTTCTATAAGATCCCCTCTCATTCTTCTGAATTCCAGAGAGTATAGTCCCAGACGACTCAATCTCTCCTCATAGGTTAACCCCTTCATCCCTGGAATCAACCTGGTGAAACTCCTCTGCCCTGCCTGCAAACCTAGTATATCCTTCCACAAGTATGGAGACCAGAACTGCACACAGTACTCCAGGTGCGGCCTCACCAGTAACCTGTATAGTTGCAGCAAGACCTCTCAGCTCTTGAATTCAATCCCTCCAGCAATGAAGGCCAACATTCCGTTTGCCTTCTTAATAACCTGTCGTACCTGCAAGCCAACTTTTTGTGATTCATGAACAAGTACTCCCAAGCCCCTCTGCACAACAGCATGCTGCAATCTTTCACCATTTAAATACAGGCGTCCCCGCTTTTCAAATGTTCGCTTTACGAAACCTCACTGTTATGAAAGACCTACATTAATTACCTGTTTTCGCTAACAGAAGGTGTTTTCACTGTTACGAAAAAAGGCAGCGTGCGCCCCGAGCAGCCGCTCCTCGCCCAGATTCAGAACTGCAACCTAGCCGGCATTGCTTCAACACGCGCCTGTGAGCATCTGGTTGCAAGATGAGTTCTAAGCTATCGGAAAAGCCTAAAAGAGCTCGTAAGGGTGTTACACTTAGTGAAAAACTACACATAATCAAGCATTTCGATCGTGGTGAACCAAGTAAGGACAAAGTGGCTTGTGGAAGTTGACGAAGATGATGTTGAAGAGGTTTTGGAATTCCATGACCAAGAACTGATAGATGAAGAGCTGATACAATTGGAAGAGGAAAGGATAACAATCAAAATCTTCCTGAAATAGTAAGGGACAGAGGGTCCAGTGAGATGGAGGAACTGAGTGAAATACATGTTAGTAGGGAAGTGGTGTTAGGTAAATTGAAGGGATTGAAGGCAGATAAATCCCCAGGGCCAGATGGTCTGCATCCCAGAGTGCTTAAGGAAGTAGCCCAAGAAATAGTAGATGCATTCGTGATAATTTTTCAAAACTCGTTAGATTCTGGACTAGTTCCTGAGGATTGGAGGGTGGCTAATGTAACCCCACATTTTAAAAAAGGAGGGAGAGAGAAACCGGGGAATTATAGACCGGTTAGCCTAACGTCGGTGGTGGGGAAACTGTTGGAGTCAGTTATCAAGGATGTGATAACAGCACATTTGGAAAGCGGTGAAATGATCGGACAAAGTCAGCATGGATTTGTGAAAGGAAAATCATGTCTGACGAATCTCATAGAATTTTTTGAGGATGTAACTAGTAGAGTGGATAGGGGAGAACCAGTGGATGTGGTATATTTGGATTTTCAAAAGGCTTTTGACAAGGTCCCACACGGGAGATTAGTGTGCAAACTTAAAGCACACGGTATTGGGGGTAAGGTATTGGTGTGGGTGGAGAATTGGTTAGCAGACAGGAAGCAAAGAGTGGGAATAAACGGGACCTTTTCAGAATGGCAGGCGGTGACTAGTGGGGTACCGCAAGGCTCAGTGCTGGGACCCCAGTTGTTTACAATATATATTAATGACTTGGATGAGGGAATTAAATGCAGCATCTCCAAGTTTGCGGATGACACGAAGCTGGGTGGCAGTGTTAGCAGTGAGGAGGATGCTAAGAGGATGCAGGGTGACTTGGATAGGTTGGGTGAGTGGGCAAACTCATGGCAGATGCAATTTAATGTGGATAAATGCGAAGTTATCCACTTTGGTGGCAAAAATAGGAAAACAGATTATTATCTGAATGGTGGCCGATTAGGAAAAGGGGAGGTGCAACGAGACCTGGGTGTCATTATACACCAGTCATTGAAAGTGGGCATGCAGGTACAGCAGGCGGTGAAAAAGGCGAATGGTATGCTGGCAATTATAGCGAGAGGATTCGAGTACAGGAGCAGGGAGGTACTACTGCAGTTGTACAAGGCCTTGATGAGACCACACCTGGAGTATTGTGTGCAGTTTTGGTCCCCTAATCTGAGGAAAGACATCTTTGCCATAGAGGGAGTACAAAGAAAGTTTACCAGATTGATTCCTGGGATGGCAGGACTTTCATATGAAGAAAGACTGGATGAACTGGGCTTGTACTCGTTGGAATTTAGAAGATTGAGGGGGGATCTGATTGAAACGTATAAGATCCTAAAGGGATTGGACAGGCTAGATGCAGGAAGATTGTTCCCGATGTTGGGGAAGTCCAGAATGAGGGGTCACAGTTTGAGGATAGAGGGGAAGCCTTTTAGGACTGAGATTAGGAAAACCTTCTTCACACAGAGCATGGTGAATCTGTGGAATTCTCTGCCACAGCAAACTGTTGAGGCCAGTTCATTGGCTATGTTTAAGAGGGAGTTAGATATGGCCCTTGTGGCTACAGGGGTCAGGGGGTATGGAGGGAAGGCTGGGGCGGGGTTCTGAGTTGGATGATCAGCCATGATCATAATAAATGGTGGTGCAGGCTCGAAGGGCCGAATGGCCTACTCCTGCACCTATTTTCTATGTTTCTAAAACCGAATGCAGTAGCAAATGGACCGAAAGTGAAGTCGTCCAGGAACTGAACGTGAAGCAACTGCATGAGATTTTCGCTGCAATGATAAAGTACAACTTTAATTTTGAAAGGGTACGTAGGTTTAGGGTATATTTGCAAGATGGTTTAAGTGCTTACAAAGAACTGTATGATAGAAAAATGCGCAAGGCTAGCAGTCAAGCATACTGTCGTTTTTCAAGCCTTCCACATCAGCCACAGCAGATGGCGAAACTCGACCTTCGACATCGAGGCAGGCAGACATAAAAGAAGATGACCTGCCTGCCCTGATGGAAACAGACGATGATAAGATGACACCCCAGTGTCCCACCACCCCAATATCCGGGCCGCGGACCGATACCAATTCGCAGAGAATGCAGCGGTAGCTGGGAGGCACCCAGCAAATCTTTAAGAAAAAATGCCGAAATAAACAAGCTAGTTAATTAGGTGGCACCCGGCATGTAAATTTCGGCCCAGATCAGAGGCGCCACAATCAGCAATTGGCAAGTTTACTGGAGAGAGTGATTTTGCCGAGAGCGCTTGCGCCGTGTTTCTGCCGAGAGCACTTGCGTGAGATTTTTGCTACGGAGAACAGTTCAGGCAATGATTGTAAAGAAGTATTTTTACTTTATATAGGCTATATATTTATCATATCATTCCTGCTTTTACTACATGTTACTGTTATTTTAGGTTTTATGTGTTATTTGGTACGATTTGGTGGTTATTTTTGGGTCTGTGAATGCTCACACATTTTCCCCATATAAATAAACGGTAATTGCTTCTTCGCTTTACGACATTCCAGCTTATGAACCATTTCATAGGAATGCTGTACCTTCGGATGGCAGGGGAAACCTGTAATAATCTGCTCTTCTATTATTCCTTCCAAAGTGGATGATCTCACATTTACCAACGTTGTATTCCATCTGCCAGATCTTGGCCCACTCATTAAACCTATCTATATCCCTCTGCAGACTGTTCACCTCCTCTGTACAACTTGCTTTCCCACTCATTTTAGAGTCATCAGCAAATTTTGCCACACTACACTCAATCCCCTCTTCCAAATCACCAATATAAATGGTAAACAGCTGCGGGCTCAGCACCAACCCCTGCGGCACCTCACTCACCACTGACTGCCAACTGGAGAAAGACCCATTTATACCAACTCTCTGCCTTCTATTGGTTAACCAATCCACTATCCAAGCCAATACACTTCCTCCGACTCCATGCATCCGTATCTTATTTATAAGCCTCTTGTGCGGCACCTCATCGAACGCCTTCTGGAAATCCAAGTATAGCATGGACTTATGAAGGGGAAATCATGCTTGACTAATCTTCTGGCATTTTTTGAGGACGTAACTGTGAAAATGGACATGGGAAGGCCAGTGGATGTAGTGTACCTGGACTTTCAGAAAGTCTTTGATAAGGTCCCACATAGGAGATTAGTGGTCAAAATTAGAGCACATGGTATTGGGGGTAGAGTACTGACATGGATCGTAAATTGGTTGGCAGACAGGAAACAAAGAGTAGGGATTAACAGGTCCCTTTCAGAATGGCAGGCGGTGACAGGTGGGGTACCGCAAGGCTCGGTGCTGGGACAGCAGCTATTTACAATATATATTAACGATTTAGATGAAAGGATTAAAAGTAACATCAGCAAATTTGCAGATGATACAAAGCTGGGTGGCAGTGTAAAATGTGCGGAGGATGTTGAGATAATGCAGGATGACTTGGACAGGTTGGGTGAGTGGGCAGATGCATGGCAGATGCAGTTTAATGTGGATAAATGTGAGGTTATCCACTTTGGTGAGAAGAGCAGGAAGGCAGATTACTATTTGAATGGTGTCAAGTTAGGAAAAGGGGAAGTACAAAGAGAGCTTGGTGTCCTTGTTCATCAGTCACTGAAAGTAAGCATGCAGGTACAGCAGGCAGTGAAGAAAGCTAACGGCATGTTGGCCTTCATAACAAGGGGAGTTGAGTATAGGAGCAAAGAGGTCCTTCTGCAGTTGTACAAGGCCCTGGTGAGACCACACCTGGAGTATTGTGTACAGTTTTGGTCTCCAAATTTGAGGAAGGACATTCTTGCTATTGAGGGAGTGCAGCGGAGGTTCACGCGGTTAATTCCTGGGATGGCAGGACTGTCATATGTTGAAAGATTGGAGCGACTGGGCTTGTATACACTGGAATTTAGAAGGATGAGAGGGGATCTGATTGAAAAATATAAGATTATTAAGGGACTGGACACTCTAGAGGCCGGAAACATGCTCCTGATGTTGGGGGAGTCCAGAACCAGAGGCCACAATTTGAGAATAAGGGGTACGTCATTTAGAACAGAGTTGAGGAAAAACTTTTTCACACAGAGAGTTATGGATCCGTGAAATGCTTTGCCTCAGAAGGCAGTGGAGGCCAGTTCTCTGGATGCTTTCAAGAAAGAGTTAGATAGAGCTCTTAATGATAGCGGAGTCAAGGGATATGGGGAGAAGGCAGGAACGGGGTACTGATTGTGGATGATCAGCCATGATCACAGTGAATGGTGGTGCTGGCTCGAAGGACCGAATGGCCTACTCCTGCACCTATTGTCTATATACAACATCCACCTGTTCCCTTCTATCCACTGCACTCATTATGTCCTCAAAGAACTCCAGTAAGTTTGTCAAACAGGGCCTGTCCTTTCTGAATCCATGCTGCATCTGTCTAATGGAACCACTCCTTTCAAAATGTTTCACTATTTCTTCCTTAATGACAGCTTCAAGCATTTTCCCGACTACAAGTGTTAAGCTAACTGGCCTATAGTTGCCCGTCTTTTGCCTACATCCTTTTTTAAAAAGTGGCATGACATTTGCTGTCTTCCATTCCACTGGGACCTGCCCATAGTCTAGAGAGTTTTGATAAATGATTACCAACGTGTCTACTATAAACTCCGCCAATGCCTTTAGCACCCTGGGATGCATCCCATCAGGACCAGTGGACTTATCTACCTTCAGGCCCTCTAATTTGCTCATCACTATCTCTTTAGTGACAGTGATTTTATCGAGGTCCTCACCTCCCACTTCATCCATAACATCCTTCTTTGGCATATTAGACGCGTCCTCCACCGTGAAGACCGACACAAAATAGTCGTTCAATGCCTCATCCATTTCCTTATCACCCAATATCAATTTCCCCTTCTCATCTTCCAAGGGACCTATGTTGACTTTAGCCACCCTCTTCCGCTTTATATATCTATAAAACATTTGCTATCTATTTTTATATTTTGTGCTAATTTACTTTCATACTCTATCTTCCCTTTCCTTATTTCTTCTTCAGTTCTTTGTTGCTTTTTAAAGTTATCCCAGTCCTCCAGTCTCCCACTGCTCTTTGCAACTTCATACACGAGCTTTTAATTTAATACTATCTTTTATTTCCTTAGTTATTCAAGGCTGGCTGTCCCCACACTTACTGTCCTTACTTTTGACTGGAATATACTTTTGCTGAGCACTGCGAAAAATCTCTTTGAAAGTATTCCACTGTTCCTCAACTGTCCTACCAAGTAGCCTGTGCTCCCAATCCACATTAGACAACTCCTCCCTCATCCTGTTGTAGTCTCCCTTGTTCAAACATAATACACTAGTTTTAGATCTAACTATTTGATCCTCCATCAGAATGTGAAATTCAATCATACTATGATCACTCTTTCCAAGAGGATCCCTGACTATAAGATTATTAATCTTACCTGTCTCATTGCACAGAACTAGATCTAAGATAGCATTTTCCCTTGTAGGTTCACTAACATGCTGCTCAAGAAAGCCATCACGGATGCATTCTATGAAGTCCTCTTTAAGAATTCCTTGACCAACCTGATCCACCCAATCTATGTGGAAGTTAAAATCCCCCATGACAACTGCCGTTCCATTCTTGCAAGCCTCAGTTACTTCTTGGTTAATCACCTCTGCCACTGCAATATTTTTATTAGGTGGCCTACAGACAACTCCCACCAGCGATTTTTTCCCTTTACTATTCTTAATATCTACCCAGATGGACTCAACATTCTGCTCTGTAGATCTTATATCATCTCTCACAATCACCCTGATCTCATCCCTAATCAAGAGCGCAACCCCACCTTCTCTGCCTATCTTTCCGTATTATCTGATACCCTTGGATATTTAATTCCCAATCATCTCCACCTTGCAACCAGGTTTCTGTAGTGGCCACTAAGTCATATGCCTTGGTACTGATCTGTGCCACAAGTTCACTAATCTTGTTTCTAATACTATGGGCAATTAGATAAAGTGCCCTTATACTCATTGTCCTTTTAGAATCTAGTAACCTATGTGATTTTTGCTTTTTACTTTTATGCACTCTACTCTTACTTTTTTCTACACTAACTGTAGCTTTAGTCTCTGCATCACTTCCCTCTTCTTTTCTGTGTAGGTTCCCATCCCCCTGCCATATTATTTTAAAACCTCCCCAATAGCACGAACAAACAATCTCCCAAGGACATTGATCCCTGCCCTGCCCAGATGTAGACCATCCGGACACTACTGGTCCCACCTCCCCCAGAAGCGGTTCCGATGCCCCAAGAATCTGAAACCCTCCCTCCTGTACCACCGCTCAAGCCACATATTCATTCTCGCTATCCTGCTATTCCAACTCTCGCTAGCACGTGGCACTGGTAATAATCCTGAGATTATTACCTTTGAGTACCTTCTCTTTAACTTATCTTCTAGCCTCCTAAATTCAGCTTGTAGGACCTCATCCCACTTTCTTCCTATACTGTTAGTCCCTACATGCACCACGACAGCTGGCTGCTCATCCTCCCCTTTCAGAATGCCCTGCAGCCTCTCCGAGACATCTCTGACCCTTGCACCCAGGAGGCAACACACCATATGGGAATCCCGTTTGCGGCCACAGAAGCTCCTCTCTATTCCTCTTACCATGGAATCCCCTACCACAACAGCTCCGCCACTCTTTTTCTTGCCCTCATGTGCAGCAGAGCCCCCCAAGGTGCCATGATCCTGGCTACTGCTGCCTTCACCTGATGAGCCATCTCCCCCAGCAGACTCCTAAGTGGTATATCTGTCTTGGAGGGAGATGACCGCAGGAGACTCCTGTACTACCTTTCTGCTACTACTCTTCCTGTTGGTCACCGATTCCCTATCTTAGATCCTTAAACTGTGGTGTGATCAACTCATGAAATATGCTATCCACAACATTCTCAGCATCTCAGATGCTCCAAAGTGAGTCCATGCGCAGCACCAGTGCTGCCATGCAGTCTATTAGGAGCTGCAGCTGGCCACACTTCCTGCACACATAGTCTTCAGGGACACTGTTGAACTCCCTAAGTTCCCACATGTCACAGGAGGAGCATGGCACGGGTCTGAGCTCACATGCCATGTCAGAGCAATGGATGTTAGCAGAAGAGGACCACGGGAGAAAGGGAAGAGCCGGCTGGGGAAGTCCAAAGCTGTTATCTGTGAGTCTCTGCAAATCAGTTCTTTGCCGAAGCCCGGTTTGAGCTAAAGTCCTATTAGTCTGTTACCCTCTCACTCCGCTGCCTGCTCCGAACGCTGCCCGCTTTATATGGCAGTCTTCATTTTAAACTCTTACCACTCTCTATTGGCTGACGTCACATGCCTGCGCAGTCTTACCTCTCTTTACCCCGAGTAGTAAAAATGCTTTCTCTCCAAAAATCCTTTCAGACGTTCCACTTTTAGCCCTCTTGCTTCAAATCGCCCAGGAAAGCCCAGATAGCCTAGGAAATTATAGGCTCAGAGTCAAACTGTGGTCAGGTGCTTCCAGGATGCTGCATCTGCAAATTTGCGGCGCTGGAAGCTCATGGCAGGGAGAGTTTCTTCCTTCTACTGTCTGCGTGAGATGTTGGGCTATCGGGACTTTGAGACTTTTTTTTACCATGCCATTGGTCTGCTCTTATCAAATTACGGTATTGCTTTGCACTGTTGTAATATGTTATAATTATGTGGTTTTATCAGTTTTAGTCTTGATCTGTCTCGTGTTTCTGAGATCCGGAGGAACATTGTATTATTTTTTAATGCATACATTTCTAAATGTCAATAAACGAGGACTGAGTGTCCTCATAATCCAATCTAATCTTACTTCAGTGGTTGGTAAATTGATGGAGAAGATCCTGAGAGGCAGGATTTATGAACATTTGGCGAAGCATAATATGATTAGGAATAGTCAGCATGGCTTTGTCAAAGGCAGGTTGTGCCTTACGAGCCTGATTGAATTTTTTGAGGATGTGACTAAACACATTGATGAAGGTAGAGCCATAGATGTAGTGTATATGGATTTCAGCAAGGCATTTGATAAGGTGCCCCATGCAAGGCTTATTGAAAAAGTAAGAAGGCATGGGATCCAAGGGGACATTGCTTTGTGGATCCGGAACTGGCTTGCCCACAGAAGGCAAAGAGTGGTTGTAGACAGGTCATATTCTGCATTAAGGCCGGTGACCAGTGGTGTGCCTCAGGGATCTGTTCTGGGACCCCTACTCTTCGTGATTTCTATAAATGACCTAGATGAGGAAGTGGAGGGATAGGTTAGTAAATTTGCTGATGACACAAAGGTTGGGGGTGTTGTGGATAGTGTGGAGGTGGAGGGCTGTCAGAGGTTACAGCAGGACATTGATAGGATGCAGAACTGGGCTGAGAAGTGGCAGATGGAGTTCAACCCAGACAAGTGTGAAATGGTTCATTTTGGTAGATTAAATATGATGGCAGAACTTAGTATTAATGGTAAGACTCTTGACAGTGTGGAGAATCAAAGGGATCTTGGGGTCTGAGTCCATAGGACACTCAAAGCTGCTGCGCAGGTTGACTCTGAGTTTAGGAGCCAAGAGGTAATATTGCAGCTATATAGAACCCTGGTCAGACCCCACTTGTGCTCAATTCTGGTCACCTCATTACAGGAAAGATGTGGAAGCCATAGAAAAGGTGCAGAGGAGATTTACAAGCATGTTGCCTGGATTGGGGAGCAACCTTATGAGAATAGGATGAGTGAACACAGTCATCACAGTTCAGCCACACCATGACCACTTCAAAAACATTGCGCCAAAATGAATTTTTTTTTGTTCCAACTGAGTTCTTCCATGAAAAAAATGAATATAGTTTATATTCCTTATGAATGCTGCTTATATGAAGCGACGTAGCCATGATGCTGCTGTAAGATTTTTTATTGCATACTTGCATACATGTATTTGTGCATTTGACAATATACTCAACTTTGACTTTAAAAAACATAGCAAAATTTGAAGTCTGTTCTATCAATTAGTCAGAACATAGCTTATCAATAGTTCTATTCCTTCCCTTGCGTCTGTAACTCAAACAAGGCCTCAAACAAACGGCCATTTTTAATTCTACATATTTTATTGCTTTATCCTTGTCAACGTATTGTGCACAAGAGTTCCAGAATTTTTTGGTCCTTTGTGGAAAGGTCCACTATTTCTTATCTTGTTTACCCATGCACCATTTATCTTGTTTAGAAGCAACAAACAAGATGCTGGAGGGTCTTAACTGGTTAGGGAGGACCTCTGATGAGATATGGACATTTGATGATTCAGGTCATAACCCTTCATCTGGACTGATACACAGATTGGAGAGGTAGCTAGTACAAAGAGGGAAGGGATGGGGTGGAACAAGAAATGTTGAGCAATAGCTGGATCCAGGTGATGGAAGGGGATAGTCAGATGGAGGAGGGAAGTGTGGAAATAGGATCAGAGACTGGAAGGTGATTGATGGAGGCAACAAGGGACTGAAGTTGATGGAATCTTATAGGAACAGGTGAAGAATGAAGCCAAATAAGGGAAATGGACAGGGTAGATGGTAACAGTGGCAGGATGGAAACAATGGAAGGGGTACATGGATGGAGAAACAAAAAGAAAGGTTGAAGTGAATATGGAAACCGCTGGGTAGATTAGCAGGAGAGAAATAAAGAACAGAAAGGGAACAGTTCAGTCGAGATTGGAGAGTTCAATGTTTATGCTGTCAGACTGGATAGAATAAGACTGGCAGAATAAGAGATTCTGTCCCTCTAGTCTGGGTTTGTCCTCATCCTGGCAAAGTCGAAGTAAATTTATTATCAAATTTCGTATGTGTGCCATACTGTATACCACCTTGAGATTCATTTTCTTGCTGGCATTTACATGAAAATAAAGAAATACAATAGCATTTATGATTTTAAAAAAGTATACATAAAGAAAGACTGATATCGTATCTGTTAAATAGGGGCCATGGACAATTCTGATTTGATGGAGATGGACTTGAAAGCACAGAGGAACATCTGGAGAAATTTCTGAAATGCCAGTTCGCTGCTGTTGTTACTGCGCAGTCGGGAATCTTCCAGAAGGAAGGCCTCAAAATCCCTGGCTTTGCCTGCTGTTGGCGACCGAGATTGAGGTCGAATCGTTCAGTACTTGGTGTCGGAGAGCTGATCGGAGGCTCGAAGATTTCGGATGCCTCAGAGTCGGAACATGGTCGGGCATGGCAGGGAGAGATTTTCTTCCTTCTTCCGTCTGCGTGAGATGTGGGACATTTGAGAGACTTTGAACTTTAACTGTGCTCATGGACTTCTTCATCAAGTTATGGTATTGTTGCACTGTTGTAACTATATGTTATAGAAACATAGAAACATAGAAAATAGGTGCAGGAGTAGGCCATTCGGCCCTTCGAGCCTGCACCGCCATTTATTATGATCATGGCTGATCATCCAACTCAGAACCCAGCCTTCCCTCCATACCCCCTGACCCCTGTAGCCACAAGGGCCATATCTAACTTCCTTTTAAACATAGCTAATGAACTGGCCTCAACAGTTTGCTGTGGCAGAGAATTCCACAGATTCACCACTCTCTGTGTGAAGAAGTTTTTCCTAACCTCGGTCCTAAAAGGCTTCCCCTCTATCCTCAAACTGTGACCCCTCGTTCTAGACCTCCCCAACATCGGGAACAATCTTCCCGCATCTAGCCTGTCCAATCCCTTTAGGATCTTATACGTTTCAATCAGATCCCCCCTCAATCTTCTAAATTCCAACGAGTACAAGCCCAGTTCATCCAGTCTTTCTTCATATGAAAGACCTGCCATCCCAGGAATCAATCTGGTGAACCTTCTTTGTACTCCCTCTATGGCAAAGATGTCTTTCCTCAGATTAGGGGACCAAAACTGCACACAATACTCCAGGTGTGGTCTCACCAAGGCCTTGTACAACTGCAGTAGTACCTCCCTGCTCCTGTACTCGAATCCTCTCGCTATAAATGCCAGCATACCGTTCGCCTTTTTCACCGCCTGCTGTACCTGCATGCCCACTTTCAATGACTGGTGTATAATGACACCCAGGTCTCGTTGCACCTCCCCTTTTCCTAATCGGCCACCATTCAGATAATAATCTGTTTTCCTATTTTTGCCACCAAAGTGGATAACTTCACATTTATCCACATTAAATTGCATCTGCCATGAGTTTGCCCACTCACCCAACCTATCCAAGTCACCCTGCATCCTCTTAGCATCCTCTTCACTGCTAACACTGCCACCCAGCTTCGTGTCATCCGCAAACTTGGAGATGCTGCATTTAATTCCCTCATCCAAGTCATTAATATATATTGTAAACAACTGGGGTCCCAGCACTGAGCCTTGCGGTACCCCACTAGTCACCGCCTGCCATTCTGAAAAGGTCCCGTTTATTCCCACTCTTTGCTTCCTGTCTGCTAACCAATTCTCCACCCACACCAATACCTTACCCCCAATACCCTGTGCTTTAAGTTTGCACACTAATCTCCTGTGTGGGACCTTGTCAAAAGCCTTTTGAAAATCCAAATATACCACATCCACTTGTTCTCCCCTATCCACTCTACTAGTTACATCCTCAAAAAATTCTATGAGATTCGTCAGACATGATTTTCCTTTCACAAATCCATGCTGACTTTGTCCGATCATTTCACCGCTTTCCAAATGTGCTGTTATCACATCCTTGATAACTGACTCCAGCAGTTTCCCCACCACCGACGTTAGGCTAACTGGCCTATAATTCCCCGGTTTCTCTCTCCCTCCTTTTTTAAAAAGTGGGGTTACATTAGCCACCCTCCAATCCTCAGGAACTAGTCCAGAATCTAACGAGTTTTGAAAAATTATCACTAATGCATCCACTATTTCTTGGGCCACTTCCTTAAGCACTCTGGGATGCAGACCATCTGGCCCTGGGGATTTATCTGCCTTCAATCCCTTCAATTTACCTAACACCACTTCCCTACTAACATGTATTTCACTCAGTTCCTCCATCTCACTGGACCCTCTGTCCCTTACTATTTCTGGAAGATTATTTATGTCCTCCTTAGTGAAGACAGAACCAAAGTAATTATTCAATTGGTCTGCCATGTCCTTGCTCCCCATAATCAATTCACCTGTTTCTGTTTGCAGGGGACCTACATTTGTCTTTATCAGTCTTTTCCTTTTTACATATCTATAAAAGCTTTTACAGTCCGTTTTTATGTTCTCTGCCAGTTTTCTCTCATAATCTTTTTTCCCCTTCCTAATTAAGCCCTTTGTCCTCCTCTGCTGAACTCTGAATTTCTCCCAGTCCTCAGGTGAGCCACTTTCTCTGGCTAATTTGTATGCTACTTCTTTGGAATTGATACTATCCCTAATTTCTCTTGTCAGCCACGGGTGCACTACCTTCCTTGATTTATTCTTTTGCCAAACTGGGATGAACAATTGTTGTAGTTCATCCATGCAACCTTTAAATGCCTGCCATTGCATATCCACCGTCAATCCTTGAAGTGTCATTTGCCAGTCTATCTTAGCTAATTCATGTCTCATACCTTCAAAGTTACCCCTCTTTAAGTTCAGAACCTTTGTTTCTGAATTAACTACGTCACTCTCCATGTTAATGAAGAATTCCACCATATTATGGTCACTCTTACCCAAGGGGCCTCTCACGACAAGATCGCTAATTAACCCTTCCTCATTGCTCAAAACCCAGTCCAGAATAGCCTGCTCTCTAGTCGGTTCCTCGACATGTTGGTTCAAAAAACCATCCCGCATACATTCCAAGAAATCCTCTTCCTCAGCACCTTTACCAATTTGGTTCACCCAGTCTACATGTAGATTGAAGTCACCCATTATAACTGCTGTTCCTTTATTGCACACATTTCTAATTTCCTGTTTAATACCATCTCCGACCTCACTACTACTGTTAGGTGGCCTGTACACAACTCCCACCAGCGTCTTCTGCCCCTTAGTGTTACGCAGCTCTACCCATATCGATTCCACATCTTCCCGGCTTATGTCCTTCCTTTCTATTGCGTTAATCTCTTTTTTAACCAGCAACGCCACCCCACCTCCCCTTCCTTCGTGTCTATCCCTCCTGAATATTGAATATCCCTGAACGTTGAGCTCCCATCCCTGGTCACCCTGGAGACATGTCTCTGTGATCCCAACTATATCATAATCATTAATAACAATCTGCACTTTCAATTCATCCACCTTATTACGAATGCTCCTTGCATTGACACATAAAGCCTTCAGGCGCTCTTTTACAACTCTCTTAGCCCTTTTTAATGCTTGCCCTGGATTTGTCGGCCTGCCACTTTTACTTTTCCCCTTTGTACTTTTTGCTTCTACGTTCACTTTACACCCCTCTGTCTCTCTGCACTGGTTCCCATCCCTCTGTTGTGAACTAACCTCCTCACACCTAGCCGCTTTAATTTGATTCCCACCCCCCAACCATTCTAGTTTAAAGTCACCTCAGTAGCCCCCGCTAATCTCCCTGCCAGGATATTGGTCCCCCTAGGATTTAAGTGTAACCCGTCCTTTTTGTACAGGTCACACCTGCGCCAAAAGAGGTCCCAATGATCCAAAAACTTGAATCCCTGCCCCCTGCTCCAATCCCTCAGCCACGCATTTATCCTCCACCTCATCGCATTCCTACTCTCACTGTCGCGTGGCACAGGCAGTAATCCCGAGATTACTACCTTTGCGGTCCTTTTTCTCAACTCCCTTCCTAGCTCCCTATATTGTTCTTTCAGGACCTCATCCCTTTTCCTACCTATGTCATTGGTACCTATATGTACCAGGACCTCTGGCTCTTCACCCTCCCATTTCAGGATATCTTGGACACGATCAGAAATATCCCGGACCCTGGCACCAGGGAGGCAAACTACCATCCGAGTCTCTGGACTGCGTCCACAGAATCGCCTATCTGACCCCCTTACTATCGAGTCCCCTATCACAACTGCCCTCCTCTTCCTTGCCCTACCCTTCTGAGCTACAGGGCCAGACTCTGTGCCGGAGGCAGGGCCACTGTCGCTTCCCCCGGGTAAGCTGTCCCCCCCAACAGTACTCAAACAGGAGTACCTGTTGTTAGGGGGCACAGCCGCCGGGGTACTCCCCATCACCTTCCTTTTCCCCTTCCCCCTCCTAACCGTGACCCACTTGTCTGCCTCCCGTGGCCCCGGCGTGACCACCTGCCTTCCACTCCTCTCTATCACCTCCTCGCTCTCCCTGACCAGACGAAGGTCATCGAGCTGCAGCTCCAGTTCCGTAACGCGGTCCCTTAGGAGCTGCATCTCGACGCACTTGGCGCAGATGTAGACGTCCGGGAGGCTTGGAGACTCCAGGGCCTCCCACATCCGACACCGAGAACAGCAAACTGCCCTCACAGTCATAATGCCCCTCTCCTCAAATAGCAACAGAAAATGAATGTCAAACCTTCCTCGCCTCGCCCGCTTCCGCCTAAGCCCGGTGAGCCAAAGCCCTTAAGTCTTCACTCTGCTCCCGGCTCACTCCGCAGCCCGCAAACTACGCTGCCCGCTCTCTGAGGCTCTGTTCCTTTTAAATCTGCCGCGCTGCACTGCCCGACGTCACACGCCTGCGCAGTCCCACCTCTCAGAAAGCCGTTGGAGAAAAAAAATAACGAAAATTTCAAAAATCTCTTTTTCGGCACTCCCACTCAGACTCTCAGACTCCTTCTTCGAATCAAATCCGAAGCAGGATGTCTGCCCTTTTAAATCTGCCGCGCTGCACTGCCCGATGTCACACGCCTGCGCAGTCCCGCCTCTCAGAAAGCCGTTGGAGAAAAAAAATAACGAAAATTTCAAAAATCTCTTTTTCGGCACTCCCACTCAGACTCTCAGACTCCTTCTTCGAATAATTATAATTATGTGGTTTTGTTAGTTTTTTCGGTCTTGGTCTGTCCTGTGTTTTGCGATATCACACTGGAGGAAATACTGTATCATTTCTTAATGCATGCATTACTAAATGACAATAAAAGAGGACTGCGTGTCTTCATAATCTAAAATAAAAATATATACGTATATTATTTAGACATGAATTGTAGAATCCTTGAAAATGAATTAGTTCAGAGTTGAGGTGAGTGACATTATCCATACTGGTTCATGGCACTGATGGTTGACAGGTAATAACTGTTCCTGAACCTGGTGGCCTGGGACTTCCTGCCTAATGGTAGTAGTGAGAAGAAAACATGACCTGGGTGATGGAAGAGACCAAAGACAGACACGCCAGTGAGAGACTGGAGAGGAAGATTAAAATGGCTGGCAATTGCTGCTACCTGACCTGTTGAGTTCCTTTAGTGTCTTGTTTGCAATTCCAAATTCCAGCATCTATAGTCTTGTGTGTCTACTTGTTAGAAGAAAACAGACTACGTTTGTAATTCTACATGTTATGGTAAAAATCTAATCATTTAGATAAAGACTGAAAACTTGTAATCTACATGGTAAGCACTTTTTATAAATATCTTCAGTACATGCATCGTGTCTCCTTTTATATTTCTTCCCACTATGCAGCTGACAGCCTAATTACAGTGACTCCTGAACTATCCCTAAAACAATGCTGGATTGGAAGAACTGTCAACCACAACACAGTACGATGCTGTGAAGCACTCAGCTGAACAAATTGTTTAATGTGAGTTTGATGAAAAGTAATGACTCTTCTCACCAGCATTCTGATGGTGGAGGAGGAGGGCACAACTATGCTCACAGACTGAGTCATCTGGGGGAGGATGTGAGTTGGAACACCACAGGGACTGTGGTCAACAAATGAGAGGAAATCATCGAGAATAACAGCCCATACAAACTTGATCCTTACCACCCTTTCCCATAACTTCCTCCTCTAAAAGTCCTAAGTGATCCATGTATTTGTACAATAACAAGCATTTATAAACCACCTGTAACTTAGTAAAACATCCTAACACGTATCACCAGGCTCAAGGACAGCTTCTATCCTGCTGCTGGACCTCTCTTATGTTAAAGATGAACTCACATTGATGTCATTGTGGCCCTTGCCTTTACTGTTCAGCTGTGCTGCTCTTTCTCTGAAATATGATATTGTAGCGGTGTGCTACACACAGCGCTAGAATAACCACACGGAGTCGGTGAGTTAGAGTTGCGATGAAAGAGATTTATTCAAACTTCGCGGCCTGCTTTAAAGCCTTCCCGTTCCCACCCTCCCTGGGGCGGGACTGCTGTGGGGAATGCATATTCCCAGACCCTTTCCACGCGCGGGATTTTCCCCCTGCTGGTGAAGATAGCCTGGCGCTCTTCCTGGGGCCGGCCCTCTGCGTGCGCGCGCTGTTGTGAGCCGGTTCGTGTGTACCAGAAAGTGGGTCGCCACATAACCCCCACCCCTAGAACCGGCGATACCTCCCCCAATGTCCACAGTCTGGATCGGCCTCTGTTTGGGAGGTCTGCCCCTGCGCCGCGGTGCCTGAGCCTGGACCAGTTGCGCCAAGTCCACATGGGCCGGTTTGAGTCGGTCCACCGTGAAAACCTCCTCTCTCCCCCCAGTGTCCAGCACGAACGTGGACCCGTTGTTCCTGATCACCTTAAACGGCCCCTTGTAGGGCCGCTGTAGCGGTGCCCGGTGTCTGCCCCCTCGTACAAAAAGAAACTTACAGTTCTGCAGGTCTTTGGGTACGCAGGTCGGGCTCTGTCCATGCTGTGAAGTGGGGATGGGGGCCAGGTTACCGAGCCTCTCCCGTAGTCTGTCCAGGACTGCTGTGGGTTCTTCCTCTTGCCCCCTTGGGGCTGGTATGAACACTCCTGGGACTACCAGGGGTGCGCCGTACACCAACTCGGCCGACGAGGTGTGCAGATCCTCCTTGGGCGCCGTGCGGATACCGAGCAGGACCCAGGGAAGCTCGTCCACCCAGTTAGGCCCCTCCAGGCGGGCCATGAGAGCCGATTTCAGGTGATGGTGGAAGCGCTCCACTAGTCCGTTCGACTGTGGGTGGTAGGCAGTAGTGTGGTGTAGCTGTGATCCTAAAAGGTTGGCCATAGCCGACCACAGGCTGGAGGTGAACTGGGCGCCCCTGTCGGAGGTAATGTGGGCTGGTACCCCGAAGCGGGCTACCCAGGTTGTGATCAGTGCTCGGGCGCAGGATTCGGAGGTGGTGTCGGTGAGCGGGACTGCCTCTGGCCATCTGGTAATCCAGTCTATCATAGTTAGGAGGTACCGCGCTCCTCGTGACACTGGCAGGGGCCCCACGATATCCACATGGATGTGGTCGAACCTCCAGCGGGTGGGTTCGAACCGCTGCGGTGGAGCCTTGGTGTGCCGCTGCACCTTGGCCGTTTGGCACTGCATACACGTTTTGGCCCATTCACTGCCCTGTTTACGCAGTCCATGCCACACGAACCTGTTGGAGACCAGCCGGACGGTTGCCCTGATGGAGGGGTGCGCTAAGTTGTGAATGGACTCGAAAACCTGCTGGCACCAGGCTGCTGGGACGACGGGGCGGGGTTGGCCGGTAGCTACGTCACATAGTAGGGTCCTCTCACCTGGGCTTACAGGGAGGTCTTGGAGCTGCAAACCGGAGACTGCAGTCATGTAACTGGGGATCTCAGCGTCTGCCTGCTGTGCCTCTGCCAGCGCTGCATAGTCCACCCCCTGGGACAGGGCCTGTATGGTAGGTCTGGAAAGTGCGTCCGCCACGACGTTGTCCTTTCCAGAGACATGCCGGATGTCCGTCATGTACTCGGAGATGTAGGACAGATGTCGCTGCTGGCGGGACGACCAGGGTTCGGACGCCTTCATGAACGCAAAGGTAAGCGGTTTGTGGTCTGTGAACGCGGTGAAGAGCCTACCTTCTAAGAAGTACCTGAAATGCCGGATTGCCAGGTATAGTGCCAATAGCTCCCGGTCGAAAGCACCGTATTTGAGTTCAGGTGGTCGTAGGTGTTTGCTGAAGAACGCCAGAGGTTGCCAGCGACCCTCGATGAGTTGTTCCAGCACTCCACCGACCGCTGTGTTGGATGCGTCCACCGTGAGGGCAGTAAGAATGTCCGTTCTGGGGTGCACTAGCATCATGGTGTTTGCCAAGGCTTCTTTGGTTTTAACGAAAGCGGTTGCGGCCTCTTCGGCCCAGGTAATGTCCTTGCCCTTACCCGACATTAGAGTGAACAGGGGTCGCATGGTTCGGGCTGCTGAGGGGAGGAAACGGTGGTAGAAATTCACCATACCCACGAATTCCTGCAGGCCTTTGATTGTGTTGGGTCGGGGGAAGTTGCGGACCGCGTCTACCTTGGCGGGCAGCGGGGTTGCCCCGTCTTTAGTAATCCTGTGGCCCAGGAAGTCAATGGCGTCGAGTCCGAACTGGCATTTGGCAGGGTTGATTGTAAGGCTGAATTCGCTCAGGCGGGAGTAGAGCTGGCGGAGGTGGGACAGATGCTCCTGCCGACTACTGCTTGCTATAAGGATGTCGTCCAAATAAATGAATGCAAAGTCCAGGTCACGTCCCACCGCGTCCATTAGCCGCTGGAAAGTCTATGCGGCATTCTTTAGACCAAACAGCATTCGGAGGAATTCAAAATGTCCAAACGGGGTGATAAGTGCTGTTTTGGGGATGTCGTCCAGATGTACAGGGATTTGATGGTATCCCCGGACGAGGTCTACCTTGGAAAAGATCCTTGCACCGTGTAGGTTTGCTGCAAAGTCTTGTATGTGCGGCACAGGGTAACGGTCTGGCGTTGTAGCCTCGTTCAGTCTGCGGTAGTCACCGCATGGTTTCCAGCCCCCCGTTGCCTTAGTCACCATGTGAATGGGGGAGGCCCATGTGCTGTCGGACTGTCGTATGATCCCCAATTCCTCCATCTTCTTGAACTCCTCCTTCACCAGTTGGAGCTTGTCCGGGGGAAGCCTTCGAGCACGGGCGTGGAAGGGTGGTCCCTGGGTCAGGATGTGGTGCTGTACTCCGTGTCTGGGCATGGCTGCCATGAACTGCAGTGTCAGTACTGATGGGAAATCCACCAGGACCCTGGTTAATTCGTCGTCGGACGGCGTGATGGAGTCCAGGTGTGGGGCTGGCAACTGTGCTTCACCCAGGGAGAAAGTTTGAAAAGTCTTGGTGTGGACTAATCGCTTCCCTTGCAGGTCGACCAGCAGGCTGTGGGCTCGTAGAAAATCCGCCCCCAGGAGTGGTTGGGCCACGGCGGCCAGTGTGAAGTCCCACGTGAACCGGCTGGAGCTGAACTGTAGCCGTACCATGCGGGTGCCGTAGGTTCGTATTGTGCTGCCATTTGCGGCCCTCAGGGTGGGTCCCGGTTCTCTGTTGCGGGTATCATAACTCGTTGGAGGTAAGACGCTGATCTCTGCTCCGGTGTCGACCAAAAAGCGGCGTCCCGACTGCTTGTCCCAGACGTACAGAAGGCTGTCCTGATGGCCAGCCGCCGTAGCCATCACCGGTGGCTGGCCCTGGCGTTTCCCGGGAATTTGCAGGGTAGTCTGCAGCGGCGGGCCTCTGTGCCCCACCGATAGTGGTAGAAGAACCATTGTTCATTGGGCTCTGCTGCCGGGCCTGGTCTTGTCTGTCGTTGGGCACGCGGCTTGGTGATCTGTGCGACGGATGCCCCTCTCTCTTTCCTGGCATTCCACAGCACATCTGCTCGGGCCGTCACCTCCCGAGGGTTGCTGAAATCTGCAGCGGACAGCAGCAGGCATATGTCCTCGGGCAGTTGCTCTAGGAATGCCTGCTCAAACATGAGGCAGGGTTTGTGTCCTTCAGCCAGGGCCAGCATTTCATTCATTAATGCTGACGGCGGTCTGTCTCCCAAACCATCCAGGTGCATTAAGCGGTGTGCTCGTTCGCGCCGTGTGAGTCCAAAGGTCCTTATGAGCAGGGCTTTGAATGCTGTGTATTTGCTGTTCTCCAGGGGCGACTGTATAAACTCCTCAACTTGTGTAGCTGTCTCCTGGTCAAGTGAGCTCAGCACGTAGTAGTAGCGAGTGGACTCCGAGGTTATCTGCCGAGTGTGGAATTGAGCTTCTGCTTGTTCGAACCATAAATGGGGTCGCTTCGTCCAGAAGCTTGGCAGTTTTAACGAAACTGCGTGAACAGATGCAGCGTCGGTCATCTCTGGTCCAAATATCGTTAGGGCTGTCGGGGTCACCAATTGAAGCGGTGTGCTACACACAGCACTAGAATAACCACATGGAGTCGGTGAGTTAGAGTTGCGATGAAAGAGATTTATTCAAACTTCGCGGCCTGCTTTAAAGCCTTCCCATTTCTGCCCTCCCTGGGGCGGGACTGCTGTGGGGAATGCATATTCCCAGACCCTTTCCGCCCGCGGGATTTTCCCCCTGCTAGTGAAGATGGCCTGGTGCCCTTTCTGGGGCCGGCCCTCTGCGCGCGCGCACTGTTGTGAGCCGGTTCGTGTGTGCCAGAAAGTGGGTCGCCACAATATTCTGCATTCCGTCATGGCTTTTGCATTGAACTACTTTGATATACTTTTGTTTGAAATGAAATGTATGGGTTACACACAACCAAGTTTTTTTTTACTGTATCTCAGTTTGTGAGAAAATAATAAAATAATTCCAGTTCTGAGATGCTTCATATAAGAGACCAAATTTGATATTGAACTGTAATTCACATATCGGGACAGATTACCCAAGTTTTTTTTAAGCTTCCAGTAATTTCTCCCTCTTCCCCCTTCTCTCCTTTTCCATTCTCCATTTGAGATCTCCTCTAGTAGGGTCTTTTAAGAGACTCCTGGATGGATACATGGAGCTCAGAAAAATAGAGGGCTATGGGCAAAGCCTAGGTAGTTCTAAGGTAAGGACATGTTCGGCACAGCTTTGTGGGCCGAAGGGCCTGTATTGTACTGTAGGTTTTCTATGTTTCTAATCCTTTCTCACAATTGTACTCACCTGCGCATCACTTCCCATCACTTCCCTTTTGTGACCTTCCTCCTTCCTTTTCTCCCATGGTTCACTCTCCATTTCCATTAGATTCCTTCTTTCACTACCCTTTACCTTTTCCACCTATCACCTCCCAGCTTCTCACTCATCCACTCCCCTTTTACCTTTTCCCTAATCTGGTCTCACCTATCACTTTCTAACTTGTACTCCATCCCCTCCCCCACCTTCTTTTTCTGGCTTCTTCACCCTTCCTTTCCAGTCCTGATGAAGGGTCTTGGCCCAAAACGTCAGCTGTTTATTCCTCTCCATAGATGCTGCCTGACCTGCCGAGTTCACCAGTGTTTTGTGCGTGCTGTGCCTAACAGTACCAATGGGCTTTTAATGCTACTGTTAATGACCAAGTTAATAACATTTAATGCAGGTGTCGGGCTCTCCAAAGTGAAATACTCAGGTACCTGCCAGTGTGTGAACAGTGAGCGGGCGCTTGTGGGGCATGTTAGATTTCTTCCCCATGTATATTATCTTAGGCCCTTTCTATCACCTAGTCCTTTGGTGATCATCTTCCTCCTGACTTCAAGATTTTATACTAAGGCAGTGCTGAATTACTCTGTTATTTTAAGAGATAGAGACATCATGTATAATACCATATGAATGAATTTGATGCAAACACGATACAGATTCCTATAATAATACTGCATTCATAATATCTAAGCCTTGCAATTTCTAATTTTAAATGATTTGCTATGTTGTTTAAATGGCACCACTTAAGCTGCACATGACTGAGTTCAGCATAACCAAGGCATTCTCAGCTCAATTCATCTGAGCAAGCTGCTCGGACATTTCAGATTGCCCAAGCAAGATTAGAATGAATATATCCCTCAGTAATAGCTTATTTTATGAGGACAGAAAGATCAACTAACCCTTACTGCTGTGTAATAAAAGTGTAATTTACCTCAGCAAGTCATTGCTAATCAGTGGACCCAACAATGATGTTAAACATTACCTGTGATAAAACAGCACTGGCAGCCATGAGCCTCGTGCTGAAAATCAGATATGCTTGCTGAAGTTGTCAATAGTGCTCAGGACATAATATGGCTAGCATTCAACTAATTTCCTGTAACCCTTACAGGAAACCTTACGCAAAGAAACATGAAGGGGTATAACAAGCAGGAGAAAATCTGCAAGTGCTTGAAATCCGAAGCAACACCTGCAGAATGTTGGAGGAACTCAACTGGTCAGGCTGCATCTACGGAGAAGAGTTGATGTTTCACACCAAAACCCTTCTTCAGTACTGAAATATAAGGTTGAAGACCCCTCTACGATGAAGAAAGTAAAACTGAGCTAATACTGCTTGTTGATGACTTTGGACAGAATGAGGAAAAGTTTTAAGTTGGAAAGAAGGAGGAGGGATGGTGAAAACAAAGGGCAGAAAGAAAGTCATGGCAGTTCTCAGTCAGGACAGACTGAAGAACACGTCCAGTGAGGAGTTAAGGTGGAACTGAGAAATAAGAAATAAGACCATGTTAGTGGGGCTGTATTACAGACCACCCAACAGGCCAAGGAATTTAGAGGAAGAAATTTGCAGAGAGTTCGCAGACTATGCAAGAAACATAAGGTTGTTATAGTAGGTGATTTTAGCTTTCAACATATTGGTTGGGACTCCCACACTGTCGAAGAACTAGAAGGTGGATAGCTTGTCAAATGTGTTCAGGAAATTTTCTCTAATCAGTATGCAAAAATCCTAACAAGTGCGTCCCAACTGGATCTGCTATTAGGGAATGTGACAGGGTAGGTGACAGAAGTTGGTGTAGGGGAACACTTTGCATCTAGTGACCACAATGCATTAGTTTTAAAGAAAATATGCAAAAACATACATCTGGACCAAGGGTTGTGATTCTAAATTGGAGAAAGACCAATTTTAATAGTATCAGAAATGATCTGGCAAGTGTCGACTGGGACAGGCTGTTGTCTGGCAAAGGTGTACTTGATCAGTGGAAGGCCTTCAAAAACAAAATTTTGAGAGTACAAAGCTTTATATGCCTGTCAGAATAAAAAGTAAAGATAATAAGAAAGAAGAAGAAAGAAGAATATCTTTATTGTCATTGTTGTGGAGCAATGAAACACAGTTTAGCAGCTCAATGTTTTGCAGCATGACAAAGAATATATACATAAAATAAACTCTAAAACCCCAGGAGTGCAGTCCAAAATTAATAATATATGGATTGGGGGGGGGGGTAGGACTATTGCACACCTGCCATTCCTGGATGTGTGATGCATTTAGCTGCTGCCGTCTTAGGAGGGGGCAGGAGAAGGGAAGGGGGTGTTATACATTTCACTGTTTGTGGGTAGAAGCTGTTAAGGAGTCTCTTTGTTTTCGAAGCACTCTTGTAGGGCAGAGGTAGCCTCCTTAGTCCATACTTTGACAGTCTTCATATATGGTCTTGGTCTACAGCTGAGTGGTTTATATGCCGGGGTCAGGGACAGAGACAGATGGTCTGAGAGTCCCAAGTGTGGCAGAGGGCTGGCTTTATATGCATGAGGAAGATTGCAGTAGACTTGATCCAAGGTGTTCTTTTCCCTTTTCGGGAAGTTCACATACTGATGGAATTTAGGTAAAACAGACTTCAAGTTGGTATGAGTGAAGACCCCAGCTGCTATAACAATGCGGTCTGGTTGTGCTGATAGACACTGGCTAATGGAGTGATGTAACTTCTCCATAGCTAGCTTAGCGTTAGCCTGCGGTGGTATGTAAACAGCTGCTAGAACAACCGATGTAAACTCTCTCGGCAAGTAAAAAGGTCTGCACTGCAACATCCGGTATTCAGTGTCCGGGGAACAGTGAGTATCTATAACTGTAACTTCTGTACATCAACTGTTATGTATATAAATACAAAGTCCCCCACCTCGGATCTTGCCGGAGTGACTAGTCCTGTCCGCCCTGAAAACGGCGTGGCCCGCAAACTCGATAGCCGCATCCAGAATATACTGGTAGAGCCACGTCTCCGTTATTATCATCACACAATGATTCAAACTGTGCAAAGTAATCCGCAGTCGCAGCTCGTCCATCTTATTATTTAGTGACTGGGTGTTGGCGAGAAAAAGGTTTGGGATGGCCGGTTTATAGGGGTTAGCTTTTAGCCTAGCCTGTAGGCCTCCTCTCTTACCCCTTTTCTGCTTCCTGTGTCGCCGCCGTCTGAGCCATCTCAGCGGGGGGATATTGATTCCTTCGCTCGCAGGGTAGCGCCGTATCTCCGGAGAAATAAAGCTCCAGCTGTTAAAGTCCGGCGTGCAGTAGTCCACCATCGTTAGAATCTCAGCCCTACTGCAATGTACATGTGCTATTACACAAATAAAAACATAGAAACACTATGAAAGTAAAATAGCTGCCAAAACTCGAAGAGCGCTGGGCCGCTGCATCTAGGCGTGCTGCCATCTTCATCAAGCAGAAGTGTAGGGAACCTCGATTTTCATGAAATATTGAGGCCCTGGTTAAGAGAAACAAGGAGATGCATAGCAGGTATAGCAGGTAGGAACAAATGAGGTTCTTATGGAGTATGAGAAATGCAAGAGAACGCTTAAGAAAAAAATCAGGAGGCTTAAAAGAAGGCATGAAATTGCTCTAACAGACAATGTGAAGAAAAATCCTAAGGGATTCTACAGTTGTGTTAAGTGGAAAGGATTGCAAGGGACAAAACTGTTTCCCTGAAAGACCAGAATGGTAATTCATGGGTGGACAAAACAGATGGGGAGATCTTAAAGGAAGGTTTTGCATCTGCAGTTACTCAGGAGACAGACACAGAGTCTATAGAGATGAGGCAAAGTGACATCAACTTTATGGACCATGTACAGATTACAGAGGAGGAGATGTTTGCTATCCTGAGGCATATCAGGGTGGTTAAATCCCCAGAGCCAGACAAGGTGTTCCCTTGGACCCTACGGGAGGCAAATGAAGAAATAGCAAGGGCCCTAGTACAGATACTTAAACCATCCTTAGCAACATGAGAGGTACCAGATTATTGGACGATAGTCGATGTTTTTCTGCTGTTTTAAAAAGACTCTAAACATAAACTCAGAAGTTTTAGACCAGTAAGTCTGACAACAGTTGTGGGAAAATTATTGGAAGGTATTCTAAGGGATCGAACATATAAGTATTTGGAAGAGCATGGACTTATTGAGGATAGTCAGCATAGCTTCATGCATGGTAGGTCATGTCTAACCTATCTTAGAATTTTCAGAACATCAGACATAGAAATCTACAGCACATTCAGGCTCTTCAGCCCACAATGTTGTGCCGACCATGTAACCTACTCTAGAAACTGCCTAGAATTTCCCTATTGCATAGTCCTCTACTTCTCTAAACTCCATGTACCTACCTAAGAGGCTCTTAAAAGACTCTATTGCATCCGCCTCCACCACTGTCAAGGGCAGTGCTTTCCACGCAACCACCACTCTGTGTGTGAAAAACTTACCTCTGGCATCCCCCTTGCACCTACTTCCAAGCACCTTAAAACTATGCCCCCTCCTGTTAGCCATTTCAGCCCTGGGAAAAAGCCTCTGGCTATCCACAAGATAAATGCCTTTCATCATCTTATACACCTCGATCAGGTCACCTCTCCGTCGCTCCAAGGAGAAAAGGCCAAGTTCACTCAACCTGTTCTCATAAGGCACACACTCCAATTTAGCCAACATCCTGGTAGATCTCCTCTGCACTCTCTCTATAGTATCCACATTCTTCCTGTAGTGAGGTGACCAGAACTGAACACAGTAATCATCACCAGAGATTTGGGGTTGAGAGTTGTGGGCATGCTATGTTGCTGCCTGAAGCATACTGACACTAGCAGGCTGCCCAGCACAAACCTCACTGATTTGATTTGACGCAAACAACGCATTTCACTGTATGCTCCGATGTACATGTGAAAAGGAAAGCTAATCTGCTGTAATTGAAGAAATAGACCACAAGCAAAATGCTTAATTAAATGCAAAATCAATTTTAAGCTAGAGTGTTAATGACAAATCTATGACTACTAATAGAAAGATTTTTCTGAGTCATGACCAGGACAATGCATTTTGTAAGTTCATTGTTACAGTTGTTATGCAATTACTATTAAACATTGTCTGAAGATGAATCAACATTTAATGGCCTCAGGAATACCTTGTATTTCTTCCTGAATTTTGTTGGTAAGGAATTGGAGAATAAGTTAATTGTACGAGATTATTATGAGAAGGTGGTTTTGGCTCCCGCAATGGCTAACTGTACAGCCCCTATCAAGAGGTCTGTTGCCAAGGTGTACCAGCACAACTGTAGGGCCAGTGACCTTTCCTAGCTCCAACAAGCTGCGTTCGATCTCGGCCTCCAGTTTTGTCTGTCTGGACTTTGCACATTCTCCCAGTAACTGTGTGGAAGTCCTAGGTGCTCCAGTCTCTTCCCATGCCCAAGAAACATGTTGGTTCAAAGTTCAAAGTAAAATTTATTATCAAGGTACATACATGTCTTCCTGAAATTCATTTTCTTTCAGGCATTCACTGTGGAATGAAGAAATACAATAAAATGAATGAAAAAATACACACAAAACTGACTAGCAACCAAAGTGCAAAAGATAAGCTGTACAAATGAAATGAAACAATAATAACAACAATTAGTAATACTGACAACATTAGTTGTAGTGTCCTTGAAAGTGAGTCCATATGCTGTGTTCAATGATCAGTTCAGTGTTGAGGTGAGTGAAGTTATCCACGCTGGTTTAAGAGACGGAGGATTGAAAGGTAATAAATATTCCTGAACCTGGTGGTGTGAGATCCAAGGCTCCTGTACCTCCTGACCAATGTAAGCAGCAAGAAGAGAGCATGGCCTGGATATTGACGGACCTTGTTAATGGATGCTGCTGACATTTGGCAGTGCTCCGTGTAGATATTCTGAATTGTTGGGAGGGTAATTGGCCACTATAATTTTCCCCTAGTATGTTGATGAGGATAGAATCTGAAGAGAATCAACAAGAATGTGGGGAGAACAAGAAAATTGGATCGGCAAGGACGCATGGCTGATTGTTGACACGGACTTTTTTGATCCCGTGACTATGACCTTGGATAGTAGTGAAGAATATTTGCATCAATTAACCAGTAGTTTAATCTCATGGTCAGTTTGTTTCACTTGCAAACAAATGGCTCCCTAAATTTGTATTTTAATCCCAGTGGCTCAGAAGGTTCCACATCTGCTTCTATATCAGAATTTATGGGTTCGCATCCCATGTTAACCATTGCAAGATATTGTCTAATTCTGTCAGCCTTATCGAGGAAGTGCTACACTGCTGGAGATGTAGTACCTAGGCTGATATTTTAACTGAGCCTCCATCTGCTCTTTCTGTAAGCAATTCCATCTGCAGTTTATGAAGAGCAAACGAGTTAACATGAGACCAATAATTAACATCAGAAAAAAACAGACTGTCTGGTCAAAATCAGAAATCAGGTGGATGAATTGAAAGTGCAGATTGTTATTAATGATTATGATATAGTTGGGATCACAGAGACATGGCTCCAGGGTGACCAGGGATGGGAGCTCAACGTTCAGGGATATTCAATATTCAGGAGGGATAGACATGAAGGAAGGGGAGGTGGGGTGGCGTTGCTGGTTAAAAAAGAGATTAACGCAATAGAAAGGAAGGACATAAGCCGGGAAGATGTGGAATCAATATGGGTAGAGCTGCGTAACACTAAGGGGCAGAAGTCGCTGGTGGGAGTTGTGTACAGGCCACCGAACAGTAGTAGTGAGGTCGGAGATGGTATTAAACAGGAAATTAGAAATGTGTGCAATAAAGGAACAGCAGTTATAATGGGTGACTTCAATCTACATGTAGACTGGGTGAACCAAATTGGTAAAGGTGCTGAGGAAGAGGATTTCTTGGAATGTATGCGGGATGGTTTTTTGAACCAACACGTCGAGGAACCAACTAGAGAGCAGGCTATTCTGGACTGGGTTTTGAGCAATGAGGAAGGGTTAATTAGCGATCTTGTCGTGAGAGGCCCCTTGGGTAAGAGTGACCATAGTATGGTGGAATTCTTCATTAACATGGAGA
The DNA here is from genome assembly GCF_963921235.1 of Mobula hypostoma. Lineage (NCBI taxonomy): Eukaryota > Metazoa > Chordata > Chondrichthyes > Myliobatiformes > Myliobatidae > Mobula > Mobula hypostoma. The sequence goes on from NC_086101.1 coordinate 102,232,561, forward strand.
GTGACATAGTTAATTCAGAAACAAAGGTTCTGAACTTAAAGAGGGGTAACTTTGAAGGTATGAGACGTGAATTAGCTAAGATAGACTGGCAAATGACACTTAAAGGATTGACGGTGGATATGCAATGGCTAGCATTTAAAGGTTGCATGGATGAACTACAACAATTGTTCATCCCAGTTTGGCAAAAGAATAAATCAAGGAAGATAGTGCACCCGTGGCTGACAAGAGAAATTAGGGATAGTATCAATTCCAAAGAAGTAGCATACAAATTAGCCAGAGAAAGTGGCTCACCTGAGGACTGGGAGAAATTCAGAGTTCAGCAGAGGAGGACAAAGGGCTTAACTAGGAAGGGGAAAAAAGATTATGAGAGAAAACTGGCAGAGAACATAAAAACAGACTGTAAAAGCTTTTATAGATATGTAAAAAGGAAAAGACTGATAAAGACAAATGTAGGTCCCCTGCAGACAGAAACAGGTGAATTGATTATGGGGAGCAAGGACATGGCAGACCAATTGAATAATTACTTTGGTTCTGTCTTCACTAAGGAGGACATAAATAATCTTCCAGAAATAGTAAGGGACAGAGGGTCCAGTGAGATGGAGGAACTGAGTGAAATACATGTTAGTAGGGAAGTGGTGTTAGGTAAATTGAAGGGATTGAAGGCAGATAAATCCCCAGGGCCAGATGGTCTGCATCCCAGAGTGCTTAAGGAAGTAGCCCAAGAAATAGTGGATGCATTAGTGATAATTTTTCAAAACTCGTTAGATTCTGGACTAGTTCCTGAGGATTGGAGGGTGGCTAATGTAACCCCACTTTTTAAAAAAGGAGGGAGAGAGAAACCGGGGAATTATAGGCCGGTTAGCCTAACGTCGGTGGTGGGGAAACTGCTGGAGTCAGTTATCAAGGATGTGATAACAGCACATTTGGAAAGCGGTGAAATGATCGGACAAAGTCAGCATGGATTTGTGAAAGGAAAATCATGTCTGACGAATCTCATAGAATTTTTTGAGGATGTAACTAGTAGAGTGGATAGGGGAGAACCAGTGGATGTGGTATATTTGGATTTTCAAAAGGCTTTTGACAAGGTCCCACACAGGAGATTAGTGTGCAAACTTAAAGCACAGGGTATTGGGGGTAAGGTATTGGTGTGGGTGGAGAATTGGTTAGCAGACAGGAAGCAAAGAGTGGGAATAAACGGGACCTTTTCAGAATGGCAGGCGGTGACTAGTGGGGTACCGCAAGGCTCAGTGCTGGGACCCCAGTTGTTTACAATATATATTAATGACTTGGATGAGGGAATTAAATGCAGCATCTCCAAGTTTGCGGATGACACGAAGCTGGGTGGCAGTGTTAGCAGTGAGGAGGATGCTAAGAGGATGCAGGGTGACTTGGATAGGTTGGGTGAGTGGGCAAACTCATGGCAGATGCAATTTAATGTGGATAAATGTGAAGTTATCCACTTTGGTGGCAAAAATAGGAAAACAGATTATTATCTGAATGGTGGCCGATTAGGAAAAGGGGAGGTGCAACGAGACCTGGGTGTCATTATACACCAGTCATTGAAAGTGGGCATGCAGGTACAGCAGGCGGTGAAAAAGGCGAACGGTATGCTGGCATTTATAGCGAGAGGATTCGAGTACAGGAGCAGGGAGGTACTACTGCAGTTGTACAAGGCCTTGGTGAGACCACACCTGGAGTATTGTGTGCAGTTTTGGTCCCCTAATCTGAGGAAAGACATCTTTGCCATAGAGGGAGTACAAAGAAGGTTCACCAGATTGATTCCTGGGATGGCAGGACTTTCATATGAAGAAAGACTGGATGAACTGGGCTTGTACTCGTTGGAATTTAGAAGATTGAGGGGGGATCTGATTGAAACGTATAAGATCCTAAAGGGATTGGACAGGCTAGATGCAGGAAGATTGTTCCCGATGTTGGGGAGGTCCAGAACGAGGGGTCACAGTTTGAGGATAGAGGGGAAGCCTTTTAGGACCGAGATTAGGAAAAACTTCTTCACACAGAGAGTGGTGAATCTGTGGAATTCTCTGCCACAGGGAACAGTTGAGGCCAGTTCATTGGCTATGTTTAAGAGGGAGTTAGATATGGCCCTTGTGGCTACAGGGGTCAGGGGGTATGGAGGGAAGGCTGGGTTCTGAGTTGGATGATCAGCCATGATCATAATAAATGGCGGTGCAGGCTCGAAGGGCCGAATGGCCTACTCCTGCACCTATTTTCTATGTTTCTATGTTTCTATGTTTATCATTGTTTTATATGATGTGAAATCTGTCGTCTGCATCAACAACACATTTCAAAAATAATTTAATATTCCAAAAGAGGAATAATGAACTGCTGTTCGAAGGTTAATGGACTGTTCAGAAATCTGATGATACATGGGAAGAAACTGTTCCTGAATGGTTGAGTGCGGGTCTTCAGGCTCCTACACATCCTCCCTGGCAAGGCTCCATTCTGGATAGTGAGGGTCCCTGGGGATGGATGCTGCCTTCTCGAGCCCTGACTTTGAAGCTGTTCTCTATGGAGGGGAGGTTAGTGCCCATGATGGAGCTGCCTGAGACTACAACCCTCTGCAACCTCTTGCAATCCTGTTGTAGATTCCAGGCTGTGACATTACCATTTAGAATGATCTCCACCGGACATCTGAGGAAATTTGGTAACAGACCAAATCTCTTCAAAGTCTTAATGAAGTACAACGATTGACGTGCCTTCTTCATAATTGCACCACTGTACTGGGCCTAGCGCAAATCCTCGGAGGTGTTCATAACCAGGAACTTGGAGCCACTCGCCTGTGTGACAAAAGAACCAGTTATCAGAAGATTGATGCCGATAAGAGGACAATGGGGGAACATTCAAAATGCTAATAAGAGAGAGACGAGAGAGATTACCGAAAGGAGACACGGTTCTGAGTATTGTCAGAGACCGGTGGCTTTGAACCCTGAATTGTTTGAAGTTTGATGGACAGGCGATACCCCAGCAGGGGGATAAAAAAAGGACAGGTTCGCTAAGGCACCAGACACACGACTCCACGAGGTAACGAGACCCTGGAAGCGGTGTGCCCCCACAAGTTGGTGGAGTTTTGGAGGTCTGCTCGCGGGACCAGCCATAGACGCACAGGGTAGAAAGGTATGGGTTGGCGGGAACCTGGTGTGTGTGTCCGCCCTTACCTGGGTGCCGGGTTCACCGCAGAAGAACGATCGTATCTGGAACGGAGGGGTCACAGTCGGTGACCTCAGAAGACATTACAAAGGGCTCGCCCGAAAGCTAACTGCAAGGAATATCGAAGGTTTGTTTTGGAATCTGATTTGCATATTCATTCGTTTTCTCTCTCTCTCTCTCCCCAACGGCACGACGGCGATTACTGCGAACTGAACTAAACTGAACTCTGTCACTTGTGACTGATCATTTTACCCCTAGACTGCGGTAGAGCTTGATTGATCCTATTATCCTAGTTCTGTGTACATGTGTGTTTATTCATTGCTAACCTGTTGCATTTATATCCTTACTATTAGAGTACTGTGTTACTTATTTCTTTAATAAAACTTTCTTAGTTCCAGTAATCCAGACTCCAACTAAGTGGTCTATTTCTGCTGGTTTGGCAACCCAGTTACGGGGTACGTAATACCTGTTATTTGAGAAAATGGAAGTGATGGATGTTAATACCCAGAGACATAAAGCTGCTCGCTCTTTGCAACCCCAACCCCTCAATGAGGACATGTGTATGATTGTGCAGCTTCCATTTACTGAAGTCTATACCCTTAGTCTTGCTGACATTGAGAGCATTGTTGTTGTAACACCACTGAACCAGCCAAATCATCTTACTCTCATACACCTCCTTATTGCCAACAGCAGTGTCACCTGCAAATTTATAATCAGCGCTTAATCTAAAGAGAGTAAAGCAGTGGGCTATGCACATATCCTTAAAGTGTGCTTGTGTTGATTGTCAGCAAGGAGATGTTATCACTGATCCACACTGACTGACGTGTCGTGATGAGAAAATTAAATATCGCTGTTTGCTATGAAGAAATTGTTTGCCGTACTTTCTGCACCAAAACTATGATTACATTTCATGAACAACAGGAATTCAGCAGATGCTGGAAATTCAAGCAACACACATAAAAGTTGCTGGTGAACGCAGCAGGCCAGGCAGTATCTCTAGGAAGAGGTGCAGTGGACGTTTCAGGCCGAGACCCTTCGTCCTGACGTCAGTTAGTCCTGACGAAGGGTGTCGGCCTGAAACGTCGACTGCACCTCTTCCTAGAGATGCTGCCTGTCCTGCTGCGTTCACCAGCAACTTTTATGTGTGTTGATTACATTTCATGAGTTCTGCACTGACTGTAAAGGGCTTCAGAATGACCAGAGGCTATTAAGAATGTATTACTAAATGAAAGTCTTTCCCCTTTGCAACCTGGACAGGAATCTAAAGCAAAAAAAACATCAACAAAGCATCTGTGATATCAAGTGAGCTTTTGGATTCTGCTACAGAATTAGTTGACATCCAAGATGGGGCATTTTGGTAGTGTTGCAGTTAGCATGATGCTATTACAGCTCAGGATGTCGAATCTGAGAGTTCAATCCTGGCGACCTCTGTAACAAGTCTCTGTATGTCCTCCCCATGGATGGTGACGGTTTTCCCTCATTTCCTCCCACAGTCCAAAGACATCCTGGGTAGGTTAATTGATCATTGTGAATTGTCCCATGATTAGGTTAGGGCTAAATTGGGGTTGTCAGGGTCTTCTGAGCGGCGCAGCTCGAATGGCTGAATAAAATGACAACAATCTGGAAAGCATCCTGAGTTATTTTGCAAGCAGTTCTCCCTTTGGGAAGCTTTAAGTGCATCAAAAGGTAAAGTGACACAGAGAAACAGTAGTAACAATCTGATGGTGTTATTCCAGCCACTGCATGCATTAGAGAATTTGTAGAAAATAGAGAATCATTTACTGTTATCTGCTAGCTCTTAGCAATAAGTATTTACACCACACACTGGAAAACAGTCAGCAAACACACGTTTCAACAACGGCAAAATAAAATCCAATTACTGCTTTTTCCAAAGGTAGTCTATTCTATCCATTCATGTTGTCACATGATCATTTGTTGATGATACCAGATTTGCAAACTTCCCTTGAATTTTTGAGGGACTTTTACAAGCATTTTAATAAATCAGCTAAGGAGCTGTCTCACTTCATTCTATTTCACACATCCTATTTCTAATCAGACCTTTACTATTATAGTCAGCATCAGCAATCCCCACTGCTGTCTGTAAGGAGTTAGTTCACTCCCCTCATGACCCCATGGGTTTCCTCCAGATGCTCCAGTTTCCTCCCTCATTCCAAAGATATAGATGTAGATTACTGTTAGTAAACTGTGCTCGTGGTATATTGGTGCCAGAAGCATGGTGACACTTGCATGCTATCCCCAGCACGCTGACACAAATGACACATTTCACTGTATGTTTCAATGTTTTGATGCACATGTGACAAATAAAGCTCACCTATGAGACTAGTATAATCTCTTTACTAGTCCACAAATATTACAGGGATTAAACATTCATGTTTCCGCCTGATTGGATATGGCTGATGTAGGAGTACATAGTGACAATAAAAGGTAAGATAATTGATTCAAATCAGGCTCATATGCACTTCACGATAGTTGAATGGTGTAGAATTTGGTATTGGTGTTAATTTATTATTGCCACATGTACCGAGATACAGTAAAATGGTTTTAGTTTTACATTCATTGCACATAAGTTCATACTGCACAGTGTACTAATTACTGGTAGAAAAATCCACTCAGCTCCCTTTCACTCGAAGATGTATCATTATATTTATATTGGTGTGCAAGACATCAAATAAAAAACATATTCAAAGTAAAAGGGCTTCTAGTCAATTCCCAAATAGCCCGACACCCACCTCAGTACTCTACTCCCCAAATCACCTAAGATTAAAGATTTATTTAGAATGTAACACTGTCAGAGCATTAGTGACCCAGGTACATTCTCCCTGTGGCAGTATGCATTTCCTCAAAGTGCCCCACTTTCCTCCCACTAAGATGAAGGAACACATACCAATCCCCATAGAAGAAACAAAAGTGGAGAGAGAGGGCAGTTTCAAGTTCCTGGGTGTCAAGATCTCTAAGGATCTAACCTCGTCCCAACATATCGATATAGTTATAAAGAAGGCAAGACAGCGGCTATACTGTATTAGGAGTTTGATGAGATTTGGTATGTCATCAAATACACTTGAAAACTTCTATAGTTGTACCATGGAGAGCATTCTCACAGGCTGCATCACTGTCTGGTATGGAGGGGCTACTGCACAGGACTGAAAGAAGTGGCAGAGGGTTGTAAATATAGTCAGCTCCATCTTGGGTACTAGCCTACAAAATACCCAGGACATCCTCAGGGAGCAAGGTCTCAGAAAGGCAGCATCCATTATTAAGGACCTCCAGCACTCAAGGCATGCCCTTTTCTCACTGTAACCATCAGGTAGGACGTACAGAAGCCTGAAGGCACACACTCAGTGATTCAGAAACAGCTTCTTCCTCTCTTCCATCCGATTCCTAAATGGATATTGAACCCTTGGACACTACCTCACTTTTTTGTAAATATACAGTATTTCTGATTTTTGCACATTTTTTAATCTATTCAATATATGTATATTGTAATTGATTTACCTATTTATTATTATTTTTTTTTTATTTTATTTTTTTCTCTCCTGATTATGCATTGCATTGAACTGCTACTGCTAAACTAGCAAATTTCACGTTACATGCTGGTGATAATAAACCTGATTCTTACTTCTGACATTCTAAGGATGCGCAGGTTAGTAGGTTAATTGGCTGCATGGGTGCAATTGGGCGGCACGGGCTCATGCCACCTCTCTAAATCTCTAAAAATGTGTCACACTTAGTGAAATGTGTCATTTGCATGAACAACCAACACAGTTCGAGGATCGGTGATTGCCAGCAGTGTAAAGTGTTGCACTGTCACCACCAGCCGTGTGAGATGGATATCGGTGGTAGCTTGTGGATAGCTCCTGTCAGCAAGTGCTTGCTCCCCAGCCCCCTTTCAAGTCTCCCATACAGACCAGTCCTTGAACTGCAACGTCAGTCAAGGAGCAAAACAACACAAATTATTATGTATAAGGATTCTAAGGTGAAGATGTGATTTAAAATTACAGAACGTTATTGGCTATTTGTCCCATCTAAAGCCGACAGAACTGAAGTAAATCCTATCTGTTCCATTCTCATACTCTTGTCCCATAACCCATGATACTTAACAGATTCTCTTAAATTCTTGACTTTGTTCTTACAAACATAGCCTTACTAATATTGTAGCCAGTTTTGTTCCCAGCCTGGAGACCCATTGTGAATCAGGTAACACATTTGTGTGTCAGTGTTTGGGGTTCAGGACAGAATGAACAAATATCAACCATGATTACTTTCTGCTGCTTGTTGTTTGCATACTCAGCAAGCTCAAATGACGAAAGAAATCTGCTTATAATTCACATGTCAGAAGATGGAGAATAAATCGAGCAATAAAAAAGCCTGCGGATAGCATCTTTTGTAATCATAGAGTGCATCACAGAGTGCTTATTAAACGAAAGTTTAAAAAGTCAGATTTGTAGTGCTCAATGATTCAAACAATAACAATACTAATAAGTATAGTCAGAAACCACAATTGCAATTACCTTTCCCTGCGCAGAGCTGCTTTCTTATGATTACCAACAATACAAGATTAATATTCTAGTAAAATATGTTTATTTTTGGTGTGTGTTACGCCTTCTTGTCAAGTTTATTTAACATTGATGTTGCTCACTTCAAACGCAGAGACATTCAATTTTTGCGTTAATTTACTAACTGCTGGCATTTTTGCGACTGCAATATCGATACAATCATATACAAAAATCTGAGTCAGGTCTTTACATAAGAACATAAGAAATAGAAGCAGGAGTCGGCCATCCAGCCCATCGAGCCTTCCCCGCCATTCAATAAGATCATGGCTGATCTGTCTGTAAACTCAGCTCCACCTACCCACCTTTTCCCCATAACCCTTAATTCCCCTACTATGTAAAAATCTATCTAACTGTATCTTAAATATATTTAGTAAAGAAGCCTCAACTGCCTCCCTGGGCAGAGAATTCCACAGATTCACCACTCTCTAGGAAAAACAGTTTCCCCTCATCTCTGTCCTAAATCTTCTCCCCTGGATCTTGAAGCAATGTCCCCTGGTTCTAAGGAAGTTCTGCACTGCTGGAGGTGCTGTATTTAGGATGCGATGTTCAAAGTTCAAATTTATTTTCAAAGTGTGTATACAAGTCAAGTCACTTTTTATTGTCATTTCGACCATAACTGCTAGTACAGTACACAGTAAAAATGAGACAACATTTTTTCAGAACTCTTAAAAACAGTTTGGAGTCTGTCCTCTGGTCAATCCCTGTTCACCCTTGGTGGAAATTCACTCAAACATCTAAAGAACAAACCCTTAAAATTCCTTTGCTAAATCTCTTCACATATTCTTCTTTTAAAACCATAAGACATAGGAGCTGATTTATTATACTGCTCAACCTTATTCTTCTACCTTCTCCCCATAAGCTTTCAAGTCAAGTCAAGTCAAATCACTTTTTATTGTCATTTCGACCATAACTGCTGGTACCATAGTAAAAACGAGACAACGTTTTTCAGGACCATGGTGCTACATGAACAATTCAAAAACTACACTGAACTATGTAAAACAACACAAAACTACACTAGACTACAGGCCTACCCAGGGCTGCATAAAGTGCACAAAACAGTGCAGGCATTACAATAAATAATAAACAAGACAATATGCACAGTAGAGGGCAGTAGGTTGGTGTCAGTCCAGGCCCTGGGTATTGAGGAGTCTGATGGCTTGGGGGAAGAAACTGCTACATAGTCTGGTCGTGACAGCCCAAATACTTCAGTGCCTTTTGCCAGATGGCAGGAGGGAGAAGAGTTTATATGAGGGGTGCGTGGAGTCCTTCATAATGCTGTTGGCTTTACGGATGCAGAGTGTGGTGTAGATGTCTGTGATGGCAGGATGAAAGACCCCGAAGATCTTCTCAGCTGACATCACTATCCGCTACAGGGTCTTGCGATCCGAGATGGTACAATTTCCAAACCAGGCCGTGATGCAGCTGCAATACAACCTCTGTAGAATGCGGTGAGGATGGGGGGGTGGTGGGAGATGGACTTTTCTCAGCCTTCACAGAAAGTAGAGACGCTGCTGGGCTTTCTTTGCTATGGAGCTGGAGTTGAGGGACCAGGTGAGATTCTCTGCCAGGTGAACACCAAGAAATTTGGTGCTCTCAACGATCTCTAAGGAGGAGTTGTCGATGTTCAGTGGAGAGTGGTCGCTCCATGTCCTCTTGAAGTCAACAAGCATCTCTTTGGTTTTGTTCACATTCAGAGACAGATTGTTGGCTCTGCACCAGTCCATTAGCCGCTGCACCTCCTCTCTGTATGCTGGCTCATTGTTCTTGCTGATGAGACCCACCACAGTCGTGTCATTGGCGAACTTGATGATGTGGTTTGAGCTATGTGTTGCAGCACAGTGGTGGGCCAGCAGAGTTGAACAGCGGTGAACTGAGTACACAGCCCTGGGGGGCCTCCGTGCTCAGTGTGATGGTGTTGTTGATGCTTCTCCCGATCCGGACTGACTGAGGTCTCCCAGTCAGGAAGTCTAGGATCCAGTTGCAGAGGGAGGTGTTCAGGCCCAGTAGGCTCAGCTTTCCAATCAGTTTCTGAGGAATGATTGTGTTGAATGCTGAACTGAAGTCTATGAACAGCATTCGAACGTACGTGTCTTTTTTGTCCAGGTGGGTTTGGGCCATAGTGGAGGGTGATAGCAATGGCGTTGTCTATTGAATGGTTGGGATGGTACACGAACTGCAGGGGGTCCAGTGAGGGGGACAGCAGGGTCTTGATGTGCCTCATGACGAGCCTCTCGAAACATCTCATGATGATGGATATCATCATCACCATATATATTAACACACACATATATATATTAATATATATATATATATATATATATATATATATATATAGATTCATTTTCCCGCAGGCGCCCACAAAACATAGAAATTCAATAGAAATCACGAAAAAACATGCAAAGACTGCCAAATATCCAATGTGCAAGAGAGGACAAACTATGCAAATAGTAAGAGAAATTAAACAAATAACAAATAGAGAACATGAGCCGCGGATTCCACAGGTGCAGAGTCAGTTCAGCGCTGAGCTAAGTCAAGCTTGTCTGGGAGCCCGATGGTCACGGGGCAACAACTGCTCCCAAACCTGGAGGTGTGGGACCCAAAACTCCTGCACTTCCTTCCCGATGGTAGCAACAAGAAGAGAGGGGGACAGTTCAAATGCAGGCAGGCAGCTCTGAATACCTGTCCATTTTCCAATCTCAGCCTCTACAATTAAAATCTAGCTCAATGCTTTAATCAGCACAGAGTAATGGAGCTCAGCACGGGTTCCTTTTCCACTCTTGGGCCTCAGCACAGTGGCCATTCTGGCCAGAGTTGCATTCAGACCATAAGACATAGGAGCAGAATTAGGGCATTCAGCCCATCGAGTCTGCTCTGCCACTCAATCATGGTTCATCCTTTTTCCCTCCACAGCCCCACTCCTTAATAAGACCATAAGACATGGGAGCAGAATTCTGCCATTTGGCTCAGTTAAATTCGCCAATTCCTTTAGAAGGTCGTAAAACTGATGTTAATCTATGGACTCCCTTTCAATGACTCTATAACTCATGTATTTATTTAACATTACCTTTGTATTTGCACATAGGTTGTTTTGACAGTTTTTTTGCGTAGTTTTTCATTGATTCTATTGTATTTCATTGTTCTATTGTGAATACCTACAAGGAAGTAAATTGTAGGGTAGGATTTGTACTTACACATGTACTTCGATAATAAATTTACATTTAACTTTAAACTTAAAACAAGGCCCTGCTATTTCTGCTACTTCAAAGAAGCTAACATTAACGCCTGGCTATTGTTTACCTTTCTGCATTGACTGCTCATTGTATTATTGTAGTCCACAGAGCAAATTGATTGTGTACATGTAACACACAAAGTAACAGCAGGAGCAGACCGCTGAGCCTCTCACACCTATTCCACTCTTTAAGAAACTTACAGCTGATCTGATTTTAGCCTGAAGGCTCCTTTTACACCAATCTATAGTATTCTTTTGGCTTGCTTTCCACATTACTACTGGTAGTGAATCTCTTAGGAATAGAGATTCACTACCAGTAGTAATGTGGAAAGCAAGCCAAAAGAATACTATAGATTGGTGTAAAAGGAGCCTTCAGGAGTAGATTTACATAATAAGAATCAGGTTTATTATCACCGGTACGTGATGTGAAATTTGATAACTTAGCAGCAGCAGTTAAATTCAATACATACTCTAGCAGAGAGAAAAATATAATAAATAAAATAAAAATAATAACAAATCAACTACGTATATTGAATAGATTAAAAAAACATGCAAAAACAGAAATACTGTATATTGAAAGAAAGTGAGGTAGTGTCCAAGGGTTCAATGTCCATTTAGGAATCGGATAGCTGAGGGGAAGAAGCTGTTCCTGAATCACTGAGTGTGTGCCTTCAGGCTTCTGTACCTCCTACCTGATGGTAACAGAGAGAAAAGGGTATGCCTTGGGTGCTGGAGGTCCTTAATAATGAACGCTGCCTTTCTGAGACACCGCTCCCTAAAGATGTCCTGGGTACTTTGTAGGCTAGTACACAAAATAGAGCTAACTAGATTTACAACATTCTGCAGCTTCTTTTGGTCCTGTGCAGTAGCCCCTCCATACCAGACAGTGATGAAGCCTGTCAAAATGCTCTCTACAGTACAACTATAGAAGTTTTTGAGTGTATTTGTTGACATGCCAAATCTCTTCAAACTACTAATGAGGTATTGTCACTGTCTTGCCTCTTTATAACGGCATCGATATGTTGGGACGAGGTTAGATCCTCAGAGATCTTGACACTCAGGAACTTGAAACTGCTCACTCTCTCCACTTCTGATCCCTCTATGAGGACTGGTATGTGTTCCTTCGTCTTACCCTTCCTGAAGTCCACAATTAGCTCTTTCATCTTACTGATGTTGAGTGCCAGATTGTTGCTGTGGCACTATTCCACTAGTTGGTAAATCTCACTCCTGTATGCCCTCTCGTCACCACCTGAGATTCTACCAACAATGGTTGTATCATCAGCAAATTTATAGATGGTATCTGAGCTATGCCTAGCCACACAGTCAAAGGGGTAAAGAGAGTAGAGCAGTGGGCTAAGCACACACCCCTGAGGTGCACCAGTGTTGATTGTCAGCGAGGAGGACATGTTATCACCAATCTGCACAGATTGTGGTCTTCCACTTAGGAAGCCGAGGTTCCAATTACAGAGGGAGGTACAGAGGCCCAGGTTCTGCAACTTCTCAATCAGGATTGTGGGAATGATGGTATTAAATGCTGAGCTGTAGTCGATGAACAGCATCTTGACATAGGCGTCTGTGTTGTTCAGGTGGTCTAAGGCCGTGTGGAGAGCCATTGAGTTTGCGTCTGCCGTTGACCTATTTTGATGATAGGGAAATTGCAATGGGATAAATAAGATAGAAGTTTTACTTTCTTTGGCCTTGGCACCGCTTTTTGTTTGGTGATAACATCTCCTTGCTGAAAATCTGTTGTTGATAGAATCTCAATTGGTAACAAGGAGCTGTATGAGAGTTAGATGAATTGGCTGGTTCACTGGAGTTGAAAACAACATCACACCCAATGCCAGAAAGTCTAAGATTGTGGACTTCAGGAAGTGGTAGTAAGAGAACAAACACCAGTCCTCTTTGGGGGGTCAGGTGGAAAGAGTGATCAGCTTCAAGTCCCTGGGTGTCAACATCCATCATTTCCATCTTCTGAAATATGTGATACAGGTTTCCCCCGCCATCTGAAGGTAGGGCGTTCCTATGAAACGGTTCGTAAGCCGGAATGTCGTAAAGCGAAGAAGCAATTACCATTTATTTATATGGGAAAATTTTGTGAGTGTTCGCAGACCCAAAAATAGCCTACCAAATCATGCCAAATAACACTTAAAACCTAAAATAACAGTAACATATAGTAAAAGCAGGAATGATATGATATATAAAGTAGAAATACTTTTCCACAGTCATCGCCTGAACTGTTCTCCGTAGCAAAAATCTCACGCGAGCACCATCAGCAAAAACACGGCGCAAGCACTCTCCAGTGACCTTTAAGCTATGAAGCTGCCAAATCATTTCAAATAACACATAAAAATACACAGCCGATATAAAGTAGAAGTAATGTATGTACAGTGTAGTATCACTTAGCAGAATTGGGAAAGCGCGGAGCACCCTGATGATGTTGTGTTAGACTTGTCGGAGTTTGGGTGGTGCAGTGGCCCCCACACTCCAGGCCGCCGAGCGATAGATTGCTGCGAAGCTGCAGTGGTCCAGCAGTAGCCAGGACGCATCCAGCACATCTTTAAGAAAAAAGCCGAAATAAACATGCTAATTAATTAGGTGCCGCCTGGCACGTAATTGTCGGCCCAGATCAGTGCTGATTGCATCGCCTCTGATCTCGGCCGACAATTACATGTCCGGCGGCACCTAATTAATTAGCATGTTTAATTCAGCTTTTTTCTTAAAGATGTGCTGTGTGTCTTCCGGCTACTGCTACATTCTCCACAAATCGGTATCTGTCCGTGGCCAGGTGTTTGGGGTGGTGGGACACTGGGGTGTCATCTCATCGTCGTCTGTTTCCATTAGAGCAGGCAGCTCATCTTCTCCTACGACTGCCCACCTCGATGTCGAAGGTCGAGGTTCATTGTCTGCTGTGGCTGATGTGGAAGGCTTGCTTGACTGCTGAGCCTTGCACATTTTTAGATCATACAGTTCTTTGTAAGCACTCAAACCATCCTGCAAATATCCCCTAAACCGACGTACTCTTTCAAAATTAAAGTCGTACTTCATCATTACTCATTCGTTTTCAATTGCTATCCTTTCCTCTTCCAATTGCATCAGCTCTTCATCTATCAGTTCTTGGTCATGGGATGCCAAAACCTCTTCAACATCATCTTCGTCAACTTCCACAAGCCAAACTCACTTAGTCCTTACTTCATTCACCACGATCAAAACGCTTAATTATGTCTAGTTTTATGCTAAGTGTAACACCCTGACGAGCTCTTTTAGGCTTTTCTGATACCATAGAACTCAACTCGCAAATGGCTGCTCACAAGCATGTGTTTAAGTAATGGTGGTTAGAATGCCGTTCTGAATCCAGGAGAGAGTGGCTGCTCGGGGCGCACGCTGCTTTTTTCGTAACAGTGAAAACACCTTCTGTTAGCGAAAACAGGGTACTAATGTAGGTCTTTCGTAATAGTGAGGTTTTGTAAAGCGAATCTTCAAAAGTGGGGGACACCTGTATACTTATAACTATCTGCTCTACCAGCTCATTTTCACTATCACATGCCCTCAGACATCTTCAGGTAAAATTCTCGAATAGGAATCTAACCCAACATTCACAAAACGCAAACACAAGGAATTCTGCAGATGCTGGAATTTCAAGCCACACACATAAAAATTGCTGGTGAATGCAGCAGGCAAGGCAGCATCAGGAAGAGGTACAGTCGACGTTTTGGGCCGAGACCCTTCGTCAGGACTAACTGAAAGAAGAGATAGTAAGAGATTTGAAGGTGGGAGGGGGAGAGGGAGATCCACTTCTCCTATCATTTCAGATCTCCCCCGCCCCCTCTCAAATCTCTTACTTTCCCTTCCTTCAGTTAGTCCTGACGAAGAGTCTCGGCCTGAAACGTCGACTGTACCACTTCCTGTAGATGCTGCCTGGCCTGCTGCATTCACCAGCAATTTCTGTGTGTGTTGGTCAACTTTCACAAAATGCTGGAGGAACTCGGCAGGTAAAGTAATATCAATGGAATGAATAAACAGTTGATGTTTCACAGAAAGACCCTTCAACAGGACTCTATGCAGTCCTGATGAAGGGTTTGAGCCCGAAACATCGACTCCTCATTCCTTTCCATAGACAAATGCTGCATGACCCGATGAGTTCTTCCCCAGTATTTTTGTGTTGTTGCTCTGGATTTACAGAACCCACAGAATCTCTTACGTTCCAAACCAACATTGTTTACATCACACACTATCACTTTCCAAAGTCGTGACTCTCCAGTTATTGATCATAAAAAAAATTAAAGATTTGGCGAGGAAACAAAAAGATTGAAGAATTGCATTGATCTATGGTCTGTAATGTTATTGATTGTATGACACGTTGTAATGTCACATCAAGAGAAACAGGTGTCTTACATCTTCATCATGGGTTCAATCCTGACCTTCACTGCTGCCTATGTGAGGTTTACCTTTTCTCGTGACTGTGTGGGCTTTCCTCTGGATGCTCTAATTTCTTTCCATTTCCCAACAACATGCAGGTTTGTTAGTGTGGAAAATTTCAGATTGATGGGAACTAGTGTGTTAGCTCAGGTTTTATCTTCAACCTCTTGGGGCAGGGCATTGAATAGACCACAAAGTGATTTCTTTTATCATTTGTGTGAACAATTCAAACAAGTATCTGAAGGATGAATGACAACAGATCTTTCTGGGCACCATTGCTTTCAGTGTGAGAAACAAACAGTGGCGACGGCTGATTGTGGTTTCCACAGCTCTGACAAAGATGTTATGTGCATCCAATGAGAGTGAGATAGAGGTTATAACACTATGTTTCTGCAACACTGTTACATAGTAACAGACTTTAAATTATCCGTTCTACTTCTCACCCTGTTGCTGTACCAAATAACAAGACAATAGAAGAACTCACTGAGTCAGTCAGTATCTGTGAAAGGAAATGAACAGTCAGTGTTTTGGACCAAGACTCTACATCTGTGAGTTCAGATGAGAAGTCTCCACCTAAACATTACATCGTCATCCGGTATGGGAGCAGCCAAGCATTGAACCGTGAGTCCCTACAAAGGACTATGAGGATGGTTTTGAGAATCATAGGGGTCTCCCAACTATCCATTAGGGACATTTATCAGGAGTGCTGCATACACAGTGCCCCTGGTATTATTAAGGATTCCACCCATCCATCCAGCATCGTCCTTGTCTTTCTAACATCAGGCAGGAGACTCCGATGCATGAAAACAAGAATGGTTAGATGAGGAACAATTTCTACCCCCAGACCATTAGGCTTCTGAACTTCCTGTCGCATCACATTCAGTGTCACTAGTTAATCCGTTCTGCACCTTACAATATTTAATTTATGCAATTTAGTTTATTTCTGCATAATCCATCTGTAGATTTCTTCCTCACTTTCTTAAGTTATTATGTGTAATGTACACTACACTGCTTTACACCCTGGTTTGGAAAAACATCGTCCTGCTTATATCCTGTTTGGTGATATACATGAATATTCAGTAGTTAAGTGACAAGCTTGACTCAGGTGTCCTTTTCCATTCAAACATGCTGCCTGACCTGCTGAATTCCTCCAGTATTTAGCTTTGTTTTTGCTCCAGAAACCAACATCTGTAGTCTTTTGTGTCTCCTTATTCTTTCTGAGTTGACTCAGTGCTTTTGTTTCATGCCTGTCAGGAGTGGTGACAAAGTTAGTTGCTTTGGAAAACTGAGGGCTGCCAGAAAATCCATGGCCTGCCACAGAGCTGTAATGATGAACAGTCCTGATGATGAGTCTCAACTTAAAACATTGACTGTTTACTCATTTCCATAGATGCTAAATTCCTCCTCCATTTTGCATGTGTTATTGTGGATCTGCAGAATCTGCAGAATCTTTTCTGTTTATGACAGGCAGCCAGCAGTGATCTGTGCCTTCCTCCCAGCTTATGAGCTACAACTACAACTGCAATTACTTAAAGCAAATGAAAAGATACCTTCCACACTATCCCTGCACAATACTCAAAATTCACATACCCAGCATTTACCTTCTAAATACAACCAGTCAGCACTTTGTTTGCATGCCGGACACCAGATTTTCAAATTCAACACTCTTATTCCAAGTTCGGTCATGGGAAGAGATTACCAGGCAAACAGAGGAAAAGATTCAAGGATGTGCTTCCTCAAAGCTTCTTTGAAAACTACAATATCCCCAGTGGTTCCCAGGGATCCCCAGCCCATGATCACTCCAAATGAGAAAGGAATGTGTGGTTAACACAAGAAATTCTGCAGATGTCAGAAATCTTGAGCAACACACACAAAATGAAGGAGGAACTCAGCAGGTCAGACAGCATCTGTGGCTGGGGAATAAACAGTCCACATTTCAGAGTAAGACTCTTCATTAAGACCAGAAAGGAAGGGGGCAGAAGCCAGAATAAGAAAGTGGGACAGAGGAAGGAGTACAAGCTGGCTGGTGATAGGTGAGACCAGGTGGGGGAGCGGGAGGGGGAGGATTGAAGTAATAAGTTTGGTGAAAGACATAAAAAGGCTGAATTAGGAGTTTGATGAAAGGACAGTGGACCATGGAAGAAAGGATTATATGGGATGCTGTTGAAGATTTTTAGTCCATGTATTGAAAGCACACAGAAGCCATAAGACCATAAATCTGCTCTGCCATTTCCTCATGCTGATCCATTTTTCCCTCTCAGCCCCAATCTCTTTCCTTCACTATTTAACCCTGCATGCCCTAACCAATCAGGAAACCATTAACCACTGCCTTAAATATCCATAAAGACTTGGTATTTACTGCAGCCTGTGGCAACGAATTCCACAGATTCACCATACTCTGGCTAAAGAAATTCCTCCTCATCTTTGTTCTAAGAGGACACCCCACTATTTTCAGGTTGTGTCCTCTGGTCTTAGACACTCCCACTATAGGAAACATCATCCCCACATCCACTCTATCAAGGCCTTCACTATTTAATAGGTTTCAATGAGGTCAACTCTCATTTTTACAAATTCCAGTGAATACGGACTCAGAGTCATCAAACGCTCTTCAAACGACAAGCCATTTTATCCTGGAATAATTTTCCTGTACCTCCTTTGAACCCTCTCCAGTTTCAGCACATTGTTCTAAGATAAGGCAACCAAAACCATGCACAATACTCCAAGTGGGGCCCCACGAGTGCTGTATAAAGTTTCAACATTACATCCTTGCTTTTATATTCTAGTCCTCTTGAAATGAATGCTAACATCACATTTGTCTTCCTAACCCTAGACTTAACCTGAAAGTTAACCTTAGGGGAATCCTGCACAGGAACTCCCAAAACCCCTTGCACCTAAGATTTTTGTATTTTCTTTGCATTTAGAAAATAGTCAGCCCTTTCATTCCTTCTACCAAAATGCATGTCCGTACACTTCCCAACACTGTATTCTATCTGCCATTTCTTTGCCAATTTGCCTAATCTGTTTAAGTCCTTTTGTACCCTCCGTATTTCCTCAAAACTACCTGCCCTTCTACCTATTTTCATATTGTCTGCAAACTTTGCAACAAAACTTTGCATCAATTCCATCATCCAAATCATTGACATACAACATAAAAATAATCGTAGGCCCATGTGGAACACTGCAAGTCACCGTCAGCCAGCCTGAAAAGAGTTCCTTTATTCCTACTCTTTGCCTCCCTGCCAATAAGGATCCATGCTATATCTTTCCTGTAATACTATGGGCTCATAGCTTGTTAAGCAGTCTCATGTGTGACACCTTGTCAAGGCCTGAAAATCCAAATACACAACATCAACAGGTTCATCCTTTGAAGAAATACCACGCACGATAGAAAAGAATTTTAACAGATTTGTTGGGCCACATTTTCTCTTGAGGAAACCATGCCGACTACTACTTATTTTATCATGTGCTTTCAAGTATCCTGAAACCAAATCCTTAACAATCAACTCCAACATCTCCCTAACCACTGAGGTTGGACTAACTGGCCTATAGTTTGCTTTCTTCTGACTCTCTTCCTTCTTGAAGAATGGAATAAGATTTACAATTTTTTAGTCTTCTGGAACCATTCCAGAATCTAGTGATTCTTGAAAGATCATTATTAATGACTCCACATTCCCTTCAGACACCTCTTTCAGAACCCTGGGGTGTACACCATCTGGTCCAAGTGACTTATCTATCTTCAGACCTTTCAGTTTATCATAAACCTTCTCCCTCATAAAGCTAACCTCAAACTTCATGACATCTGACACCTGGAACATCCACCATACTGTTAGTGTCTTCCACAGTGGAGATGGATGCAAAATACTTATTCAGTTCATCCACCATTTCCTTGTCCTCATAACTACCTTTCCAGCATTATTTTCCTGTGGTCTGATATCCACTCTTGCTTCTTTTTTACATTTTATTTATCTGAAGAAACATTTGGTATCCTCTTTAATATTATTGGCTAGTTTACTTACATACTCCAATGACATTTTTTAGTTACCTTCTGTTGGTATGTAAAATCTTCCCAATCACCTAAATATCTGTTCTATTATATGCCCTCTCTTAGGCTTTTATGTTGACTTTGATTTCCCTTGTTAGCCACGGTTGTGTCATCTTGCCTTTAGAATATTTCTTCCTCTTTGGAATGTATATATCATGTGCCTTCTGAATTGCTTCCAGTGACTGTGGTGGAGGATGATACAATAGGGTCTTTTAAGAGAATTTTGGATAGGTACATGGAGCTGAGAAAAATAGAGGGCTATGGGTAAGCCTAGTAATTTCTGAGAGAGGAGTTGGCCAGAACTGATTGGAAAAGAACACTGGCAGGGTTGATGGCAGAGCAGCAATGGCTGGAATTTAGAAACATATATACCATACATTAATAGATGAGGAAAGAACAAATATCTCACCCAAACCCGATCAGCCAAAACCACTGTAAAGACAGGTACCCGCAGAAGAAACATCGCTCTACTTGCCCTTGAATTGTTCTTATTGGCCCTTTCTAGTGAATTCCTCTTGCTGATTGGTCGCTGCTCAACTCCAGAAAACTGCCACATAACTCTGCTTTCAAAATCTCGATTGCCGCCCTGATTAAAAATAGTAGCTTTTTTCACTGCCCATGGTGTGGATTGTGCTCGCAACAGAATTAGAACACAACCTCACAAACTAGCGCATGTCGGCCCAGCTGGGAGGGCTGCTGCCTTATAACTCTATTGGCCCAGATTCAAACCTGACCTCTGAACCTGTCTGCATAGAGCTTGCATGTTCAACATGTGACCCCATGGGTTTCCTCCAGGAGCTCCAGTTTCCTTCCAAATCCCAAATATGGGCTGATTAGTAGATTGATTAGCCACTGTAAACTGCACATATGGCCGGCTGGTGGCATCATGGCATCAGTGCCTGACTTCGGAGCGAAGGCTCCCGAGTTCAAATCCAGCTGGCTCCCTTGCATGCTTTCCATCTGTGCTGGGTTGAGCATCGAGCGAGCAAATCGGCCTCGTAAAAACAAGAAACCCTGCTAAAAAAAGAAACGACGTCATGATGGTGTCCCAATGACTCCACTTGGAGTCAAGGGCTTTCTTCTTCTTCTAAGCTGCACATATACAATATGTCAGTGGTAGAATCTGAGAGCAGTTGATTGGAATGAGTAATTTGCTTGTACTGAGAAACCATGAAAAAAATCGTTGTTTACATGCCAATTACAAGTCTAATCGCAGAATAACTTACAATAACCATATTAACCTACTAACTAGTACACCTTTGAACAGTGGGGGAAAACCCACATGCACATGGAAAGGAGTGCAGAAACCTGATTACAGAAGATGCCAAATTGAGCTCTGAACTCTGATGCCTCATGCTAACTAATACATGACAAGGTATTCATACATTACGTACAAGAGGAAAGTGAAACAGAGTGCAGAAAATAGTGTTACAGTTACACAGAAAGTGGTGTGTAGATCAACAATAAAGTGAAAATCTCGAATACCAGAGATCTTGCAGATGCTGACACCGCTCCCAATCGGGTCTTGATGAAGGGTCTCAGCCTGAAACATCGACTGCTAATTCCTCTTCATAGATGCTGTCTAACTTGCTGAGTTCCTCCACGTGTATTTTGTAACTCTTCTGTTCTGGACACCAGTGACTACCAGGAATAGTCTGGTTGGCAACCGGGAATAGTCCGGTGACAGCGTGGAGAGACAGCGGACAGCGAGGAAAGACTGGCACCGGGGGTGTCAGGATTGGCAGTCCGGGCACCAGCTCAGAAGAGCACCCACCTCTTGAAGCTTCTAGTTTACACGGAGAAACATACCCTCGGGGTCCTCTGAAAGGGAGGGAGAATGATGGACCCAATCGGATGGATACAGTTAATTACAGGGAACGACTACAACCAAGAGCTAGGATAAGAGGCTCTGAGTGTCCAGTGTGTTGGTGTGGGAGAGCGTTTTCCAGCATTAAAGGTTTATGAGTCCACCAAGCAAAGTTGAGGTGCTATTCCATCTCAGTGGATGAAGATGAGATTACTTCACCAAGCACAGATGATGTGGTCTTTTCAACCACTGATTCACAAGCCACGCGATTCACTCTGGAGAGAGTCATTATATTCCAGGTCAGACGAGAGATAACCTAGGTCAGGTTTCAGACCACAGTACCCAGGTAGATCCTTCGCATGATGGCGGTGGTGAGGAGGTAGAGAAGAAGAGGAAGGTCAAGTGGCCAGCAATGGCAGATGAGAAGGCTTGGTGTGTATTTGATGAGGCTATCAGTATGATGTTGGAGAACACTCTTAGGGGAACATCAAAGAGAAAGTTAGAAGTGATGGGCAATATGATTTACGATGATGGAAAGTACAGGTTTGGTTTGGTTTGGTTGAGTTGAAGAAAGCAAAGCCTACTCAGCAACCAAGCAGGTGCCAGGAGATTAGTAGGTTGAGCAGAGAGCTTAGATCATTGAGACAGAGGTGGAAGGTAGCAAGTGAGGGTGACAAGCCAGGGCTTGCTGATCTCCGAGAGGATTTTCGAATAAAGTTAGCATCACTCCGTCGTGCAGAGTCACAACATATAAAGAGAAAGAAGAGAGAGAAGGCAAGAAAGTCATTCTTTGAGAACCCTCACGGGTTCACAAAGAAACTGTTTGAACAAAGTAAGAGCGGGCAGCTTAACATCTCTCAACAAGAACTTGAGGATCACCTGGCAAGCACTTACTCTAACAAATAGTGGGAGGCTCCTTTGCTTGACATTTCAGAGCTTGTGAAGCCTACCAAGCCAGGAGTTAAGTTTGATCTGTCAGAACCCAAATTGGCCAAAGTCGAACTGTTCATCAGAAAGGCAAGGTCAGGTTCAGTGCCAGGACCTAATGGAGTGCCGTATAAGGTGTTCAAGAAGTGTGAAGAGCTGAGGAAATACTTGTGGAGATTGTTAAAGGTGGTGTGGAGACAAGGTGTTGTTCCTTTGTCATGGAGTGAGGCTGAAGGAGTATACATCCCGAAGGAAGAGCAGTCTTTTACATTGAATCAGTTCCGACCAATTTCCCCCCTGAACGTAAAGGGAAAGATTATGTTTGGCATTCTGGCAGAAAGAATATCTTCATTTATGATAGAGAATGGATTGGTAAATACATCTGTGCAGAAGGCAGGAATACCAGGCTTCCCAGGTGCCTTGAACATTCTAGTACGATATAGCATACTATCCAGGAGTCAAAAAGGTTGAGAAGAAATCTGGCTGTAGTTTGGCTTGATCTGGCAAATGCGTATGGTTCTGTTCCCCATGTCCTGATTGAGTTTGCGATGGAATTCCTATGGATTCCTGCTAAGGTTAGGAACTTTGTTATGCAGTACAACAACGATTTCCGGATGAGGTTTTCCACTCAGCAGTTTACAACTAGGTGGCAGAGCTTGGATGTTGGAATCCCAATGGGATGTACGATTTCACCCATCCTTTTTGTGTTAGCCATGGAGGTCATTGGAGGGCTGCAGAATCAGTGGGACCAGGTGTCGCACTTGATGGCGGAGGGGAGTTACCAGCAATACGAGCGTTCATGGACAATCTTACCCTTTTGGGTCCCAGCACAGAGGCAGTGGAAAATGCACTATCTAGCCTTGAGGTGCTAAAGGATTGGGGAAGAATGAAGCTCAAGACCAAGAAGTCAAGGAGCCTTGCTCTTAGGAGAGGAAAGCTGGTTGACTTTCATTTCACCTTTTGTGGAGAGGAGATTCCATCCATTCAGGACCAACCAGTTAAGAGCCTCGGGCGATGGTACACAGAGGAGCTGAGAGACACCAAGAGGGTTCAAGAAACAGGAGAATAGATCAGCAGAGGTCTGATGTCTGTTGACAAGTGTGGCTTGCCCGGGAAGTTGAAGTTGTGGTGCTTGCAGTACGGACTGATGCCACGGATCATGTGGCCACTAACTGTCTACGAAGTGGCAATGGAACGGAAGATCAACAAGTATGTGAAGAAGTGGCTTGGAGTATCGAGCAGCCTCACCAATGTTGCAATCCACAGTAGCCAGACAAAGCTTACCCAGTGCAATCCCTTGTTGAAGAAGTCAAGTGAGCCAAGGTAAGATCATTCTTGATGCTTCGAGACTCAAAAGACCCTGTCATCAAGAACACCCAGCCGGATGTGAGATCAGGCAGGAAGTGGTCAGCCTGTGTAGCAGTTGATGAGGCAGAGTCTAGAATGAAGCACAAGGAGACAGATGGGGCTATCCAGCTAGGCTGCCAGGGACTTGGATGGACAACCCACAAGTGGTGGTCATCTTCTACAGCTAAGGAGCGCTGTGAGCTTGTAACACAAGAAATACAAGAGGTAGAAGAGGAGAAGAGGTTAGCTAAAACAGCTGGCCTGGCCAAACAAGGGGCTTGGACCTGTTGGGAAAGTGTTGAACAATGACATCTATCTTGGAATGTTCTGTGGCAGATGGAACCGCTCCGCATTTCTTTTCTATGCAGAGCAGTGTACGATCTGCTCCCAACAGCTGCCAAACTCAGCACCTGGTATGAGGATAAGACAGACAGGTGTGCTGCTTGTGGCGAGAAGGGAACACTTCAACATATTTTGAGTGCATGCAGAGTCAATCTTTCCAGCGGCATGTACACTTGGAGATAGAACAACGTTCTCAAAGTTGTAACAGAAGTGGACGAACAGAGAGTACTTTGTTACGTACCCCCGTAATTGGGTTGCCAAACCAGCAGAAAGGTAAATGACCAGTTTCAAAGTGACGCAAAGTTCAGTTCAGTTCACAGACAGTGGGGGGGGGGGGAAGGAGAGAGAGAGCAAAAACGAATGAATATTCAAACGGCTTCCACACAGACCTTCAATACTCTTCGCAGTCAGCTTTCGGGTGAGCCCTTTGGGATGTCTTCTGAGGTCACCGACCGTGACCCCTCCGTTTCCAGATACGATCGTTTCTCTGTGGTGAACCTGGCACCCAGGCAAGGGCGGACACACACCAGGTTCCCGCCGATCGTGCCTTTCCACCCTGTGCGTCTATGGCTTGGTCCCGCGACCAGCCCTCCAAAACTCCCACTGACTTGTGGGAGGCGCACCGCTTCCAGGGTCTCGCTACCTCGTGGTGTCGTGTGTGTCTTGCCTTAGCGAACCTGTCCCTTTTTATCCCCCTGCTGGGGTATCGCCTGTCCATCACTTCAAACAGTTCAGGGTTCAAAGAGGAGCCGATCTTGACAGCTCTCCTTCCGCCCCTTCATTAACATCTCCAAATGCTGCTCCATTGTTTTCCTTATCTCTCTTTCTCCTGAAGACAGGTGGCAGACCAACTGCTGATCCCACTGGTGCCAGCACAGGACAGCTAACATCTTAATCTATGTGTACTCTCGTCACAACTTCAGCACAAATTATCTCATGCCCCATGCTGCACAGAACATCACATATCATTTGTGATAGAAGGCTCCAAGTCAGGGGTATACAGAGCAGGCTCACAATCAAGCATACTTTCTTCAGCCAATGATTAGTGTGTCAAGGCTGACCTGGACAGGAAAGGCAGTTTCTCAGAGCAAATAGCTTTCACCACATTGCGTCCAGATACAGTATAATCGTATGGTCTGACACCAATAGAGAAGTGGTTATTGGTGAACTCACAGTCCCCTGGGAAGACATCGATGAAGCCCATGAGCGCAAGTTAACCGAGTATGCAGAATTAAGATCAGAGTTCAGAATCAGAGGGCGGAAGGTCTCATGCTATCCATTCAAAGTAGACTGCCGTGGGTTTATTGCGTTCACTTTCCAGAAGTGGCTGTGTGACCTTGGCTTCACTAGAAGAGAGATCAAGTCAACCAGCAGAGCTGTAGCTGAGGCAGCAGAGAAAGGATCAGCATGGGTGTGGACCAAATATGTCCAGAGGGGCAGATTGTCAGACAGTGTATACATATCTTGCAAACCCTTCAGTAGTTGCAAAGCCACCTGAAGAGCAGACTATCTGTTCGATGGAAGTGACCAACAACTCTGATAGAGGCAGATACCAAGTTTTTAAGCTCACCAGTGGGAGGTGGTGCTTTAGCACTGCTGGCCCACCACCTGGAGGGAGTCTTGATCATAAGCGGGCCAAAACTCCTGAAGACAGGTGGCAGATCAACTGATGATCCCACTGATGATAACACAGGACAGTTAACATCTTAGTCCACGTGTATTTTTAACTCTATGTTACTACAAACAAAGTGCAAGGGCCACAGTAAGGTGGTCTGAGAGATCAAGAGGGTTAGGGTAGGATTGATGCAAAGTGGGGCCCTATGGTTAGCCTGAACCAGATGGGCTGAAAGGTATATTTCCATCCTGTAACTTTTGTTCCACATGTGGGTGATATACCAGTTCCTACACTGGTCTCATTCTCATCTCAGAAGCCCCAAAACTGTAGTAGAAGCAAGACATAAAGAAATCAGAAGGATTGCTTAAGGCAGAAGAAGAGTTCACACACAGTGACATCATCTCTACTGGGGTAAAGCAACCAACAGCAGCTTGCCAGAGCCCTCTATCCTGAGCCAGTCTTTGAAGTTGTTTGCAGGTATAACCCAACTTCTTGGTCTCCTTCCACTCACAGGGATGGAATCTTTGAAGCTTCTGTAGCTCTGGCTTTTTACAGGATTAGGTTGCTAGTCCCATGCCAAACCCTCCTCCTTTTGCAGCCAGGCTTGGTACCATCGATGGCCAGGTTAATGGTGACATTCAAGATGGAGCAAATTCCTGGCAGAGTCTTTGATTAATGCTTTTAATGATTTATTTTAATTGTGTGCATCCATGTGGATAAGTGGTCGGCTTATTTCTGTGGCAAAAGCTGAAGATTGTCTTTAAGCTGTCCATGGAAAAAAAACAACAAACTAAGTTCCACACTACCAATATAGTGTAATGTGGATACACTGCTCCAGTAGGTAAAAAGAAAGGCAGTGAAGAAATTCAAAGCTACAGACTGGGAAGTGTTGTTGTACCAAGGAATCTAGGTGTCTGTGCAGTAGCCACTGACAGCAAATTTAACCCACCTGGAGGAGAGACAATAGTGATAAAAGCTTTGTTGAAGCTACAGCTAGAATGAGACAGTATCAGCAGAGACGAGCGTTCAAAATCCCTACCGTGTAGTCATAATCATTGATTTCTATAAAATCATACCAAAGGATTTGATCAAGTTTTTGTACAAGTTTATGAACTAACTTACGGTGGACGATAAACTATTTCATTCCGATAAACTATTTCATTCCAATAAACCAAGAAACAAATTTTTGAATCTGAATTTAAACTTTTATATATACTGCCTGGAACTGAAAATGAAACTGCAGTTAACCAGAATTTCCTAAGAGTAGGAATTATAGTTGGTTTTCTAACTAACTAGGGAAAAGTAAAAAGTAAAAGTTTACAGACTAAAAAGAGGGAATAACATTAGATCTAATTAGTTTGAGAAATTGGAGTAACAAAGGAATATCACTGATTCTAACTAAACAGGAATTTGGCTTTTGTTAATATCTAAGATTGGAACCTAAACAGGATGTTTGAATGTTGAATTATTCTTGCTCATGTAAAAATTTTGTACATATTGTTTTTATTCTTATAAACAAAGCTAATTTACAGAAGTGTCCAGTTCCTATTCACTGCCTCCTTCTGATACCAGAATCTTCTGATGGCAGACTAGCACCTAGAGTAATTTGATTTTCTGAAAGAGTGCGGCAACTAGTCATACACAGTTGCGACACAGGTGTTACACAAACATGGATGTGCAGCAGGGAGATACGATTGGTATGTTAGCCTTCACTGAAGAAGAATTTAGCAATAGCAACAAGGATATTTTAATGCAATTATAACCTGGAGGCACAGTAGCATGGTGCTTGTTGACATAAGACAGCACATTTCACTGTATGTTGATGTTTTGATGAACTTGCGACAAATCAAACTAACCTTTATCTTTAAGAGACTGCAGATGCTGAGATCGCTGGAGGAACTCAATGGGTCAGGCAATATGTTATCAGGAAATATGAAAAGTACTTCACAAAGATAAAAATACAGAATTGGAGAAAAAGAACAATTAGTGGAAATGACCCTGATACATGAAGGAATAAGCAACACGATTAGATAGGAAATTTTAGAAAGAATATGCATCAAGAATGGTTAGAAGCAGTGACTGAACAGACTGCAGAAAAGTAGGGCCATGCAAAGGATAGCAGCTTACTACACAAGGAACATAAGCCAGAAATTTACAAGACCACCAGAGGAAAAAGGTCTTGCAGAACATGGAGGTGAATAGCAGGGGCTTATAGTAATACTGGGAATGAAGGGCTGAAAGAGTCAATGCTAAGAGGAGAAAGTGGGTGAACTTGATCAGCTGTGGTTCAAACAAGACAGTGAGGTTCACTGAAGGCACAGAACTGGGAAATGGCACAGAATTACTGTTGGAAGATTAAGGTATCAGCTTCTGTTTGGTGCATTCTTTGCTCTAAGAGACATTCCTATCTGTATCGCGTTTGGGCAAGTGATGGAGTCTGAGTGCATGCAGAAGGCAACACATGCTGATAATTGATACTGCTGTTGGGTAAGTAACTGTAAATTGGGATAAGGGTTGGGCAAAGAACAGAAGCAGCCAGCATTTTTCAACACTATGCTGTAGAACTCAATCCTCAGTCTAACAGCTACACATTGTAATGGTGGCCGATTAGGAAAAGGGGAGGTGCAACGAGACCTGGGTGTCATTATACACCAGTCATTGAAAGTGGGCATGCAGGTACAGCAGGCGGTGAAAAAGGCGAACGGTATGCTGGCATTTATAGCGAGAGGATTCGAGTACAGGAGCAGGGAGGTACTACTGCAGTTGTACAAGGCCTTGGTGAGACCACACCTGGAGTATTGTGTGCAGTTTTGGTCCCCTAATCTGAGGAAAAACATCTTTGCCATAGAGGGAGTACAAAGAAGGTTCACCAGATTGATTCCTGGGATGGCAGGTCTTTCATATGAAGAAAGACTGGATGAACTGGGCTTGTACTCGTTGGAATTTAGAAGATTGAGGGGGGATCTGATTGAAACGTATAAGATCCTAAAGGGATTGGACAGGCTAGATGCGGGAAGATTGTTCCCGATGTTGGGGAGGTCCAGAACGAGGGGTCACAGTTTGAGGATAGAGGGGAAGCCTTTTAGGACCGAGATTAGGAAAAACTTCTTCACACAGAGAGTGGTGAATCTGTGGAATTCTCTGCCACAGCAAACTGTTGAGGCCAGTTCATTAGCTATGTTTAAAAGGAAGTTAGATATGGCCCTTGTGGCTACAGGGGTCAGGGGGTATGGAGGGAAGGCTGGGTTCTGAGTTGGATGATCAGCCATGATCATAATAAATGGCGGTGCAGGCTTGAAGGGCCGAATGGCCTACTCCTGCACCTATTTTCTATGTTTCTATGTTTCTATGTTTCTACTTCAGAGACTGACCTCAATACTTCAGAGATTGACCTCAATGGCTGAAATGAAGTTGCTGAAGACAATCTCCTGTCTACAAGTATAAATGGAAAAGACATTTCTTTTGCATCAAAACATTTTATAAGAGTGGAGACCTAACAGAGAAGTGTAAGTTTATGGTAGTTTTATATAAGGAGAAGTGAGAGAAGCTGATTGAATGAGCAAACGTTGAAGGACTTTAGTGGAGGTGAGGGGAGTGGGGCAAGTCTTCCAGTGCATGGCAAAATGCACAGAATGCAGATGAATAAGGATATTTTTACCAATAGATTACTGATGATACTGCGCTATGTGGCTCTAAACATAGTGTAAGGTTGAGTAGGGAGTGGAGAGACAGGGCGAGGGAAAGCAAATGGAGAAAATAACATCCTGCACCACTACAACTCATATGGTTTTATCTTACTCTGACAAAGCATCAACAAGTAGGAAACCATAATAAATTTATTATTGCCACATGCTGGGCTATAGTGAAAACCTTGTTTTCCCATGCCATCCTCACAGATCATTTTATTTCAACAGTGCATTGAGGTTCTGTAGTACAAGGGAAAACGATAATAATAGAATGAAGAATGAAGTATTACAGTTACAGGGAACATAGAGTGTAGACAGAAAATTAGGTGCAAGGCTATTCCAAGGTTGATTGTGAGATCAAGAGTCTATTTAATTGCACTAGCACTATTCAATAGTTTTATAGCATTGAGATGGAAGGTGTCGAGTCCAGTGGTACACGCTTCCAGGCTTTTGTGTCTTCTTCCTAAATGGAGTGAGGAAGAGAGATCATCCAGGCTACTTCAAAAAGTGTAGACAGAGCCTTGGAGGAGAGGCTGCTACTGCGAATGTAGGAACAAACATGGGAATGCAGAGTAAAATATTACCGAAGCATAAAATCACAGGGCGAAGACTCAGATTCATGATCATAGTGCTATAGAGTAGCTAATTCCTTGCAGCAGGGAAAGGGCAGGAAGCATAGTATGAATACGCAACTCATCTTCACAGTATCATTTATTACAATTTTTTGAATTTGCACAGCTTGCCTTCTTTTGCACATTGTGTAGTCTCATTGATTCTATTTTATTACTTTGTTTACTGTGAATGACCACAAGAAAATGAACTTCAGAGTAGTATATGTTGACATTTACATACTTTGATAACGAATTTCCTTTTGAACTTTGACCATTACCATTTTTGAACAAAACTGATCACACCACAAAGGCCAGAACTCGGAAGGCTTGCATGAAGTGTTGGATTTGACAGACATTATTAGAGCAGAGAGAGCAAGAGAGAGGTGTAGTGCTGTTGGGAAAGAAATCCAGATCTTACATCTTGTCTGAAGAAACACTGAAGGTAGAGCTGGTAAGAGGACAGGAACGTAAAACTACTTGAGCTGTGACAGAAGGAATAATGGAATGTTGCAATAACCAATACAAACCTTACATTTAAATACACACAAATAAATTCAAAGATTCTGATTCTGAAAGTAATGCATATTTCTTACTGGATAAGCTAAAAACTCAACAGTTCTGACTCCATGCACTCTTACAATTGTACATCTCATGTGTACAAATCTTTATCATTCCTGTCATTATACAGTCGTTCCAAGTGGGCAATTACTTTGTTTGGCATCACAAAGGCAATATCTGGATACATTTAGGCTTTAAAATATTATCCCCAATTCAACCCATTACTTCTAAAATGATGAACATCAGCTGAGGTATTGAAACATTTTTTATTTATTTTAAATCTTTTTATGAATTATTATTGAAAATCAACAAGAGAAAAATACATCAAAATAATCAAATAACATATCCATATGTAGAACAAGAGTAAAACTTTCAACCAGGCTGAACAGTATATCAATAATAATCAAAAAGTATTAAAGCTTTTTTTTTAGAAAAAAGAAAGAAAAAAACCCTACTAACTAAAACAGAGAAAACCCCTAATAACTAAAATAAAGGGGAAAAAACCCCATTTGGAGCACAAATCCAGAGCTATGCGCCATACAAGCTTCCAGAATAAAAAACCGCCAACCAAATCCATATCCCCAAGCATCAGAAAAGGACCATCTTTATCAACTCAAGTCAAATGATAATACCGGGCAAAAGAACCCCATCTTTTCTCGAAGTCAAATGTTGATCACCACTCACAGAGAGAATTGAAAAGCAGTCGGATATTGAACAGAAATTTAAAAAATTTTTAATCCATATACAAATAAAAAAACTCTATTACAATAAATAAAGTAGTAAATAATAAAAAAAGTTGGACATACTGTAAAGAACTCTGTTAATGAAACCATTAGGTTTTGAGCTGCCTCAAAGCTATTACTTTTTACAACACCATTTCTTGTGAGTAAGTAAGGCATACAACTGAATGAGGCATCATGCATAGCAGAAGGAGCCTATTTTTAACTTGTTGGTATAAGTAACAGTGAGCATTTATGTTACATCCTTCTGTTAACACGGCAAATACAGATTCACAGCATTTCGGTTTGATAACTGAGAAAAGGCACATTTATCTTCAAATAGAACAGTTGGCACTTGCATAGTTCCTTTAACATAGTTTACATAAAAAGGTAATTCCCAAAACCATTTGTGGTCAAAGTTTGATAGTATAAAGAGATTGTTATGAAGAAATTCTTTCAAAGTAGTGTATTTTAAGGAAGGGAAGAAATAGTGAGGGAGAAACATTTAAGGAGGAAAATCCAGGCCCCAACAGCTGACAACATAATTGCTAAAGTTGAGAGACAGAACTTTGGTATGTCCAGCCAGTCAGAATGTGGAAGTGCAGACAAAGGAGAAAATTGCAGGGCTGTGAAAGATTATTGGGTGAGGAGGGACCAAGAAGGAACCTAGAAGGAACCTGAAACCAATACTTTCTAAACAAGATATTATCACAAGAGATCCTGCAGATGCCAGAGATCCAGAGCAACACACACAAAACAGAGGGAGAACTCAGCAGGTCAGGCGGCATCTATGAAGAGGAATAATGAGCTGATTTTCCAGGCTGCCACCCTTCATCAGCATCACTGATGTGCCTGATATGCTAGTCCCTCCACTATTAACAATACATTTCCAGAATACTAGTTGATTTATCTAGCCAAGTATTAAAATAATGAGCGAGTGCAAATCAGGAAGAATTAAGACATGGTCAGCAAAGTTTGGGATGATCAGAAATCAAATGAATGCCCAACCAAATTGGAAATGGACATTCTGGTGAACTCAACAAAATGAAATCAAAGCATGGAAATAAACCCAAAATGAAATATAGACAAGCTCTTTGACCCATGGATAGGCATGCTGGAAAAAGTAAATTAAGGCTAGCCAATATAGGCTTGAATTAATCTTTTTAAATCAATACTTTTACAAAGCAAAATGTTAAGTTGTATTGTATGGCTGAATGTTTTTTTTCATACAAATATCAATACTTAAGGAACACTACAGGATGAGTTTTTTTTATGAAAATGATTACCAGTAGTAAAGCCATTTATAAAGCCCATCTCTAATTGACTTGCTGAAGTCCTTGAAATGAAGTTACTTTGCTGAAAGACCCGACGCAGATTGGGAGACCACTTCGCTGAACACCTACGCTCTGTCCGCCAGAGGAAGCAGGAGCTCCCAGTGGCCGCACATTTTAATTGCACGTCCGATTCCCATTCCAAAATGCCAATCCATGGCCTCCTCTACTGTTGAGATGAAGCCACACTCAGGCTGGAGGAACAACACTTTATATTCTGTCCGGGTAGCCTCCAACCTGATGGCATGAACATTGATTTCTCTAACTTCCGTTAATGCCCCCCTCCCCTTCTTACCCCATCCCTAATTTATTATTTATTTTCCCTCTTTCCCTCTCGCAATAACTTTTTGCCTGATCTCCATCTTCCTCTGGTGCTCCCCTCCCCCTTTCCTTCTTACAAGGCCTTCCATCCTATGATACTCCCCCTTCTCCTACCTTGTATCCCTTTTGCCAATCAACTTCCCAGCTCTTGACTTCATCCCTCCCCCTCCTGTCTTCTTCTATCATTTTGGGTCTCCCCCACCCCCTCCCACTTTCAAATCTCATACTATCTCTTTTTTCCATTAGTCCTGATGAAGGGTCTCGACCTGAAACATCAACTGTACTTCTTCCTATAGATGCTGCTTGGCCTGCTGCGTTCCACCAGTATTTTATGTGTGTTGTTTACTTCTACACCGTTGTTAGGTAACCAGTTTCAATAGGAATAGCAAAGGGTGATGAAGGAGCAGTTGTGCATTTTCAAGTCATATAATATGTAAGAGGACCTGTCATAGTGTATGCAAACAAAATTACTTTTTATGCAATAATTTTTTGTGGAAAGCCATCGGATTCAATAAAGAAATCTGTTACAGGTATACCTAATATTTTGCGTACAAGTGACTTCATAATGTGGCTGACTCTTGGCTTAGATTTTGAAGCTTTCATTTCCAGAGCACCTTAGTATTGGTGCTCAATAGCAACTTATTATGAATGAAGAAAATACACTCTGTGGTCACTTTATTAGGTACACCTGCTCATTAATGTAAATATTTAATCAGCCAAACATGTGGCAGCAAGTCAATACGTAAAAGATATGGTCAAGAGGTTTAGTTGTGTTCAGACCAAACTTTAGAATGTGGAAGAAATGTGATCGAAGTGACTTTGACAGTGGAATGGTTGTTGGTGCCAGATGGGGCAGATTGAGTACTTCAGAAACTGCTGATCTCCTGAGATTTTCAAGCACAACAATCTCTAGGATTGACAGACAATGTAGACAATGTGTAAAACAAACAAAAAAATACCATGAGTGGCAGTTCAGTTGGCAAAAAGGCCTCATTAATGAGGAAGGTCAGTGGAGGATGGACAGACTTGTTCAAGCTGACAGGAAGGCAACAGTAACTCAAAGAACCATGTTGCACCAGTGGTGTGTAGAAGCGTGTTTCAGATTACATACACCTCAAACCTTGAAGTGGATGGGCAACAGTAGCGGACTACAAACATAAAAGAATAATTCCAATATATTAGAGGAATGAAATAGCTTATTGACTGAAACATCATGAAATAAGAACATTCATATTGGATTGGCGTATTGCTCATGTGGTTCCATTGTTTAAGAAGGGTTCTAAGAGTAAACTTAGCAATTATCAGCCTGAGAGTTTGACGTCAGTGATGGATAAATTGATGGAAGGTATTCATAGAGATGGTATATGTAAATATCTGGATAGACAGGTTCTGAATAGGAAAAGTCAACATGGATTTGTGCGTGGAAGGTCATGTTTGAAAAATCTTATTGAATTTTTTTATGAGGTTACTAAGAAAGTTGACGAGGCTAAAGTGTTTGGAAGTTGTCTATATGGACTTCAGTAAGGCCTTTGACAAGCTTCCACACGGAAGGTTAGTTAGGAAGGTTCAATCGTTAGGTATTAATATTGAAGTAGTAAAATGGATTCAACAGTGGCTGGATGGGAAATGCCAGAGAGTAGTGGTGGATAACTGTGTGTCAGATTGGAGGCCAGTGACTAGTGGTGTGCCTCAGGGATCATACTGGGTCCAATGTTGTTTGTCATATATCTTAATGATCTGGATGATGGGGTGGTAAATTGGATTAGTAATTATGCAGATTATACTAAGACAGGTGGAGTTGTGGATAATGAAGTAGGTTTTCAAAGCTTGCAGAGAGATTTAGGCCAGTTAGAAGAGTGGGTTGAAAGATGGCAGATAGAGTTTAATGCTGAAAAATGTGAGGTGCTACATTTTGGTAGGACTAATCAAAATAGGACATACATGGTAAATGGTAGGGCATTGAAGAATGCTGTAGAACAGACAGATCTAGGAACAATGGTGCATAGTTCCCTGAAGGTGGAATCTCATGTGGATAGGGTGGTGAAGAAAGCTTTTGGTATGCTGGCCTTTATTAACCAGAGCATTGAGTATAGGAGTTGGCATGTAATGTTGAAATTGTATAAGGCATTGGTAAGGCCAAATTTGGAGTACTGTGTACAGTTCTGGTCACCAAGTTATAGGAAAGATGTCAATAAAATTGTGCGAGTACGGAGGAGGTTTGCTAAAATGTTGCCTGGGTTTCATCTCCTAAGTTACAGAGAAAGGTTGAACAAGTTAAGTCTTTATTCTTTGGAGCGTAGAAGGTTGAGGAAGGACTTGATAGAGGTGTTTAAAATTATGAGGGGGATTGATAGAATTGACGTGGATAGGCTTTTTCCATTGAGAATGGGGGAGATTCAAACAAGAGGACATGAGTTGAGAGTTAAAGGGTAAAAGTTTAGGAGTAACATGAGCGGAACTTCTTTACTCAGAGAGTGGTAGCTGTGTGGAACGAGCTTCCAGCAGAAGTGGCTGAGTCAGGTTCGATGTTGTTTGAAGTTAAATTGGATAGATATATGGACAGGAAAGGAATGGAGGGTTAAGGGCTGAGTGCAGGTCGGTGGGACTAGGTGACAGTAAGAGTTTGGCACGGAGTAGAAGGGCCAAGATGGCCTGTTTCCATACTGTAATTGTTATATGGTTATATGATGGGATACATTCTTTTCAGCTAACATATTTACTGTTGATAATGCCATCTATAAATTTACCAATGACACACTAGTTCTCAGCAGAATCTCAGATGGTGACGAGGAGTTGTGCAGGAGTGAGATAGATTGGTTGGTTGAGTGGTGTCAGAACAAAATTTTACACTCAACGTCAGTATAACCAAAGAACTGATTGTGGACATAAGGAAAAGTCAAGGGAACATGCACTAGTCCTCATCTAGGGTCCTCAGTGGAAAGGATGAGCAGCTTAAAAGTTCCTAGCTGACAACACCTGAAGATCTATATCTATCCCGGGCATAACATATTGATGGAATTATGAAGAAGGCTATATTTCATGAGGAGCTTGAGGAGATTCAGTATTGTAACGCTTTGGGAATGGGGTCGGGGGGGCTTGGTCGACAGCCCACCCGGTATTTCTAATGACTAGCACTGTTTATTGCTCTTGTGTTAAAATGCTTTTGTGAGATTAAGGTGGGAAGTTCCAGTTCATTTGTTGTGACATTTTAGCTTGGGTACAGCTATTTGCTTGTGTATTTGTGGGTCACCATAACTGTAACCAGGGTGTGTTATAGTCACCTCCCCCGTCTGTGTGAGACTGGTTGGGTTCACTCTCCGGGTAATGGTGCCTGGTCTGTTTTGTGTTTATCACAATAAAACTGTTGCTGAGCTAAAGAGCTTCCTTGTCTGTCATTAAGGACCAAATGCTTGCCACATTGGTAACAGGAGTGGGATGCAAGATGAATAACGAGATTGAAGAGCCACAACGTCAGATAGAGTTCCTTAAGACCCGGGGAATAAATGAGGGACCAAGCAGTATGCCTCCCCCGTACCCACGGGCAGGGCTTATGAAGACAAGACCCAGAGGGAGGACCTGGAACCGAGCATTGTGCCTTCCCAGGGAGCCCCGATGGAGCGAGTGTACCCAGGCTCCCCAACCCAGGGGACAGAGCAGAGCGCATCACTTGCCTCCGTAGCGACCCGCACCGGAGAACCCAAGATGCCATAGCCATGGGAGGATGGGCACCATGGCAGACGCCGCCGGAGCAAGTGGAAGATCAAAGGGCCTTGATGATTTGCGCCTCAAGGTCTACCCCAAAGCTTCCCAGATACAATGGTACTGGCTGCCTGGCATAAGTCAAACTTGCCGTATGGCACAGCAGGTGGAGCCCCACTGAGACAGCAGTACACCTTACCCTGGCACTGGAGGAAGATGCCCTGTGGACCCTCCTTGACCTAACGCTGACCAAACAGCGTGACTACAGGGCCCTCATAGTTGTGCTGTAGCGGCTTTTCGAGCAGAGGCCGTTGGCGGAAGCAATGAGGGGAGAACTGTGCAGCAGACGGCGCCTTTTGGGAGAAAGCCTGGGGTCATTAGCAGCAGATCTCCACCACCGTACTCGGCATGGCCAACCCCAGTTCCCTTTCGCGGCCCAGGAAGAGCTTGCCCTCCACGCCTTTGTAAAGGCGCTGACGCCAGAGCGCCTTCGGCAGCATGTCCACTTGACGTCACCATCATCGCTGGCTGAGGCAGAGAGAGCAGAGACAATTTTAGCCCCTCAAGGTGCTCCAGTGTCGCCCCGCATACAGTGAACCAGGACTTGTGTCACCAAGAGTGAGGAGGAAACCGAAGAGGAGGAGCCCGTGCGAAGGGTTCAACCAGCGCCGCGCCGACCCAAACCACTGCCGGCCACGAAACGACCTCTGCTACCGGTGCAGTGAGGCAGGTCATTTGACCCGGGACTGGCCCATACCGGCACCACGCTACGGCCCAGCCATCGGGAAATGCGAGCGGGCAGTGCCGCCCAAATCCTCCAGCAGAACCCGTCCATTGTCACCCCTCCGAGTGGGCTGTTTGGGTGAAGAGCGAGGCTTATATGTGGACTGAGTGGTGGAGGGCAGCAAATGCTGTGCGTTGGTGGACACAGGGTCAACCATCATTATCATCCTCCCCAACACGGACCAGCCTTCCCCGCCTGGGTGGACAACGACAGTGGTCCAGCTGGCGATGGTCACCTGTGACTGTGCGGCGATGCGAGGGAAGAGGAGGCCGCGCATTGCAGTGGGGGAAAACATGGTGGAGCACGAGGTGTGGCTCGCCGACACCCGAGAGTCCTGCATCCTTGGCCTGGACCTGCTGTCCCGCTGGAGGGCCGTGTGGATGTGTCGGGGGCAACACTCTACCTCGGCGCTGAAGCCGTGGCTCTCCGGCAGGGCAGCTCCAGGAAGCGGTCCCAGCGGGAGCAGCAACCATCACCGGTTTCACAGCGGCCCGGGGCGGTGCAGCACACCCAGCAGTGGCCCAACACACACAGCTGACCCAGGGACAAGCGACGGTGACGGCCGGCAACCACCTCCCCACCATGGAGCAGCAGCTGCACAGCGAACAGGTGAGCGATCCCGTGTTGGCCCGGGTGAGGGGATGGCTAAGTGTGGGACGACGGTCGGAGTGGGCAGAGGTCACCACCCTGGACTCAGAGACCAAAGTCCTGTACCCGCAGTGGGGAACGCTGGAGATCCACGACGGCTTGCTGTTCAGGCGGTGGCAGTTGTCCGACGGTGACAGACTCTTGCAGCTGGTGAACCCCCGGGGGCTCCGCACCATGACACTGCAGTCGGTGCACGGGCTGGTGGGGGCCGGACATCTTGGAGTTGCAAAGACTTTAGGCAGGCTGCATGAACGCTTCTACTGGCCTGGGTACAGGCAGGACGTGAAGCTGATCATGCATTGATGTAATGCTTGCATTCCCAGAAGTAGCTGGGTCACCAGCTTAGAGT
The DNA here is from genome assembly GCF_963921235.1 of Mobula hypostoma. Taxonomy (NCBI): domain Eukaryota; kingdom Metazoa; phylum Chordata; class Chondrichthyes; order Myliobatiformes; family Myliobatidae; genus Mobula; species Mobula hypostoma. The sequence continues at coordinate 102,270,734 of NC_086101.1, forward strand.
GCCAGTGCAGCAGTACATGGTAGGGGTCCCAGTATGGGCTACTGTCCCTCCGGAAGAAAGGGCTATCTCCAAGTTTCGAAGCCATGAAAGGGGCCGGGAAAGGTGCTCGACCGTCTCTCCAATGTGGTATATCCGGTGCAGTTCCCTGAGTGGCGGAAGGCAGTCGTGCTGCACCAGGACCTGCTGGCAGCGTATCAGCCCTTGGCCACCACTAACCCAGCGAGGGTGAAGGAAGGAAGTGACACTCCAGGTGCCCTGCCTCTTGCCTCACACAAGCAGACGGCAGTGTCGACACCCACCAGCACTTTGGACCTTGCTACGGACTCTGGGGTTGCCGGGGATGGCTGACCCCTTGGGTGGGGGTAGTGTGATGTTCTGGGTGGGAGCGTGGTCAACAGCCCACCCCTGCATTTCCAAAGATCAGTACTGTTTATTGTTCTTGTATTAAAATGCTTTTGTGGGATTATGGTGGGAGGTTCCAGTTCATTTGTTGTGACATTTTAGCTTGGGTTATACAGTTATTGCTTGTGTATTTGTGGGTCACCCTGACTGTAACCCAGTGAGTGATGGTCACCTCCCCAATCTGTGTGAGACTGGTTGGGTTCACTCCCCGGCTCACGGTGCCTGGTCTGTGATGGGGTGAAGGGATAGGTAAATAAGGGTATAGACTAAGAACAATGGTCAATCACCTTGGGTGCGCCTTAAGCTTACGGTTTTGGACAGTCAAACAGAAGCTTTACCCAGCAACAGGTGACGTGCCAGTCATTGTTCTCTAGGGACAGGCAAAGGCTCAAATAAGGAACTAACTGATCTTGCAGAAGCAGCTCAAGGTATAGCTAAATATGGGAAGAATAGTGTAAGGGCTAGAATGTTCTGGAGAAAAGGGGAAGGGTCCGAATGAGGAACTGATGAGCTAGCTTTGGCTTAAAATAGTAACTAACTGACAATTGATTATTTTACATCTAATTGTATCTTAGCATGTGATTGAAATGATTCTAATATTATCTAAACTTGTAATCGTAAGATTTCCTGCTACCTGATCAATGTTATAAATTGTGCAGAACTGTGTAATTTGGGGGCAGTGTCTGGACTGGCTCTTTTGGGAGAACAGTCTGTAACTTCCCCCATAGCATGCTATGAGTAAAGAATAAATGTTTGAAAAGTATTACGTGTGTTAGTGTATTTGTGGTACTTTTGTTTTTGCATTGCTCGGTCCAGTACGACAGTCTGTTTTGTGTTTATCACAATGAAACGTTTGTTGAGTTAAAGAGCTTCCCTGTCTGTCTTTATGGACCAAATGCTTGCCACAGTATTTTACCAAAGACTTGAGCAAATTTCGACAGATGTACTGAGAGCATTCTGACAGGTTGCATCACCATCTGGCACGGAGGGGCCACTGCACAGGATCGGAAAAAGCTGCAGAAAGTTGTAAACTCAGCCAGCCCCATCCTCGGCACTATCCTCCCCACATCGAGGACACCTTCAAACAGCAAAGCATCAAAAAGGTGGCCCCCATCAAGGACCCTCCATCACCACAGCCACGCTAAATTTCTTATTACTACCATCATAGTGGAGGAACAGCAGCCTGAAGGCACACAGCTTCTTCCCCTCTGCCATCGGATTTCTGAATGGACAACGAGCCAACCCATGAACAAAGCCTCATTACTTTTGTTCTCCCTATTTAATTACATATTTCTTATTGTCACTTACAGTATTTTATGTACTGCTGCTGTAAAACAACAAATTTCATGACATATATCAGGAATATTAAACCAGATTCTGATCCTTGTAGAAGTTCTGGGATTTGGATGTGCTATTTCATGTTCTTTTTCTAACTCATGGATGATAATGACACATTGTTTATTATGAAGAATAATTCAAACACCCAAAGACATTCGCTGGTAGTTTAATGGCCTTTGGAGATTGTTCTTAGCAAGTAGCAGCATCTGGGGGAGTTGTTGGCAGTGTGGAGAGAGTGAAATGGGATTAGCAAAGTATTAGTACAAATAGGCACAGCATGTGCTATCTGGCATGAACCGAGGATTCAATGCTTTATCTCTCAATGACTCATTTACTCTACAAATTAAAAGAAAAGTTAGTTGTACAACCAAGGTGCAGACCAAGGGCTGGTGGTAGAGGCAGATATATCTGGGACATTTAAGATACTCTTAGATAGGCACATCGATAACAGAAAAATAGAGGGCTATGTAAGAGAGAAGGGTTAAATTGATCTTACAGTAGGTTAAAAGGTCAACACAACATTGTGGGCTAAAGGGCCTGTATTTTGATGTAATGTTCTATATTCAAACCATTGCACTGATAAAGTAATCAATTTGTGGACTAGTGGATCTGTAAACAGACCCAGTGAAAAACAAAGAAAAACTATCGATGTATGGATCAAATGTGCTCACATTACACTTTCATTTAGTTTTTTAATCAACCATCACAAAGCTTTAATGGGAACTTTGGTGCCATTGAACAACTTTATTTTTATATATTTATTTTTACATTGGGTGGGAGCTTTGCCAGCTGGGCCTGCATTGATTGAACATCCCAAGGTCCTCCCGAACTATTTCAAAGAGCGGTTATGAAACAACCGGGTTTTGTAGATTGGGAATTGCAAAGGAAGATCCCTTTTCCAGAGAAACATTTGCTCACCTGTCCAGACATCCCACCCTGCAAAAACTCATTTCGGGAAGGTAGCACCATCAATTTGCGGGAGACTCCGGGAACTTCCAGGAGAGGTGGGATGTCTGCAATAAAGTAGCTCCTTAGCAGCTAGCCAGCTAGTTTAAATAACGTTAGCTATGCTAATGAATGAATGACACCTGTTAAACTCACCTCAACATGTCTTTTACAGTCTTAACCCACCATGGGCAATAGAAAATTCACTTTTGCAAACAGTGCAGCGAGCAACATTGTCATTATTTTTGACCCCTATTAGGCAGGGGTACACTTTAGGGTAGTCTGGGGTGACATACGTTTTAAATTTTCTTTTTTTGGAACACTCTCCCATGGTGCGCACGCGCTCTCTCTCTCTCCCCCCCACCCCCGTGGTCGCTCTCGCTCTCTTTCACGCTCTCTCTCACGCTCTCAGAAAAATTGATTTCCGGGACATTGTATATCATTTGCGGGCATCAGGGAGCCACTATTAATATGCGGGAGACTCCCAGAACTTCTGGGAGAGGTGGGATGTCTGCCTGTCACTGGGTAGTTACTACAATATCAAGCTCAGTCCATTTAGAATCGGGTTTTTATATCACTGGTAAATGTTGTGAAATATGATGTCTTGTGGTAGGAGTATAGTGCAATGTATAAAAAACTAATATTACTATCAGAAATATGCATTCAGTTTACTTTCGTACATACTTCTGTACCTAATAAAGTGGCCATTGATTGTAGGTTTGTGGTTTTCTGCTGCTGTAGCCCATCTGTTTCAAGGTTTGATATGTTGTTTGTTCAGAAATGCTCTTCTTCCCACACCATTATAATGCATGGTTATTTGAGTTATAAGACATAGGAGCAGAATTAGGCAAATTGGCCCATAGAGTCTGCTCTGTCATTCCATCATGGCTGATCCACTTCCTTCTCAAACCTATTCTCCTGCCTTCTCCCTATAACCTTTCATGCCCTGCACTCCTGAGGTTTTAGAGTTTATTTTATGTATATATTCTTGACATGCTGCAAAACGTTGAGCTGCTAAACTGTGTTTCATTGCTCCACAACAATGACAGTAAAGATATTCTTATTCTTAATTACAAACCTATCAACGTCTATCTGAAATACACCCAATGACCTGGCCTCCACAGTTGCCGGTGGCAAAGAATTCCACAGATTTACCACCCTCTGGCTCAAGAAATTCCTCCTCATTTCAGTCATAAATGTATGTCCCTCTACTCTGAGGCTGTGACATCTGATCATAGACTCCCCCACCATAAGTAACACCCTCTCCACATCCACTCTATCGAGGCCTTTCAAAATTCAATGGCTTTCAATGAGATCACTCCGCATCCCTCTAAATTCCAGTGTGTGAAGGCCCAGAGCCATCAATCGCTCCTCATATAAGCCTTTCATTCCTGTAATCAATCTCATGAAATGCTTCTGAACATTCTGCAACATCCTTTCCAAAATAAGGGGGACAAAACTACTCACAATACTGCAACTGAGGACTCACCAGTGCTTCATAAAGTCTCAACATTACATCTTTGCTTTTATATTCTTGTCCTCTTGAAATGAATGCTAGTATTACATTTGCTTCCTCACCACAGTTTCAACCTGCAAGTTAACCTTTAGGGAATCCTGCATAAGGACTCTCAAGTCCCAATGCATCTCAGTTTTTTGTATTTTCTCTCTATTTAGAAAATAATCAACCCTTTCATTTCTTCCGCCAAAGTGCATGACCATACAATTCCTAACACTGCATTCCATCGCCCATTTCTTTGCTCATTTGCAAAATCTAAAACCTTCTATAGTCTCTCTACTTCCTGAAACCTACCTGCCCCTCACCTATCTTCAAATCATCTGCAAACTTTGCAACAAACCCATCAATTCCATCATCCAGATCACTGACATACAATGTAAAAAGTATCAGACCCAACACAGACCCCTGTTGAACACCACTAGTCACTGGCAGCCAACCAGAATTGGCTATTTTTATTCCCACTTTGCCTCCACCAAATTAACCATTGCTTTGTCCATGCTAGACTCTTTCCTGTAATACCATGTGCTCATACCTTGTTAAGGAGTCTCATATGTGGCACTTTGACAAAGGCTTTCTGAAAATCCAAGTACACAACATCAACCCATTCTCATTTGTCTATCGTCCTTGTTACTTCTTAAAGAACTCCAATAGATTTGTCAGGTAAGATTTTCCCTTGAGGAAACCATGCTGACTACAGCCTATTTTATCATGTGCCTCCAAGTATCCTGAGACCTCATCCTTAATAATCGACTCTAACATCTTCACAACCACTGAGGTCACATTAACTGGCCTATAGTTTCTTTAGAACATAGAATAGTACAGGACAGTACAGGCCCTTCGGCCCACAATTTTGTGCCGACTCTCAAACACTGCCTCCCATATAAGCCCCTACCTCAAATTCTTCCATATACCTGTCTAGTAGTCTCTTAAACTTCACTAGTGTATCTGCCTCCACCACTGACTCAGGCAGTGCATTCCACGCACCAACCACTCTCTGAGTAAAAAACCTTCCTCTAATATCCCCCTTGAACTTCCCAACCCTTACCTTAAAGCCATGTCCACTTGTATTGAGCAGTGGTGCCCTGGGGAAGAGGCACTGGCTATCCACTCTATCTATTCCTTTTATTATCTTGTACGCATCTATCATGTCTCCTCTCATCCTCCTTCTCTCCAAAGAGTAAAGCCCTAGCTCCCTTAATCTCTGATCATAATGCCTCTCTCCCTTCTTGAAAAGTGGAGTAAGATTTGCAATTTTCCAGTCTTCTGGAAACATTCCAGAATCTAGTGATTCTTGAAAGATCATTACTAAGAAATAGCAGCAGTAGTAGGCCACGTGGTCCGTCGAGCTTGCCCTGCCATTCAATAAGATCATGGCTGATCTGGCCATGGATGCATCTCCACCTCCCTGCCTTTTCCCCATAACCCTTAATTCCCCTACTATGCAAAAATCTATCCAACCATGGCTCCATGATCTCTTCAGCCACCTCTTTTAGAACCCTGGTGTGCAGTTCATTTGGCCCAAGTTGCTTATCTACATTCAGATCTTTTGCTTCTCAAGCACCTTCTCACTAGTAATAGCAACTGTGCTCATATTTGACCCCTAATACTCTCTTTTGGTCCTCTTTGGTATTATTTACCTTCATATTTCATCTATTCTCACATTATGGCTTTTAGTTGCCTTCTGTTGATTTTTATATGGTTCTCAATCCACTAATTTCCTATTAATTTTTGCTCTATTATATACCTTCTCTTTCACTTTTATGTTGGCTTGACATCACTTATTAGCCACAGTTGCATAATCTATAATCCTCTCTTTAGAATAATCCTTCTTCCTTGAGATGTTTCTACCCTACAACTTCCAAATTACTCCGAGAAACTCCAGCTCTGTCATCATCCCTGCTAATGCCCCCTTCCAATCAACTTTGGCCAACTCCTCCCTCATGCCTCGGTAATTCCTTTTTCTCCACGATAATACTGATGCATCCAACTTTAGCTTCTCCCTCTGAAAGTTCACTGTGAAGTCTATCATATTATGATCACTACTTCCTTAGTGCTCCTTTACCCTAAGCTCCCTAATCAAATCCTGTTGATTGCACAACACACAAATCATGATAGCTGATCCCGTAGTGGACGCAACCACAAGCTGCTCTGAAACATCATCTCATCAACAAATTCTATCTCTTAGGATCCAGGACCAATGTAATTTTTCCAATCTACCAGCATATTGAATTCCCTCAAGACTATCCTCACATTGTACTATTGGCATGCCTTTTTTTATACCCCATTGTAAGTTATAGCCCATATCCTGGCTACTGTTTGGAGGCTTGTATACAAAACCCATCAGGGTCTTTTTAATTTAACATTTTCTTAACTCTACACACAAGGTCTCTACAGTGGCATGCAAATATTTGGGCACCCCAGTCAAAATTTCTGTTACTGTGAATAGTTAAGTGAGTAGAAGATGAACTGATTGCTAAAAGTCATAAAGTTAAGATGAAACATTCTTTTCAACATTTTAAGCAAGATTAGTGTATTATTTTTGTTTTGTACAATTTTAGAGTGAAAAAGGGAAAGGAGCACCACGCAAAAGTTTGGGCACCCCAAGAGATTTGAGGTCTCAGATAACTTTTGTCAAGTCTCAGACCTTAATTAGCTTGTTAGGGCTATGGTTTGTTCACAGACATCGTTAGGAAAGGCCAGGTGATGCAAATTTCAAAACTTCATAAATACCCTGACTCCTCAAACCTTGTCCCAACAATCAACAGCCATGGGCTCCTCTAAGCAGCTGCCTAGCACTCTGAAAATTAAAATAAATGATGCCCATAAAGCAGGAGAAGGCTATAAAAAGATAGCAAAGTGTTTCCAGGTAGCCTTTTCCTCAGTTCGTAACGTAATTAAGAAATGGCAGTTAACAGGAATGGTGGAGGTCAAGTTGAGGTCTGGAGGACCAAGAAAACTTTCCGAGAGAACTGCTCGTAATATTGCTAGAAAGGCAAATCAAAACCCCCGTTTGACTGCAAAAGTCCTTCAAGAAGATTTGGCAGACTCTGGAGTGGTGGTGCACTGTTCCACTGTGCAGCGACACCTGCATAAGTATGACCTTCATGGAAGAGTCATTAGAAGAAAACCTTTCCTGTGTCCTCACCACAAAATTCAGTATCAGAAGTTTGCAAAGGAACATCTAAACAAGCCTGATGCATTTTGGAAACAAGTCCTGTGGACTGATGAAGTTAAAATAGAACATTTTGGCCGTAATGAGCAAAGGTATGTTTGGAGAAAAAAAGGTGCAGAATTTCATGAAAAGAACACCTCTCCAACTGTTAAGCACGGGGGTGGATCGATCATGCTTTGGGCTTGTGTTGCAGCCAGTGGCACGGGGAACATTTCACTGGTAGAGGGAAGAATGAATTCAATTAAATACCAGCAAATTCAGGAAGCAAACCTCACACCATCTGTAAAAAAAAGCTGAAGATGAAAAGAGGAGGGCTTCTACAACAGAATAATGATCCTAAACACACCTCAAAATCCACAATGGACTACCTCAAGTGGCGCCAGCTGAAGTTTTTGCCATGGCCCTCGCAGTCTCTCGACCTAAACATCATCGAAAATCTGTGGATAGACCTCAAAAGAGCAGTGCATGCAAAACGGTCCAAGAATCTCACAGAACTAGAAGCCATTTGCAAGGAAGAATGGGCAAAAATCCCCCAGACAAGAATTGAAAGACTCTTAGCTGGCTACAAAAAGCACTTAAGAACTATGATACTTGCCAAAGGGGGTGTTACTAAGTACTGACCATGCAGGGTGCCCGAACTTTTGCTTCGGGCCCTTTTCCTCTTTTGTTATTTTGAAACTGTAAAAGATGGAAATAAAAAAGCCATCTTTTTAAAATATTAAAGAAATATGTCATCTTTAACTTCATGCCTTTTGGAAACCAGGTCATCTTTTACTTGCTTAGCTATTCACAGCAACAGAAATTTTGACTGGGGTGCCCAAACTTCTGCATGCCACTGTATATCTTCTGATCCTATGTTACCTCTTTCTAAGGATTTGATTTAAATTTTTACTAGCAGAACCATGCCTCCCCTTTCTGCTTACTTGCCTGCCTTTTCAATACAAGGTGTATCCTTGGACATTAAGATTTCAACTTTTTCAGCCACAACTCAATGATGCTCACAATGGCATACTTGCCGATATCTACCTGCACTACAAGATCTGCCTTATTCCATATAATGCATGAATTTAAATACAACACCTTCAGTCCTGTATCTTTCACCTTTATTGATTTTGTTCCTCTTTTACACTGAAACTCATCCCACTGACTACAATTTTGTTTCTTGTCAACTTGACCAAGTCTGGCCGTTCTCCTCTGACCTCTCTCATTAACAAAGCATTTTCATCCACTAATCTGCCATTCACTGGATTCTTTTCATTTTTCACATCATTCTCTGTAAGCTGTAGATACTGTAGTGTGTGAAAATCCCAGGAGATCAGCAGTTTCTTAGGTACTCTGAGTGAGGTTGGAGGTGACATCAGATGCATGTCAAATCTGGCAGGGTTTGCAGGACATTACTTCCTATAAAGGCAAAACCCAAAAGCATGAATGGCGGCGATGCTTCACTACCAGATATTCTCAAAACCTGCTTTGAAATGGAAAATATAACTACAGCTGTGAAGATCCCTACTGTACTTGATGACCCTGCGATCTCTGTCTCGGAGGCTGATGTTAGGCTGTCTTCAAGGAGGGTGAACAATTCAAGGCAGTGGACCCCAACAGAATACCTGGTAAGGCTCCGAAAACTTAAGCCAACCAAGTGGCAGGAGTATTCAAGGGCATTTTCTACTTCTCACTGCTACAGTCAGAAGTTCCCACCTGCTTTAAAAATACCAGTGCCTAAGAAGAGTAGTGTGAGCTGCTTTAATGACCATCACTCACATCTACGGTGATGAAATGCTTTGAGAGGTTGGTCAAGGCAAGAATGAACTCCTACCTCAGCAAGGAATATAACCCACAGCAATTTGCCCATTGCTACAATAGGTCTGTGGCAGATGAAATCTCAATGGCTCTTCACATGGCCTTAGATCACGAGGACAATACAAAAACTTTTGTCAGGATGCTGTTCATTGACTATCGCTCAGCATTTATCATCATTATTCCCACAGTCCTGATCGATAAACCTACTTTTCAGCCCGTCGTCATTTTGCAAGCTCAAGGAGTTGATCTTCTTCCCGCGCTGACATGGATGACGCACGGGTAATGACCTCGTGTGCGTAATGACCTCACATGCATTCAAGCTCAACAGTGCATGACAGGGAATGAGGAAAGGTGCAGCTGACTCATATCGCCAAATCATATCGTTTCCTCGCACATGCCTTGCAGCCCGGTACCGGTCCATGGCCCGGTGGTTGGAGACCGCTGCTTTATAGGTTTTTTTTGCTCATCATACCTTCTGCAGTTTTAAACTGACACTCAGAAAACATGTGGTAAAGGAAAATCATTTTTGTTGACTTCAAAACAGCCAGACTCCAGAACTAGTGTGCAATACATAAGCACTTCTATGTCACATTTCTAATGCTTGTAACTGAAGAAAAACTTGTCCAAGTATCATCTCAACCTTATAGGCAGTTCAGTAACATCCTTAAGACCATAAGACATAGCAACAGAATTAGGCTATTTGGCCCATCTAGTCTACTGCACCATTCAATCATGGCTGATCCTTCTTTCCCCTCCTCAGCCTCACTCTCCAGCCTTCTCCCTATAACCTTTGATGCCATATCCAATCAAGAACCAATCAAGCTCTGCCTTAAATACACCCAGTGACCTGGCCTGCACAGCTGCCCATGGTAGCAAATACCACAAATCATCACCCTCTGGCTGAAGAAATTTCTCCGCATCTCTGTTTTAAATGGATGTCCCTTTAGTCCTAGACTCCCCCGCAATGGGAAACATCCTTTCCGTATCTACTTTGTCTGGGCCTTTCAACATTCAAAAGGTTTCAATGAGATCCCCATTCATTCTTCTAAATTCCAGCAAGTAGACCCAGAATCATCAAACGTTCCTCATATGCTAACCTTTTCATTCCCGGAATCACCCTTGTGAACCTCCTCTGAACCTTCCTCACTACTGACTCAACCTACAAGTTAACTTTTAGAGTGCTCTGCACAAGAACTCCCAAGTCCCATTGCATCTCAGATTTTTGGAATTTCCCCATATTTAGAAAATAGTCTGAACATTTATTTCTACTACTAAAGTGCATAACAATGCATTTTCCAACATTGAATTTCATTTGCCACTTTCTTGCCTATTTTCCTAATCCAAGTCCTTCTGCAGCCTACCTGTTTCCTCAACACTACCTGCCCCTCCACCAATCTTTGTATCATCTGCAAACTTGGCAACAAAGCAATCTATTCCATCATCTAAATCATTGATATACAGCATAAAAGATGTGGTCCCAACACCAACTCCTTCGGAACACCACGAGTCACTGGCAGCCAACCCCACAAGGATCCTTTTATTCCCGCTCGTTATCTCCTACCAATCAGCCCCTGGTCTAACCATGCCAGTAACTTTCCCGTAATTACCATAGAACCATAGAAACTACAGCACAGAAACAGGCCTTTTGGCCCTTCTTGGCTGTGTCGAACCATTTTCTGCCTAGTCTCACTGACCTGCACACGGACCATATCCCTCCATACACCTCCCATCCATGTATCTGTCCAATTTATTCTTAAATGTTAAAAAAGAACCCACATTTACCACCTCATCTGGCAGCTCATTCCATACTCCCACCACTCTCTGTGTGAAGAAGCTCCCTCTAATGTTCCCTTTAAACTTTCCCCCCTCACCCTTAACCCATGTCCTCTGTTTTTTTTCTCCCCTTGCCTCAGTGGAAAAAGCCTGCTTGCATTCACTCTATCGATACCCATCATAATTTTATATACCTCTATCAAATCTCCCCTCATTCTTCTAGGCTCCAGGGAATAAAGTCCTAACCTATTCAACCTTTCTCTGCAACTGAGTTTCTCAAGTCCTGGCAACATCCTTGTAAACCTTCTCTGCACTCTTTCAACCTTATTTATATCCTTCCTGTAATTTGTTGACCAAAACTGAACACAATACTCCAGATTCGGCCTCACCAATGCCTTATACAACCTCATCATAGCATTCCATTCCATGGGCTCTTAACTTGGTAAGCAGTCTCATGCGCGGCACCTTTAAAAGGCCTTCTGAAAGTCCAAATATACAACATCTACAGCATCCACTTTATCTCTCCTACTTGCAGTCTCCTCAAAGAATTCCAAAAGTTTGCAGGTAAGATTTTCCCTTAAGGAAACCATGCTGACTTTGTCCTATCTTGTCCTGTGTCACCAAGTACTCCATAACCTCATCCTTAACAATTGGCATATTCCCAGCCACTGAGGTCAGGCTAACCTATACTTTTCTGTATGGACTATATTTTTCTTTCTGCTGCTTACCTCCTTTCTAAAAGAGTGGAGTGATATTTGCAATTTTCCAGTCCTCTGGCACCTTGCCATAGTCCAATGATTTTTGAAAGATCATTACTAATCCCTCTGCAATCTCTACCGCTACGTCTTTCAGAACCTTAGTGTGCAGTTCATCTGGTCCGGGTGAATTATGTACCCTTAGGAATTTCAGCTTTTTGAGCACCTTCTCCCTTGTATTGGTAACTGCACTCATTTCTCTTCTCTCACACCCTTTAACATCTGGCATGCTACTGGTGTCTTCCACAGTGAAGACTGATGCAAAATACTCATTTAGTTCATCTGCCATCTTCTTGTCCCTGTTTTTTAAGCAGTCCTATATCCACTCTCAACTCTCTTTTATTTTTTACATATACTTAAAAAATCTTGCACTATCCACTTTAATATTGTTTGCTAGCTTGATTTCACATTTCATCTTTCCCTCATTATTCTTTTAGTTCGTTTCTGTGGGTTTTTAAAAGCTTCCCAATCCTCTATCTTCCTACTAATTATTGCTTTGTTCTATGCTTTCTCTTTTGTTTTTAAATTAGCTTTGACTTCCCTTGTCAGCTACTGTTGTACTATTTTGCCATTTGAGTATTTCTTTGTTTTGAAATACATATTTCCTGCACCTTCCTTATTTTTCCCAGAAACCCATGCCATTGCTGCTCTGCTGTCATCCTTGCCAGCATCTCCTTCCAAATTACTTTGGCCAACTCATCTCTCATACCACTGTAATTTCCTTTACTCTACTGAAATACTGCTACATCAGACTTTACTTTCTGCCTATCAAATTTCAAAATTAAACTCAATCATATTTTGATCACTGGCTCCTAAGGGTTCTTTTACCTTAAGCTCACTAATCGCCTCTAGTTAATTACAATAACACCCAATCCAATATAGCTGATCCCCTAGTAGGCTCAATGACAAACAACAAACTGCTCTAAAAATCCATCTTGTAGGCATTCAACAAACTCATTCTCTTGAGATCCATGTCCTCTCTACCTGCATGTTAACATCTCCAATGACTATCATAACATTGCCCTTTAGACACACCTATTCTATTTCCCGTTATAATCTGTGGTCCACATTCCAGCTATTGTTGGAAGGCCTGTATATAACTGCCATCAGGGTCCTTTTACCCTTGCTGTTTCTTAACTCAAACCACAAGGATTCAACGTCTTCTGACCTTATGTCACATCCTTCTACTGATTTGATGCCATTCTTTACAAACAGAGCCTTTCCATCCCCTCTGCCTACCTTCCTATCCCTCCAATACAATTTGTAACTTCGGACATTCAGCTTCCAACTACAACCACCTTTCAGCCATGATTCAGTGATGGTTACAACATTATACCTGGCAATCTGTAATAGAGCAACAAGATCATCCACTTTATTTCTTATACTCTGTGGATTGAGATTTTGAGTACTGTATTTGATACCTTTCTTGATTCTGCATCCCTAATGCACTGATACACACCCTGCTGGCTGCAATTTTGTACTATCATCAGCCTGCCTTTCCTGACAGTCAGACTGCACATGATATTTGTTTTTTTACCATCTGTCCTATCCTGAGTCCCTTCACTCAGGTTCCCACCGCCCTGCCAAATTAGTTTGAACCCTCTCCAACAGCTCTAACAAACCTCCCCACGAGAATATTGTTTCCCTTCGGGTTCAGGTGCAATCCATAGGACCACAGAAACCAGAGAAACTACAGCACAGAAACAGGCCTTTTGGCCCTTCTTGGCTGTGCCGAACCATTTTATGCCTAGTCCCACTGACCTGCACACGGACCATATCCCTCCATAAACCTCCCATCCATGTATCTGTCCAATTTATTCTTAAATGTTAAAAAAGAACTCGCATTTACCACCTCATCTGGCAGCTCATTCCATACACCCACCACTCTCTGTGTGAAAAAGCCCCCCCTAATGGTCCCTTTAAACTTTTCCCCCCTCACCCTTAACCCATGTCCTCTGGTTTTTTTTCTCCCCTTGCCTCTGTGGAAAAAGCCTGCTTGCATTCACTCTATCTATACCCACCATAATTTTATATACCTCTATCAAATCTTCCCTCTTTCTTCTACGCTCCAGGAAAGAAAGTCCTAACCTATTCAACCTTTCTCTGTAACGGAGTTTCTCAAATCCTGGCAACATCCTTGTAAACCTTCTCTGCACTCTTTCAACTTTATTTATATCCTTCCTGTAATTTGGTGACCTAAACTGAACACAATACTCCAGATTCGGCCTCACCAATGCCTTACACAACCTCATCATAACATTCCAGCTCTTATACTCAATACTTTGATTAATAAAGGCCAATGTACCAAAAGCTCTCTTTACGACCCTATCTACCTGTGACACCACTTTTAGGGAATTTTGTATCTGTATTGCCAGATCCCTCTGTTCTACTGCACTCCTCAGTGCCTTACCATTAACCCTGTATGTTCTACCTTGGTTTGTCCTTCCAACGTGCAATACCTCACACTTGTCTGTATTAATCTCCATCTGCCATTTTTCAGCCCATTTTTCCAGCTCGTCCAAGTCCCTCTGCAGGCTCTGAAACCCTTCCTCACTGTCTACTACACCTCCAATCTTTGTATCATCAGCAAATTTGCTGATCCAATTTTCCACATTATCATCCAGATCATTGATATAGATGACAAATAACAATGGACCCAGCACTGATCCCTGTGGCACACCACTAGTCACAGGCCTCCACTCGGAGAGCCAATGTCTAATACAATTTACCATCTCTCCATGTATACCTAGCGACTGAATTTTCCTAACTAACCTCCCATGCGGGACCTTGTCAAAGGCCTTACTGAAGTCCATGTAGACAATATCCACTGCCTTCCCTTCATCCACTTTCCTTGTAACCTCCTCGAAAAACTCCAATAGATTGGTCAAACATGACCAACCACGCACAAGGCCATGTTGACTCTCCCTAATAAGTCCCTGTCTATCCATATGCTTGTGGATACTGTCTCTTAGTACTCCCTCCAATAACTTACCTACTACCGACGTTAATCTTACCAGCCTATAATTTCCTGGATTACTTTTCGATCCTTTTTTAAACAACGGAACAACATGAGCCACTCTCCAATCCTCCGGCACCTCACCCGTAGACAGCGACATTTTAAATATTTCTGCCAGGGCCCCCGCAATTTCAACACTAGTCTCCCTCAAGGTCCAAGGGAACACCCTGTCAGGTCCCGGGGATTTATCCACTTTAATTTTCCTCAAGACAGCAAGCACCTCCTCCTTTTCAATCTGTACAGTTTCCATGATCTCACTACTTGATTCCCTTAATTCCATAGACTTCATGCCAGTTTCCTTAGTAAATACAGACGCAAAAAACCTATTTAAGATCTCCCCATTTCCTTTGGTTTCGCACATAGCTGACCACTCTGATCTTCAAGAGGACCAATTTTATCCCTTACAATCCTTTTACTCTTAATATACCTGTAAAAGCTCTTTGGATTATCCTTCACTTTGACTGCCAAGGCAACCTCATGTCTTCTTTTAGCCCTCCTGATTTCTTTCTTAAGTATTTTCTTGCACTTTTTATACTCCTCATGCACCTGATTTACTCCCTGTTTCCTATACATTTCCTACAACTCCCTCTTCTTCTTTATCAGAGTTGCAATATCCCTTGAGAACCAAGGTTCCTTATTCCTATTCACTTTGCCTTTAATCCTGACAGGAACATACAAACTCTGCACTCTCAAAATTTCTCCTTTGAAGGCTTCCCACCTACCATTCACATCTTTGCCAAACCCATACTTTTGTACAGGTCATACCTCCCCCAGAAGAGATCACAATGATCCAAGAACCAGAGGCACTGCCCCCTACATCAGCTTGTCAGCCGCACATTTATCTGCCAAATCATCCTGTTTCTACCCTCATTGGCACATGGCACAGGTAGCAATCCAGAAATTACTACCCTGGAGGTCCTCTTTCTCAGCTTTCTGCCTAGCCCTTAAATTCTCTCTTCGGGACCACTTTGCTATTCCTTCCTATGTCACTGGTACCAATACATACTAAGATATCTGGCTTCTCTCCCTCCCCCTCCAAGATCCTTTTCATACAGTTCCAAGTTGTTCTACCTTATGTAACTCCAGTAAAGTTTTTCTCTTTAAGTAGACCTCTAATATGAGTGGGCATCAACTTAAGGTGTTTGGCAGACAGTATGTGTTGTGTATTTAATACTTCAATAATATTTGAGTAACCCTGTGTGTATGCATAAGCACTCTTGTTTGCTTAAATTATTCACTACGGGTTTTATTTATACATGTGAATTGCATTCGTCATCACACTACCACATGGTAAGTGTCCTTGCCTCCCTTGAAGTAAACTGGAATTTACACTCAAACATTTTAGACTCCTGCTGTTTAATGTTTTGAAGTTGCAAAGCATAACACCGGCAATGAGGTATTGATAAAATGAGTCTGAAGTGGCTGCTGATCCTTTTAAGCACAACAAGATGTCCAAACTTAAAAAAAATGCAGCAAGGAGTGATGAAACAGAGCAGCACATAATCATATAATCATTCCAAATAATCATTTCAAAAAAAATCAGAACAGGCTGGCTACACCGGAAAGATTGCCGAGTTTGATTACACAACGGGTAATTGGCTCATGTATATTGACCTATTGGAACAGTAGTTTGAAGCAAATGAAATAGCCAGAGAGAAACAAGTTACCAATTTTGCTAAGTGCATGGTTTAAAGGTATGCAGTTTACTTTGAAGTTTCACAGTTCCAACCGGAGCAGTAGAAATGAGCTTGCTGTTATTGTTAACATAATGAAGGAACATTTAGAACCAAAGCCATTGTTGATTGCAAAATGCTTTACGTTTCATAAGAGGAAATCAAAAACAAAGGGAATCTATTTCAGCATACGCGGATGAAGTGAAGAGATGGTCAGTTCCGTAATGGCCTTAACGATGCAGTGATAGATCATTTCGTTTGTGGAATCTTAAAAGAAAGCATTCAAAAATGGCTGTTAACTGAAGCACAACTTAAAGAAACATAGAAATCTACAGCACATTACAGGTCCTTCGGCCCACAATGTTGTGCCGACCATGCAACCTACTCTAGAAACTGCCTAGAATTTCCCTACCACATAACCCCCTATTTTTCTAAGCTCCATATACCTATCTAAGAGTCTCTTAAAAGACCATATTGTATCCGCCTCTACCACCTTCACTGGCAGTGCATTCCACACACCCACCTTTCTCTCTGTGTGAAACTTACCTTGCATTACTTATCTAATTTGCAGTCAAAAGAGCAGTTGAAAAAAAAATCGCTGCTTCGATGGAAACTGAAGACAGATGCAATTGAGTTGCTGTCAGGAATGAAAATGAACGTGAACAAAACTTCACTGTCTAAATAGAGACCAGCCTTGCTGAACAAACTATGTAACTGTTGTGGCAGGGGCTCCCATGCACCAAACAAATGCAGATTTAAAGACGAAACTACAGAAAATGCAACAGAGTAGGACACCTACAAAGAGCACGTTGGACAGTCAAAACCAAATGGACTGCACAGAGGAGAGAAAGATAAAAAGTCTATTTGTAGTTTCAAACAGAGCACTAATTTGCATGTTGTTGATGAAAAATCTGATGATGAGAGTGACACAGGATTGTGTAGCCTTGAAATTAACAGTGTGAAAATTAACAATAGACAAGCCATGTGGCTTAAGCCAGAAATGGCAAATTAGATAAAATTAAATTGAAACAGCTGAACCAGTCCAGTTATTCCACAAAATGAATTTAAGCAGCACTTTGAAGATACCAAACTGAAGCCTGTAGATATCCAACTAAGAACTTATACTGGAGAAAAGCTAACTCCCGTGGGAATGAAATTCATAACTGTGAAACACAACACCAAACAAGCTACACTGAGCTTGTATGTGGTAAAAGCAGACTGACCAACATTATGGGGCCATGCTAGGATAGCTACAGCTTGATGAGAGATCCATCCATCAATTGCATGCAGGGATCCCCCTCGGCAGGAATAAGGGCAGCCCACAAAAGTAAGAAAGTGATAAAATCTTTTGGCCTGAATGGGACAATTTAAAATTTACTATGCTGTGGATGACTGTATATAGTAGTTGCTGTATACAGTATATAATATACTGTGTGTATAGTTGAGATGCATTCTCTGTTGAATTGGAGTTTATAGCTAAGCAGGCAGGAGCATTGTGTATTTAATACTTCAAAAATATTTGAACAATCTTGTGTGTGTATACACACACGCACATTGACTAAGCATTCTTGGTAATTTAAATAATTCATTATGGGTTATTATGTATAAATAAGTGAATTGCATACATCATTGCACTACCATATGATAAGTGTGCGCACCTCCCTTAAAGTAAACTTGAAGTTAAACCTGCATTCCTGGACTCCCATGCTTTCCTCTGAATTAGTTTAATGTTTTGAAGATACCAGCTATAACAGTATGGGGAAGAGGGGGAATGTCTGTTTTTTTAAAAATAATAGTGGTGGTTTGTGGAACGCTTTTCTAGAGGAAGTGGTAGAGGAAGATACATCAGGGGTACTTAAGAGACTCTTAGATTGGCACATAGATTATAGAAATATGGAGGTATATGTGGAAGGGAAGGGTTAGATTGATCTTAAAGAAACTTTAAAGGTTGGGGAAACATGAAGATTCAAGATTATTTAATGTCTTTTCCAGTAAACAAGTGTAAAGGAGGATGAAATAATTGTTACTCTGGATTAGATGCTACACAAAAAGAAACATAATAAGGTAAAGAACACAATTTAAAAGACACAATAAATCTAAATACACAAGTCAGCTTATATACATAGATGAAATGTATGTCCATAAGGTGATACAAGGCACAGGTATGTTTGAACATGAGGCGACTGATAGGAAATGACAAAGTAGCGGGGTCATGGAGAGGTGGGCTTGTGGTTGGGGAAAGTAACTGTTTTTGAGTCTGGGGGTCATGGGCCAAAGGGTTGTACTGTGCTTGAATGTTCTATGTTAACTACTTTTGTATATTTTCATTTTTTTATGATTGCTTTAAATCCAAAGATGTTAGTGGCAATTTTGGCAACACCTTGTAATACGCTGAGTGGCACAGAGGTGCAGAAGGTAGATGACAGTTCAATTCTTAGTTCAATTCTGATCTCTGCTGCTGCCTAAGTGAAGCTTGCAGGGCCATTGTGTCTAGAAACATAGAAAAGCTGCAGCACAGTACAGGCCCTTCAGCCCACAAAGATGTGCTGAACATGTCCTTACCTCAGAATTACCTAGTGTTACCCATAGCCCTCTATTTTTCTGTCCAGGACTCACTTAAAAAACCCTATCATATCCCCTCCACCACCGTCGCCAGCAGCCCATTCCACGCACTCACCATTCTCTGCGTAGAAAAACATACCCCTGACATCTCCTCTGTACCTACTTTCAAGCACCTTAAAACTGTGCCCTCTCGTGCTAGCCATCTCAACCCTGGGGAAAAGCCTCTGACCATCCACACAGTCAATGACTCTCATCATCTTATACACCTCTATCAGGTCACCTCTCATCTCCGTCGCTCCAAGGTGAAAAGGCCGATTTCACTCAACCTATTCTCATAAGGCATGCTCCTCAATCCAGGCAACATCCTTGTAAATCTCCTCTGCACCCTTTCTATGGTTTCCACATCCTTCCTGTAGTGAGGCGACCAGAATTGAGCACAGTACTCCAAGTAGGGTCTGACTAGGGTCCTATATAGCTGCCACATTACCTCTCAGCTCCTAAAATCAATTCCACGATTGATGAAGGCCAATACACTGTATGCCTTCTTAGCCACAGAGTCAACCTGTGCAGCAGCCTTGACTGTCCTATGGACTCAGACCCCAAGATCCCTCTGATCCTCCACACTGCCAAGAGTCTTACCATTAATACTATAGTCTGTCATCGGTCAGGTCACTGGTCTGAGTGCTACTGGTACCATGTAACCCAGTACTACCTGTCGCATGGTCGGTGGTTGGCGACTAGACCGGCTCCCCCAACAGTCTCGCCTGGTGAAGAGGGTGGGTAGACACCCTGCAGGACGAAAAACAAGACCTGTCAAAGGACGGATGAACCCTCTCGTCGGGTCAACTGCCATCTAGCAAACATGTGCCGTGAAGCGTGGAAAGGGCATCCCTTGCATCGAAGCTTGGTCTGGCCATTCATCGCAACAGAATTTCCCCCAGCCGACTTGGACCCCACCATGTTGCTGGATCCAGGAGGAGATGTCAAGAGGGTGGGTCTGGACCTGTGCAACCCCCTCACACACATGCTGCTCCTTTCTGAGGAGTGGGGTATGCCACCCGACTAACTGACTGAAAGGAACCATCATCATCCTATGGGATGGATAGTGAGAGAGACAGAGAGACAGAGAGACAGTCATCATATTTGACCAACCAAAATGAACCACCTCACACTTATCTGGGTTGAACTCCATCTGCCACTTCTCAGCCCAGTTCTGCATCCTATCAATGTCCCGCTGTAATCTCCGACAGCCCTCCACACGATCCACAACACCCCCAACCTTCGTGTCATCAGCAAATATACCAACTCATCCCTCCACTTCCTCATCCAGGTCATTTATAAAAATCATGAAGAGTAGGAGTTCCAGAACAGATCCCTGAGGCACACCACTGGTCACTGACCTCCATGCAGAATACGACTCGTCTACAACCTCTCTTTGCCTTCTGTGGGCAAGCCAGTTCTGGATCCACAAAGCAAGGTCTCCTTGGATCCCATGACTCCTTACTTTCTCAATAACCCCTTGCATGGGGTACCTTGTCAAATACCTTGCTGAAATCCACATACACTATATCTACTCTCTACCTTCATCAATGTGTTAAGGCACATCCTCAAAAAATTCAATCAGGCTCGTAAAGCACGGCCTGCCTTTAACAAAGTCATGCTGACTATTCCTAATCGTATTATGCTTCTTCAAATGTTCATAAATCCTGCCTCTCAGTATCTTCTCCATCAATTTACTAACCATTGAAGTAAGACTCACTGGTCTATAACTTCCTGGGCTATCTCTACTCCCTTTCTTGAATAAGGGAACAACATCAGCATCCCTCCAATCCTCTGGAACCACTCCTATCCTCTTTGGTGATGCAAAGATCATCACCAGAGGCTCAGCAATCTCCTCCTTCACGGCCCACAGTAGCCTGGGGTACATCTCATCCAGTCCCGGTGACTTATCCAACTTGATGCTTTCCAAAAGCTCCAGCACATCCTCTTTCTTAATATCTACATGCTCAAGCTTTTCAGTCCGCTGTAAGTCATCCCTACAATCGCCAAGTGTCTGTGTGGGTTTCTTTAGCACATCTCTAGAGAAGGCAGGAGAATGGAGTTGAGACAGATAATAAATCAGTCCTGAATGGCCTAATTCTGCTCCTGTGTCTAATGGTCTGACCTCAGAGACATGCCGGCTAACTGGTTACTGTAAATTACTGTTATGTGACTGGTAGAGGAATGTGGTGGAACTGACGGGCATGTGAAAGAGCAGGTTACAGGGATACAAATGGGTGAATAGGATTGACGACAGCGTTCTGAGAGCCAGCACATCTTCACTGCTGTGGGAAAATGTGATTTGATACTCCATTGTTCTACTGAGTTTATGAAGTAAAATTGTAGCACGGGCTACCTCATGTGCCCATTTGTCCATCGCTACAGCCTTTTTCCCTCATTCCCCCATTGCTCCATTTGGCCTCAAGGCCAAATGGAGCGAAGGTCACAGCAATTGCCTGTTATTTCTATATTTACATTAAACCTCAGTTAAAATACCTGTAACTTCTTGCGATATGAAAAACTGATTCTCAAAATACTTGCTCTGTCGAAACCCAGAGCAAGTGCTGTGAATTTCCCCAATGATTATCATGGCAATTGATACAAAATCTCAAGGGATTTGGCATAGATAATAACAGGAATTTATTAAGCAGGCACTCCACATTTTAGGGATAACATCTTTAACATTATGTAGGTTATGTCTAAGTTCTGTCGTTACGAGCATTATGTAATATACCACCTCCTGTTCAACCCAAATGTAATCTACTTTACAATAATTCATCTAATTAGAATAAACAGCATTGAGATTACTGATCTTATTCAATCTACTCAATGTATTAAAGCTTCAAATAGAATATTGTTTTATTCATAATAATAATTATAATAACCTCCTCCATCAGAAGTAATGTTCTATCTGAATGACTGTCGTAAAGTGGCAAGGCATTTGGAAGGTCCCACACCACTAGGTTCAGGAACAGTTATTATCCTGCAATATCAAGCTACTGAAGTCGTGTGCTTGAAGCCATGTGGATAACTTCAATCATCAGTATCCTGAACAGATTTTATGGCCTACAGATTCAGTTTCAAGGACTCTTTGCAGTCTTTCTTCAGAATTTTTTTTATTGGCACAGTTTGTCTTCTTTTGCACATTGGTTGTTAGTCACTCTTTTGTCTGTTTAGTTAGAATTTTTGTGAAATTCTATTATTCCTTTTTCCCTGTAAATGTCTGCAAGTAAATGAATCTCAAGATAGTTCATGGTAACATATGCACCTTGATCATAAATTCCCTTTGAACTTTAAACTTTTGATAACACCTGATCCTGCACAGTATTATTTTCCAATGCAGTTGTTGCTATTTATCTAAGTGGCTTTTTAATGCAAGACAGCACTAACTTATTAGCGAGTACTTCAGCCTTTGAGAGAGAGTTTGTGCTTTCTAGTCCTATTGCAGAGACTAGAACTGGAGAAATGCTTCACTTTAAATGTGCTCCAGTTATTAAACTGAAACTCAACCCATCTCTTCAAGAGGATATAAAAGCCCCGCATCATGACGTAGTTAATTCAGAAACAAAGGTTCTGAACTTAAAGAGGGGTAACTTTGAAGGTATGAGACGTGAATTAGCTAAGATAGACTGGCAAATGACACTTCAAGGATTGACGGTGGATATGCAATGGCAGGCATTTAAAGGTTGCATGGATGAACTACAACAATTGTTCATCCCAGTTTGGCAAAAGAATAAATCAAGGAAGGTAGTGCACCCGTGGCTGACAAGAGAAATTAGGGATAGTATCAATTCCAAAGAAGTAGCATACAAATTAGCCAGAGAAAGTGGCTCACCTGAGGACTGGGAGAAATTCAGAGTTCAGCAGAGGAGGACAAAGGGCTTAATTAGGAAGGGGAAAAAAGATTATGAGAGAAAACTGGCAGAGAACATAAAAACGGACTGTAAAAGCTTTTATAGATATGTAAAAAGGAAAAGACTGATAAAGACAAATGTAGGTCCCCTGCAAACAGAAACAGGTGAATTGATTATGGGGAGCAAGGACATGGCAGACCAATTGAATAATTACTTTGGTTCTGTCTTCACTAAGGAGGACATAAATAATCTTCCAGAAATAGTAAGGGACAGAGGGTCCAGTGAGATGGAGGAACTGAGCGAAATACATGTTAGTAGGGAAGTGGTGTTAGGTAAATTGAAGGGATTGAAGGCAGATAAATCCCCAGGGCCAGATGGTCTGCATCCCAGAGTGCTTAAGGAAGTGGCCCAAGAAATAGTGGATGCATTAGTGATAATTTTTCAAAACTCGTTAGATTCTGGACTAGTTCCTGAGGATTGGAGGGTGGCTAATGTAACCCCACTTTTTAAAAAAGGAGGGAGAGAGAAACCGGGGAATTATAGGCCGGTTAGCCTAACGTCGGTGGTGGGGAAACTGCTGGAGTCAGTTATCAAGGATGTGATAACAGCACATTTGGAAAGCGGTGAAATGATCGGACAAAGTCAGCATGGATTTGTGAAAGGAAAATCATGTCTGACGAATCTCATAGAATTTTTTGAGGATGTAACTAGTAGAGTGGATAGGGGAGAACCAGTGGATGTGGTATATTTGGATTTTCAAAAGGCTTTTGACAAGGTCCCACACAGGAGATTAGTGTGCAAACTTAAAGCACACGGTATTGGGGGTAAGGTATTGGTGTGGGTGGAGAATTGGTTAGCAGACAGGAAGCAAAGAGTGGGAATAAACGGGACCTTTTCACAATGGCAGGCGGTGACTAGTGGGGTACCGCAAGGCTCAGTGCTGGGACCCCAGTTGTTTACAATATATATTAATGACTTGGATGAGGGAATTAAATGCAGCATCTCCAAGTTTGCGGATGACACGAAGCTGGGTGGCAGTGTTAGCAGTGAGGAGGATGCTAAGAGGATGCAGGGTGACTTGGATAGGTTGGGTGAGTGGGCAAACTCATGGCAGATGCAATTTAATGTGGATAAATGTGAAGTTATCCACTTTGGTGGCAAAAATAGGAAAACAGATTATTATCTGAATGGTGGCCGATTAGGAAAAGGGGAGGTGCAACGAGACCTGGGTGTCATTATACACCAGTCATTGAAAGTGGGCATGCAGGTACAGCAGGAGGTGAAAAAGGCGAACGGTATGCTGGCATTTATAGCGAGAGGATTCGAGTACAGGAGCAGGGAGGTACTACTGCAGTTGTACAAGGCCTTGGTGAGACCACACCTGGAGTATTGTGTGCAGTTTTGGTCCCCTAATCTGAGGAAAGACATCCTTGCCATAGAGGGAGTACAAAGAAGGTTCACCAGATTGATTCCTGGGATGGCAGGTCTTTCATATGAAGAAAGACTGGATGAACTGGGCTTGTACTCGTTGGAATTTAGAAGATTGAGGGGGGATCTGATTGAAACGCATAAGATCCTAAAGGGATTGGACAGGCTAGATGCGGGAAGATTGTTCCCGATGTTGGGGAGGTCTAGAACGAGGGGTCACAGTTTGAGGATAGAGGGGAAGCCTTTTAGGACCGAGGTTAGGAAAAACTTCTTCACACAGAGAGTGGTGAATCTGTGGAATTCTCTGCCACAGCAAACTGTTGAGGCCAGTTCATTAGCTATGTTTAAAAGGAAGTTAGATATGGCCCTTGTGGCTACAGGGGTCAGGGGGTATGGAGGGAAGGCTGGGTTCTGAGTTGGATGATCAGCCATGATCATAATAAATGGCGGTGCAGGCTCGAAGGGCCGAATGGCCTACTCCTGCACCTATTTTCTATGTTTCTATGTTTCTATGTTTCTATCATGGTCTTCAAGGAAAGAAAAGTCATTACAGTATATTATCTCACAGTTTCTCCACCTAGACATAAAAACTGTAAATCTGTTCAGCAAGTTCATCCATCTCTATGACTCCCTTGACCTTTCACTCCTCCCTCAGTACTTATTCAATACTAGATGCCCAAACTGTCTGCCTATTTTTTTTTGAGCATCTGACAGTCATTTATTCCTCCTCCACCTCACCTTCATGAGTTTTAAGGCAATTACCCACCAGAACAGTGTGTGAAACAGATAGCATTATAGATGATCGATGTGATGTTAGCTGCTGTGGAAGCTTCAAAAGTGAAGCTAAACTCCAGCTAACTATGCTTTTGCACTTACGGCAAGTTTCTTTCAGGACATGAATGGGTGCAACTCCCCAGCTCTCTGAATATAGTTGCACAAGTGGATTGGGCTGTAAAGATGTGTGGGATACTTGTTCAAGAAGGTTGCTGCAGTGTTTTAGTGTCTCATCCTGTGTTTGTTTTTTTTTGTTCAATGTCTAACAATCCTCTTACAGAGTAATTTTATTTTTTCGAAAGAACTTTATAATTGTTGAAAGTTGTTGTGTTTTGTTTTACGTCTTGCCAGCACACCACAGCAAATTCCTAATATATATAAGTGTACATGCCTTTATTGATTGGGTATAAAAGTTGACAAGTCATTGTATACCTGTGTAAAACTATTGGCCGCATTTGAATTATTGCATGTGTTACTGGTTGCTACACTGTAGGAAGGATGTGGAGACTTTGGAATGGGTACAGAAAATGTTGGAGACACAAGATTCTGCACATTCAGGAATCTGTAGCAAAAATAAAATCAAACAGAAGGGAACTAAGTGGATCATGCTGCACCATGCAGGGAACCAAAACAGTGAACACATCAGGTCGAGACATTAAGTGGAAGCAATAGTCCATGGAACTGGACTGTGGAACTTTCTAGTGCAAAGAAACACAAAATGAATGCTCATGAAACAAGGGAATAGGTGACTGGGATCATTAAGATCATCATCTTCAGAATATGTATTCAATGAGCTAACCATAATAAACTTTCTATTCATTTTACTTTCTCCTTCCTTTCACCCCCTCCCTCTCCTTCTCTCTGCCTTCTATTGTTCTCCCCCTCTCTCACTCTACTACTTTAAATCAAGCAACCACCGTATCCTTACAAACTAATATTGTGAACAGGTTTCTTTCCCATCTCTCACCCATGGAACTAATGCTGGAACGTGGGACCAGGCTGGGTCAGTCTTCTTTGACCAGCAGAACCAATAGACTGAATTACCTCCTCCTGTACCATTCGACTCCCCTGAATCTGATCCATCCTTCACTTCCTCACTCATGTTTCTTACTCTGAAACACATCTACATCCTGTTTGTTGTAAATACAGCAGTTAACTGCATTATTTAAAGATTGACGGAGCAATAGGGAATAGATTGAGTAACTTCAGTAACTCCACCATGCGAAAGAAGGAGAGATGGGCGTGGGGCTAGCAATCACACCCTGTAAAAGCCTAGAGCTACAGAAACACCAACAGATGCTCCAAGGACCTCATCCCAAGAAAGAAGAGGAATCCTTGGAAATCTTTCCAGAACTTTTTTTGAATTTAGTTATGAATTTCCGAAAGGTGACCAAAACTGGACACAGTACAAATGCAACCTCACTAATGTCTTGTATAACTGCAGCACGATGTCCCAAATCATATACTTATTGTACTGTTTGATGAAGACCAGGGTGCTAAGTGCCTTTTCCACCACTGTCTGTAATGCTTTTTACAACAAACCAGGTCCCTGTGTTCCATTATATTCCCCACTGCCTACCATTCATAAATCAAACTTTTTGACTTTCCAAACTGCATCACTTCACACTCATCTGTATTGAAATACATTTGATACTCTTCAGACCAGTTTCTAAGCTGACCAAGATCCTCTAATAATCTACAATAATCTTCACTGTCAACAATAGCTCCTAATTTAATGTCATCTGTAAGCTTACTAATCAAAATATTCATCTAAATAACAAATAACAGGGAACGTGAACCCCTGTGGCACTCCCTAGTTATTGGCATCCGTTCTGAGAAACAACCTTCAACCATCACCTTCTGCTTCCTACTTCCAAGCTAATTTTGAATCCATCAAAGTAGTTCTCTGCCAAAGTAGCTCTCCCTGGAAGGTTAGATTCCATGGATCAGCCTACAATGAAGGTCATTGTCAAATTCCAAATGGCCAACATGTACTGCCCTGCCCTCATCTGTTTGGTTACCTCTTCAAAAAAAATCTCTGAAAATTTATCCAGCATAATTTCCCAAGCACAAAGCCATACTGACTCCTTATCAGACTTAGTCTATTTGTATTCTATTCAGACAACCCATTTAGGAAATATGAAAGCAACGAGTCCCAGCAAAGTTAAGATACAAATATGCATAAGTTAATTGCATTGTGGAACTGGCCAGAGGTGGTGAACAGCCTATTGCTTCTCCTTTAAGGCATCTATTTTAATTTCTACAAAACTGCTGGTCACTAAGTGAGAATACAACTTATGTAGTCAAAGCAAGCTATAACAAAAGTAAAATTATCAATCAGTATGGTCTGTTCCCCAGCAGTAGGCTGAATTAAAAGATTCCTGTGCTTATCATTGTGTTTAGTACATTTACTCTGCTGCAGAAAATTTGAAACTAGAATTCTTACAAATAACGTATAAAATATATTAATATATGCAATGCACATTTAATCCGAATTTCTGTCCTAAATGGAAATTATGCCTATTAAAGCATCTTTCTGAAAACATCACCATGATAATTTTCTTATTTCAAGGGTGGAACCACAGTAAACATTTAGTTTCTCGACTCTTTCATGTAATGGGCTTTCCTTTTTTAAGCAGAGCAATCTTCTAAAGGCAATCATGTAAAGCACTCTTTGATAACTTTGTGTGAGGCCAGCATGGCCTGTCATATTATTTGACCAAAGCTGCATCGTACTGGATTGACATGAAGAAACTGCAACAGGCTGTGGCTAGGTCAAAGATTTGGGCAAGAAAGTGGCAGATGGAGTTTCATCTATGGAGGAATAGAAAGAAAAGTATTTTTAGCAACA
The DNA here is from genome assembly GCF_963921235.1 of Mobula hypostoma. Lineage (NCBI taxonomy): Eukaryota > Metazoa > Chordata > Chondrichthyes > Myliobatiformes > Myliobatidae > Mobula > Mobula hypostoma. The sequence continues at coordinate 102,298,632 of NC_086101.1, forward strand.
CACATAAAAAGGCAGCATCTATAGGAAGAGGTACAGTCGACGTTTTGGGCCAAGATCCTTCGTCAGGACTAACTGAAAGAGGAGATAGTAAGAGATTTGAAAGTGGGAGGGGGAGGGGGAGATTAAATGGTTGAAAAATACTAGTTAATACTAGCAGATAATTTTTAGTGGCTGAGTACGACCATAAGACATAGGAAAAGAATTAGGCCATTCGGCCATCCCATTCATCTCAACCCCATTCTCCTGCCTTCTCCCTATAACCTTTGACACCCTGACTAATCAAAAACCTATCAACCTCCACTTTAAATATACCGAATGACTTGGCCTCCATAGCAGTCTGTGACTGAATGCAGAAAGTAAATATGTAGGGACAGTGTGGTATTTGGAAGGCATACATTAGCTTTTATTTCAAAAGGTTGGAGTAGAAAGGCAGGAAGTCATACTAAGACCACAGAGGGCTTTGCTGAGACATTGCTTGTGCTACTAGATTTGTATCTCTGGGGTTTCTTTTAAGATACAGTACAATAATGGGCCTTTCCGGCCCAACAAGTCCATGCAGCCCAACTACACCCATGTGACTAATTAACCTAATAACTTTTCTTTGGAATGTGGGAGGAAATCTGAGTGCCTGGAAAATCCCCACACGGTCACAGGAAGAATGAACAAACTCCTAACAGACAACAGAACTGAACCCGGTCACTGGTGCTGTGATAGTGTTACGCTAACCGCTGCACTACCACGCCGTCTACTGTGTATTGACATCATCACAATTATCTTGATTTTATTTTTAGATGAATAATACACTTCCTAAATTAAAGGAAGAAAACTAGCCAGTGGAATCCACCACATAGATATACACTACCCCCAACTATTAGCATCAAAAACACAATCAGAATCAGGTTTATTGTCACTGACGTATGTTGTGAGGTTGGTTGTTTTGTGCTAGCATTACAGCTCAACATAAAAAATAATCACAAGGCATAACAAGAGACAAATAGATAGACAGATAGATCAATAGTCAGACAGATAGATCAATAGTGCAAAAGAAGAAGAGCAATGTAGTGTAGTGTTCATGAACCATTCAGAAATCTGAGGACAGAGGGGAAGAAGCTGTAATAGAGGTGGCAAATAAATGTGGACCTTGCCAGTGACACCCACACTCAGTAAAAGTTACAATTTACACATAGAATGTCTGAAGTACTTCCACAGCAGGCACAAATAAAAATTAGCAAGTTAATTTCAATTGTTCCATTCAGATAATTGTGATCGCTCTTTTCCTGGAAGTGCATTTCCCTCTTCCCTTTCTGGTAAGCCTTAATTATCAGGACATATTTGTCAATAAATTATTGGAAGAAGGCTTTATTGCAGAGGATGATGAATCTCTGGAATACTCTGCTCTGGAGACAAAATAGTTGGACATACATTTGTACTTAGAGGAGGCCTAATCCTAAAGTCCAAGGGGGCACACACTCTCTCAACCGTCGGCACATCCTGATTAACCCTGGCCACACCCCCACAAACCCTAGGCACATCCTGATTAACCCTGGCCACACCCCCACAAACCCGATGACCTTTGTCAGGAGAGGCAAGATCCCAGAAAGGCAAGTGTTGGACCTGGTTGATGAAGGCGTGGGCCAGATCAAAGTGACAGGGTTGCGTGAAATTGAATCTCAAGTGACAAGATCAAAAAGCACAAGAGGGCTGACTTGTCCACTGCCCGAATACTCTCAACCTAACCTTAGTGACACGGTCTTCATTCTCCCGGTCCACGAAATGCCAATAAAAAAGCCCAGATACCCAAAACGCGAGAGAGAACCAGTAAGTTAAGCCCAAGGTGGATAGAGTGCAAGGTCAGCAGGGAGCTTGGGCAGAAGAGATATTGAGGCCCAGTGATGAATTGCTATGCTCACATTGAGTGGTAGGGCAAGCTTGTGCATTGTGTGGCCAACCCGTGGCCCTACCTTTTTTGTGTTCTTGTATGCAAACCTTTTCCAACTTGGTTCTGCCATTACAAAAACTTGATAGCAACATTCAGTTTTAAAACACTTTATCCATAATGTGAGTTAAAGGGTCATTACTATATTTTTAAAGGGCCAATAGCAATCATATATTATCTGAATAAGGTCCAAAGTTTCATCGCACATCGATATATTCACACATCTGGTCATCTCTCTAACTAACGATCCAAATCATCTCCAACACTCATACAGCCATCACCGGTTCCCACTCTGTCCACTGCCTGCTCAGTAAATTCCCCACCAAGCACCAACTTTGTTTGTCATATACACTCAGTGACCACTTTAGTAGCAACCGGCTGTACCTAATAAATTGGCCACTGAGAGCGCATTTGTAGTCTTCTGCTGCTGTAACTCATCCACTTCAAGGTTCGATGTGCTGTGTGTTCAACGGTACTCTTCTGCAACCCACTGTTGCAACGTGATTATTAGAGTTACTGCCAGCTTCCTGTCTGCTTGAACCAGTCTGGTCATTCTCCTCTGAACTCTTCTCATTAACAAGGCATTTTCACCCACAGAACAGCTGGTTGGTCACTGGATTTTTTGTGAGGTTTTTTTGCCCAATTTTGTGTAAATTCTAGAGTTTGTTATGAATGAAAATCCCAGGTGATCAGTTTCTGAGATACTGAAACCACAAAAGTTATTCCACAGTCAAAGTCACTTAGATCATATCTTTCCCCCATTCTGATGTTCGGTCTGAACGACAAATGAGTACACAGCCTTATGCGGCACCAGTGCTCAGAGTGATTGTAGAGGAGAGCTTGTCCCCTATTTTTACAGCTCTTGATCAGGTTTGCATGCATTGAATTGCTGACACATGATTGGCTGATTGGATATTTGCATTAGTGTGCAGGTGTAGAGCTGTATCTCAGTGGCTACTCTCTTAGTGTACATTTACATATATTAAGAATTTGGTGCAGCATGCAACAAAAAATATTTAACAATTATAAACGATAAAGAGTTAGACAAAAGTAAAACAAAAGGTTAAAGTATGGATATGGAATTACATGTTCATAAATACCAGTGTGCATTTACAATGTGAACAGCATTATAAGACCATAAGACATAGGCGTAGAATTAGGCCATTAGGCCCTTCGTGTCTCCTCCACCATTCAATCATGGCTGATCCTTTTTTCGCCTCCTCAGCCCCACTTCCCAGCCTTTTCACTATAATCTTTGATGCTGTTTCCAATCAAGAACCTATCAAGCTCTGCCTTAAATACACCTAAAGACCTGACTTCCACAGATGCCTGTGGTAATAAATTCCACAAATTTATTACCTCTGGCTAAAGAAATTTCTCTGCATCTCTGTTTTAAATGAATGCCCCTCTATCCTGAAGCTGTGCCCTCTTGTCCTAGAATCTCCCACCATGGGAAACATCCTTTCCACATCTACTCTGTCTAGGCCTTTCAACATTCAAAAAGTTTCAATGAGATTCCTCCTCCTCCTTCTGAATTCCAGCGAGTACAGACCCAGAGCCATCAATAGTTCCCCATGTGATAACCCTTTCATTCCCAGAATCATCCTTGTGAACCTCCTCTGAACCCTCTCTAATGCCAGCACATCTTTTCTTAGATGAGGAGCCCAAAAATATTTACAATACTCAAGGTGAGGCCTCACTACTCACCATCACATCCCTGCTATTGTATTCTAGACATCTTGAAATGAATGCTAAAATTTCATTTGCTTTCCTCACCAACTCTACCTGCAAGTTAACCTTTAGGCTGTTCTGCACAAGGACTTCCAAGTCCCTTTGCATCTCAGATTTTTGGATTTTCTCCCCATTTTTAATATAGTCTGCACATTTATTTCCACTATCAATGTGCATGACTATGCATTCTCCAAGATCGTATTTCATCTGCCACTCTCTTGCCCATTCTCCTAATCTGTCTACGTCCTTCTGCAGCCTACCTGTTTCTTCAACACTACCTGCCTCTCCACCAATCTCTGTATCATTTGCAAACTTGGCAACAAGGTTATCTATTCCATCATCTAAATCAATGATATGCAACTTATAAGCGGTCTCAACACTGACCTCTGCGGAACACCACTAGTCAACGGCAGCCAACCAGAAAAGGATCCTTTTATTCCCTCTCCCTGCCTCCTACCAATCAGCCAATGCTCTAACCATGCCAGTAAATTTCCTGTAATACCATGGGCTCTTAACTTGGTAAGCAGCCTCATATGTGGCACCTTGTGAAAGTCCAAATATACATCTCATTTTTTACGTATTTTAGTGGTCCTCTTTTCAATTGTATATTGCCTTCTTTGCTAAATCGTCTGATAAAACACTGTAGAAAAAAGTGGTTTCACGTGTTTACAGTGTGGTTGGGGCCTGGTACTAAACTGTTTGATCAGATTAACTGCCTGAGAGAAGAAACTTTTAAGATGGCTTGAAGTTTTGTTTTAATAGCCTAATAGTACTTTCCAGAAGGGAGCTTTTGTAAGAGTCATTTGCTGGGTGGGTAGTGACTGCAATGATTTTTCTGCCTGCTTCTTTGCCCTGGATACCATATATACAATTTCCTCAGAGATATTAGACTGTAGCCAATGGTCTTTTTTCTGAGGTATTTGCTGTAGTTTTCATATATTGTGAGATGATGCTGCATCAATCCAGGCAGTATTGGCTGACATGCAGATGCTCACTATAATGGCAGTGGAGAAACGATCAGTATGGTCCTGGAAGGATGGAATTTTTCCAGCTGTCAGAGGTAGTGCATCCTCTGCTGAAGCTTTTTGTTTATGAAGTAGGTGTGGTTCTCTCACATGAGGTCTTGTGAAATAATGATGCCCAGGAACCTGAATTATGAAACTGTGTTGGCTGTAGAGTTGTTGGTAATCAGTGGTTGGAGAGGAGAAACATTTCAGCTGAAGTTGATATGTATCTCCACAGTTCTGAAGGCATTCAGCTCCAATTCATTGTGATTGCATCAAGACACCAGCTTGTTCACTTCCTGGTGATACTTCGTCACCTCTGGTAATTAGTCTAGTGATGTCATCTACAACATTTATCAGTTTAACTGAAGGATCACTGGAGACATAGTTATCAATCTACTGAGGAAAATAGGAGGGGCAGAACACACCCCAATGCTTGTCTAGTCTCACAGAGGTGAGTCATTCGGATTGAGTATGACATCCTTCTAAGGAGTTATTCATTGGAGAGTCCTCAGGTGGCTGCAGAGGCTGAGCAGAGATCCACATATTCTGGTACAGTGTGGACACAAGTAAGTGGTGGCTGTGGTTAATGGTTGGGTGCCCAGTCTCTCCTTTTGCAGCTACCATGCTCCCTGTGGCACAGCGGAGCTCACTCCCATGTAGCACAGAACAGATTTCCTCCAGGTGTAATATCTTCCCAGTTTTGAGATGTAATGTTGAATTTCTTCCGGCTAATTTGATGCTATCTTTGAAGTGTTTCCTTTGTCCACAAGGTACTCACTGACCTTCGTTCAACTGGGAGTAAAGGATCTGTTTGAGCAGTGTGAGTTAGGCATTCAGATGGCATGACCAACATCGGAGTTGGTGTTGTTTTATCATGGTAGACAGGCTATTCCTTTTGGCCTCCTCCAGTGTCAGTACGTCTCTCCTCCCAGCTGATCCTCAAAATTTATTGCAAGGGTCTTCGGTGCTATAGTAAGTGCATACAGTATTGTAGGAAGGATAACTAATCTATAGTCCAAAAGTCTTGCTTTGATCTGTAGGTTGTGACGTTCAAACACTCCTGTTTAATCTTTCACAGATTCCACTAACGCTACACAAGCAGTGGTTGATCTCTGGGTTGGTGTCTGCTTTTTGGGATAGAATGCTGCCAGGGTAGGAAACTCATACTGTGGAAGATTGTGATCCACCTGCAGATAGGACCTGTTACATTAAGTATGTAGAGTTTCTCTCTAAGAGATGATGATATTGAAGGCTGAACTGAAGTCAACAAAGAAAGTCCTATCATATGTACCAGGGGAGCTAAGGCACTGTAGCATGTTGTCCAGTTGAGTTATGGATTTGACAACTGACATGACCAGCCTTCCAAAAGTCTTCATTTTGACTGATGTGAGTATGAACCTTCTTAACCAACACCTTGATTAAATACCCAAATTAGGATCTTCTACCTTACTAACCTTTCTCAGACCATCTCTCTCTCCTGGACTCACTGACCCTGTGTCATACCCACAATTTCCCCAACCCTCAGTACTTAACCCCACCTTCACTTAGGTTCTCCGACAGTCCTCCACCCATCTCCCTCAATCCACTTTCCACAGTACTGAAAGAATGTGGAGAAAAGTAATGCGAGATGAGCAAGTTAGTCTATTTCAACTCGCATTTTGTACAGTAGATCAACTGAGGAACAGAGGTATCTTGCTGTAAATGTCTAAGGATCCCTGAATACAGCAGCAGGTAGATAAGATAGTCATAAATGTATACTGGATACTTGTCTTCATTAACAGAACCATGGAATCCAAGTACAGGAAAGTTATGATACAATTACATAGAAAATTAGTCCAGCTACAGCGGTCTACTCTTCTGCCTCTGTGGCTTAATGTTGATTGGCATGGCATGTTTTAGTATAGAGGAGAGACAGGACAGGACAGGCTTGTTTTCCTTGCAACTGAGAAGGCTGAGGAGAATTTGACTGAGGGCTGGGGTCTGGGTGCAGGTAGATGGGACTAGGTCAGCATAGACCAGTTCAGCTGAAGGGCCTGTTTCTGCACTCTATGACTATATTATGTATCTGTTTGTTTCTTCCTCATATGTTTAGTTAGAGTGCTAACTTGAACAGCTTGTAACACTCTTTTCAAATATAGAAAGCTTTAGGATTCAACCACTCTACTGACTTGAGTTTAACAATCTACACTGTCTCCTCAGTGCAGGACTGATCGATTGCTGTACTATTAGAGCTGCCTTCTTTCTGATGAGAAATTAAACCAATGCCTACTTTCTCACACCAGTTAATATTGCCAAGTATAGTTTCAATGTGCATTGTCACATTGTTTGTCATTGCTGATTCATTCACTTTCTCTCATTTTTAAAAAATGTATTTTGATGATCCTCTTTTCAATTGTACATTACCTTCTTTGCTAAATCATCTTATAAAATGCTGTAGAAAATATCAGCTGAAAAATAACTTTTAAAATAGTTTTGATTTCATAACACAAATCACAATCAAAAATCACACCATTATGTAATTGCACAAATTATTCAGCAGAAAATGTATGCTTTGAATAAAATAGGTTACAATGAAAAATATTTCAGCTTGGTCAAAACTCTTTCATCCTTATTCCACACTGCACCAGCCTGTCCAATCATGTCTCCAACTCACGGAAGCATAGAAAAAACTACAGCACAAAACAGGTCCTTCAGCCCACAATGCTGTGCCACACAAGTATTTACATGTACATGAACTCTTTGGCTTTATATTCCCAATAAGTCAAATTTTAAGTTCTTCTCATGTAGAAATATCTTCACTGGCTCGGCCTCCTTTACTCATAATATCCTCGACTTAATACTGCTTTCATCACACACCAATACTGCACACTTCTAACTCCAACCTCTTGTGTTACCTATTCCCTACTTCAGCTTGCACGCAGTGGCCTCTTTAGGTATGTCCCATACCTCATAAAACACCACTGAGTGTATCTTTGTGGTTTTCTGCTGCTGTAGCTCATCCACTTCAATGTTATGTATTCAGGGATGCTCTTGTGCACACCACAGTTATAACACATGGTTATTTGAGTTACTGTTGCCTTCCTGTCAGCTTAAACCATTCTGGCCATTCTACTCTGACCTCTCTCATTAACAAGGTATTTTTGCACACAGAACTGCCACTCACTGGATGTTTTGTTTTTGTTTCTCTCTGTGAACTCGAGACCTGTGTGCAAATCCCACGAGATTAGCAGTTTCTGAGAAACTGGCACCAACAATCACTGTCAAAGTCACTTAGATTACATTTCTTCCCCATTATAATCTCTGGTCTGAATATCAACTAAACATTTTGAGTATGTCAGCATGATTTTATTTATTGCATTATTGCCATGGGATTGGCTGATTAGATATTTACATTAACAAGGTGTACAGGTGTACCTAATAAAGTGGCCTCTGAGGGTATATCCTGAATCTAGCCTGCATTAAAGGGTGGTGGAGGTAGAATCATCACATTTATAAAGTACCTGGTTGAGCATTGACACAACATAACCTGACAGGCTATGAACTCTGTTGGAAAATGGAATTATTTTTAAAGCCTTGCTGACAAGCATAGAAACAATGGACTGAATGGCCCTATGATTCAATAATATTCAGTGCTGAATCATTGAACATCAGCTAGGATTAAATGTCAACTTCTGTTACAAGACTTTGAATGTTTTGCTAGTATTACCAGATGGATTCTGAAACTCGATTTACCCCAGTGTGGCCTTGCAGCTTACTGTCTCCCTGCACTGTACTTTCTCTGTACTGTTTTATTTTATTCTGCTTTGTTATTGTTTTACCTTTTATTGTGCAAGCTTTACAATGTACTGTGTAATGAGTTGATCTGTAGAGACAAAATGTGTAAAACATTTTCACTGTACCTCAGTACCAATTTACATTGACTATACCCGAGGTATCCTGGCCAATTCACTACTTCTTGTTTACAGCAGCAACAAGTTGCTTATGTGGAAGACATATCATGTAATTTATAGATTGGAAATATGCCATGTCTCCCATCCAGCATACATGTTAATCTTCAAAACATACTAAATTCTTACAGGGCTGGAGAACATAAATGCAGAGTTGATGTTTCTTGTAGCTGGGCCTTTTGATACAGGGATTGCTCTCACAAAATCAGGGATTGAGTACTCAAGACAGAAATGGAGAGAAATCAAAATATTCATTTGCACCCAGATGTGACTTCACCACCTTAAGAGTGCTTCGGAGGTTCAGTCATGCAATGCATCCGAGACTGAGATTGACACCCCTTTTTATGGTAAAGAAATAATTAAAAATGGGTTTAAGGGAGTAAAAGACCAGCAATGGTCTTATAAAACCAGGGAGCATAAGATGATTGGAGGAAACTATAGGGGGATGTCAGAGGTATATGTTGTACAAAGATTCATGGGACCATTGAACACATTGCTGGAGTAATGGTAGAGGCAAGTATGTTAGAGACTCTGCACATGGATGATGAAAAAAATGGAGGGCTATGTGGAAGGGAAGGGTTAGATTGATCTTGGAGTAGGTTAGATTGATCTTGGAGTAGGTTAAAAGATCTGTGCAAAATGGCGGGCTGAAAAGCCTGTACTGTGCTAGTATGTTCTATATTCGATGTTCTAAAACAGTTAAGTAGGCATAAGGGGTCAAATAGCTTATTCCTGCTTCAATTATGTCAGTATTCATTTTTCACATTAGTGTGTACCCGGAATATTTCATCTTGACACTGATGTAATGCTTTGGATGTTACAAGGTATATTTTGGCAGTTTACAAGCAGGTGGAAATCAATGCTGAGAGTAGTAGCCCAGTGAGAGGGGGAAAAAAACTGAAAATAAAAGGATGGCTGAAGGGGAGAACATTGATTACAGAAATAAGGATTATGGAAGCAGTGAGGAAGAGTTGCAAAGGATAGATTATGTTGCCTCTGGTAGTGGAAGGCATGAAAGAGACCACAAGATATAGGAGCAGACTTAGGCCACTCAGCCCATCAAGTCTGCTCTGCCATTCCATAATGGCTGATGTATTCTCCCTCTCAACCTTATTCTCCTGCCTTGAGCCCATAACATTTGACATCCTTACGAATCAAGAAAATATTGACCTCCACTTCAAATATACCCAATGATTTACTCTCTGCAGCCATCTGTGGCAATGAGTTCCATAGATTTACCACTCTCTGGCTAAAGAAATTCCTCCTCATCCCTGTTCTAAAGGGATTTCATTCTATTCTAAGGCTATACCTGTTACACAAGCGTGGCAGTGGACAGACTGAAGTGCAGAACACGGGCACGGGGGCAGAGTCGGGAAGCGTTATTGCCGTAGCGAGCATGGAAGCAGTTTCTAAGAGAGTCTTTACCCGAAGTCTTGGGTTCGGAAAGAATCCAGGAGCAATGCCAGACTTAGAACTGATAGTCTTAAGAACCATGAAACAAGATCACTCACACCAGAGTCAACCAATGAACTGGTAGCTCCTTGTTGCGATCACAGGGTCTTTATCCTGCATTTTCTGATGGAAAGCAGGTGTGTGTAGTTAGTGGAACCTGGAAATGATTGGAATTTAAACAAGGGGATTGAGGCCCAATTCCTGAGGTAAATAGCAAGGTGGTGGGGGAGAATTGCCAGAAGAGACAATGCCAATGCACTCTAGTTCTAGATTCTGCTCCCTCCCCACTATAGGAAACATCCTCTCCAGATCCACTCTGTCTAGGCCTTTTAATATTCAAAAGGTTTCAGTAAGATCCCTCCTCATTCTTCTAAACTCTAGCAAGTACAGGCCCAATGCCACCTAATGCTCCTTGGACAAGATCCGTTCATTCTCGTAAACCTCCTTTGGACCCTCTCTAAATCTAGCACATTCTTTCTTTGATAGGGGCCCAAAACAGCTCCCAATTCTCCAAGTGAAATCTGACTAATGCCTTATAAAGGCATCAGTATTACACCCTTGCTTTCACATTCTAGGGCTGTTCAGAGGAATGGATGTGAGAACACTCGTATATTGCAGAAAGAACCCGAGATGGGATTACTCAAATCAGAATTCTTTTCTAAATGGCAGCTGGGGAAGTGAATGAAAATGGGTGAGGACAGGAATGGAATTAGATGGTGTGATGATAATGGAAAGGGGTTTGATAAGAGCATGCAACATAATCCACACCTGATCTGAATTCTAACTTTGGCAGGTTGAGTCAGAGAAACTATAGATAAATTGGAAGCCTAAAAGGACCCACAATTAAAAATATAACACCATCTCCCTTAACTGTCCCAGGAATACACTGCAGTGCTCAACTGTTATGTAGTAATGCTTGATAGCTCCAGCATTCAGGCTGAACCGTGATGTGCCTCCAGGATTCTGTGTGTCTGTTCACTGTGGCTTCAATAGCCTGGTCCACAGGGATCTGGGGATCTGCCCAAAGGGGTTGTTACTTGACAGCTGCACTGAGAATTGGCCTGCCTTGAAGGCCTCATGCACAAAAGGATTCTTCTCTGGGAGGTTCAACATCTGAGCAAAGTAAGGAGACAGGTACCTGGCATAATTCATCTTATCATAGGCAAAGCACCATGGGATCATGGATCTTTATAGCATGGAGGTGCAACTCCCAGTCCCCCTCACAGAAAGCTACCACCACTGCAATGCTATCACATATTTTCTCGCACTAGGCATGTATACCTTGCCAAAAATCACTATAAGAATTATTGCCCCGAGATGGTACCGGTGGCCCAAATTTGGGGTCCGGGCTCACGAACTAGGTTTGGTGCAAATCGTCTACCATTTGCCTGCTCTAATATTTAATAGATGGTGATGGTGGCATTGACCTCCCACATCATGAAGACCCTGGAGAGACTTGTTCTTGAGCTGCTCCGGCCTATGGTCAGGCCACACTTAGATCCCCTCCAGTTCGCCTACCAGCCCCAACTAGGCATTGAGGATGCCATCGTCTACCTGCTGAACCATGTCTACACCCACTTGGACAAGCCAGTGAGCACTGTGAGGGTCATGTTTTTTGAATTCTCCAGTGTGTTCAACACCATCCGCCCTGCTCTGCTGAGGGAGAAGCTGACAGCGATGCAGTTGGATGCTTTCCTGGTGTCATGGATTCTTGATTACCTGACTGGCAGACCACAGTACGTGTGCTTGCAACACTGTGTGTCCGACAGAGTGATCAGCAGCACTGGGGCTCCATAGGGGACTGTCTTGTCTCACTTTCTCTTCACCATTTACACCTCAGACCTCAACTACTGCACAGAGTCTTGTCATCTTCAGAAGTTTTCTGATGACTCTACCATTGTTGGATGCATCAGTAAGGGAGATGAGGCCGAGTACAGGGCTACGGTAGGAAACTTTGTCACGTGGTGTGAGCAGAATTATCTGCAGCTTAATGTGAAAAAGACTAAGGAGCTGGTGGTAGACCTGAGGAGAGCTAATGTACCGGTGACCCCTATTTCCATCCAGGGGGTCAGTGTGGACATGGTGGAGGTTTACAAATACCTGGGGATACGAATTGACAATAAACTGGACTGGTCAAAGAACACTGAGGCTGTCCACAAGAAGGGTCAGAGCCATCTCTATTTCCTGAGGAGACTGAGGTCCTTTAACATCTGTCAGACGATGCTGAGGATGTTCTACAAGTCTGTGGTGGCCAGTGCGATCATATTTCCCGTTGTGTGCTGGGGCAGCAGGCTGAGGGTAGCAGACACTAACAGAATCAACAAACTCATTCGTAAGGCCAGTGATGTTGTGGGGATGGAACTGGACTCTCTGACGGTGGTGCCTGAAAAGAGGATGCTGTCTAAGTTGCATGCTATCTTGGTCAATGTCTCCCATCCACTACATAATGGACTGGTTGGGCACAGGAGTACATTCAGCCAGAGACTCATTCCACCGAGATGCAACACTGAGCGTCATAGGAAGTCCTCCCTTGGAGGGTCAGACACCCTGAGCCAATGGGCTGGTCCTGGACTTATTTCCTGGCATAATTTACATATTACTACTTAATTATTTATTGTTTTATTACTATTTATTTATGGTGCACCTATTTCCCTCCGGATCAATAAAGTATGACTATGACTAATAAGACCATCACTGAGCTATTATTCCATTCACCACATTTTTGATGACTTCTTTACCAACTAAACAGCTGCCAATCTCAAGATTGTGTTAAGAACAGAATCTGGGTGAGGAAGCCAAGCCTACCGTCACACAAGATGCATCTGTCATCTCCTGTTAAACCAGCCTGAACTGCCTACTTTTGGCTAATGGAATGAAGCTTAGAGGCAAGGACATATTGACAAAGCTGGAGAGGATGACATCAGTTTAGTACATATTAAGCTGGAGGAGTCACAGGTATTGATCTGGTGATACAATGGTATGACCGTGACATTTGGGCTGTTGTTAGAGACACAGTGAATTTGACAAGTGCAATATTGCATCAGGATGCAACAAGCTGAAGCACAAAATGCCCCAAAATGTGGTAAAAGTGCATGTTTGAGAAGGGTAACAATGCCTTTGCAGGGAGCAAGAATGAAGCCATGGAGAACAGTGTTAAGGCACCTGGATCAGGCATGAAAGAAAATAAACTTGAAGGTGTTAGCTGCCTGTGCAAGTACTAAGTGCCAGAAGCAAACTAGTTGATATAATTAAGGTCTAAGCTTAAAAGCCACAGGTAATATCAGTCCACTTCATCCTGTAGGTGAAGGGGAGAAGGGGAATGCGGTAGTAGCTGCATGTGTTTTAACATGTCTGGTTCACATCCACACTATCTTTTGCCAAACAACATTGAAAAACACTGGGCAACACCACAGACTGTGGTACAGAATACTGTATTTCAGTAACCATTTGCCTATCAAGTCTTATTATTGCTGCTTAGTTTTTTTGTTTTATTGTAGCTGCCTATTAATAATGGAGAGATTTTGAACAGTATTTTCCCCTTTACAGATAAAAAGGATGATAGTTTGCATTCTTTTTTTCCTGACACATTTCAATTCCCCTCCCGACCCACCAGATATTCACACATATGTGAATATATATCTACTAAGATATATATATCACACATATCTACTAAGGTTAACTTCAAATTTTGGAAGCAAGTTTTTTTTTAAACTCGACTTTCAGTGTCCTGGTTATTCAATGACAATTGTTGAAGATTATTGAAGTCAAGCTAAAAATAATCCCAGTCTGATTGCTCAATATACAGTCGTGATATGGATTAAAGTAACTAGGTTAGAAGAAGGTGATGCATTTGAAAGGACGATTTAAACATTAACACAAAACTACCTATATTTAAAGTCATCTGGCTAGTGTCTGTAAGATCTAGCTCAAAGTGGCTGGTTAGCTGTTTGCATTCTTTACATTGGCTGCTAACTACCTTCCGAGTCCCCCGAAGCAACTCCGAGATGGAGTATTAACTGCTACAACTACTTCAACCTCTCGTCCTGTTTCTGATGCAAGATCTGGAGTTTCATTACCAGAGACAGTGTCTTGAGAATTAGTCACTTGTACATATTAACTCGGGAGACAATTTGAACAGTTATACGATTTGCTCAATAAAAACTTACGGAATCTGTAATTATTCTTGTAGCATCATCATACACACATTATAGCAAACTAAATGGCAAAATACATTATATACACACCAGACGCCAATTACACGTTAAGATGCTAGGACTGGGTATCTAATAGGTACAATAATGCATCTCCTTAATTAGCATTACTATTGTTTTCTATATTTAAAAAAAAACCTCAACCACCATTCTGCATTGCGACTAGGATAATTGTAGGAATTTTGCCTGCTCCTCCTAAGATTTTTTTGTTGGAAAGCAAGAGGCGCATCCCTTCTATCGATTTGTTGGAATTCACTTTCACACTGCTCTCCTTCCTATATTTTGAAAAATATCCTGAAATCGCGTACTTACGGGAGTGAGCAGTTGACCAGAAGCCCCACAGACTGACGACGGAGAGGGAAAAGGCGAGGAAGTGGCTGCCGCTACTGTATGATTCCATTTCCCCCCCGAAATGAAATGTCTGAAAGAGTAGCTGGCTCAGTACGGCTGCTCCGTCGCTCCGCTCTTGACCATGCTAGAGCACATTCTGCCTTGTGTGGCTCTGATTCTCTCTGCCTTCCTCCTCCCTCTATTAAAGCCAGCTGTTCCTTCACTCACGCTGCCTTGCAGACAACACGTTTCCCTGCGCCAACTATTTAGTACAGGAAATCGGAATATTGAGGAAAAGTCGAACGTCCCACTTTCACTCAGAAGAGTGAGCTGCTCCGAAGTCGGTACGAAAGGGGCGACCCGCTAACTAGTGGGCTGGTACCACGGGGCAGGCTGTATCTGTTCCTTGTATATTATAGGAGACTGTATGAGAGTCAGCCAATCTGCTATCCCAACACCAGTTTTGAGGATGAACTAGTGAGTGTACATATCTAAATCCACGATGTGACTTTCCGTAACCCAGTATCGTTTCCAAACCATCCCGTGAAAAATCAAAATATGAGCGCGGTCACTGAGTATGAAAGACTGCTTCTTCCACTGGACTTTTTAATGCGACCCTTTAAATGTGAGTTTCTTCTAGCCCTTGTCTGTAGGAAATGCAAATGTCACTTTTTTTAAAATCAAAAAGATCTCGAGGTGTGATTAGAATAATCTATGCAACTTTACTGCCTTTGATTAGAGCACAATGCTCGTTTAGTCTACTTTTAGGAATTGCTTCTCTGATCAACGTTTTCTAAATGTACTCTTAAAACTTTGTTAGTTCCCTGCAACCCATTACAGGAGCTAATGCAACGGTGTAGCAAATTCATTTACCAGAGTGTAGTTAGCAACAATGTGTATAATTAGATCACTGAAAGTTTAGGGAAGGTCGTTCTTAAAGATTTCAATAACTCGTGCAATTGGATTAAAATTTAAAAATATATTTTAAAGCTTTCTTCTTATGTTTTAATAAAAATAAAACATTGCACTGACATATTTACTGATTCCCGATTCTACCACTCGCTATTGTTAGGTTAAGGCCGTTGTTAGATTAAACTTCACATGCCAGTCCATGTTGAGGGGTTTGAGGGTTTCCGTTTCGAGGACTGTGTATCAAAAATGCCGTTTGAATGCGTCTGTAATCTGTATCTGTCTCTGTCTCTGTCTCTGTCTCTCACGTCACCGCTCTCACACCAAACTGCTGGCAACCGATATCCGTCTCTAAAGATGTTGCCTTGAATTGAGAATTTAACTGGCTGTTAACTGGATATTAATATTCAGAGTAGCACGTCGTACTGGCTATTAATTCCTTCCCATGCACCACCAAAAGCAAATTAACTGTGTGTGCACTGGATTTTTCTTTGTGAGATCATACCATGCACAGCGGGTCAATAGTCCAGTTTATTACAGATATGCATATATGCAGCATCAACAGCACGTCAGTAGCATTCATTTAAGAAACAGAATCCATTATTTTTGCAAGAAGGACCACAGTTAAAGTGAAAGAAAATAAAGTAATACAGTACACACGAAATACTGGAGGAACTCAGCAATCAGGCAAAATCTATGGAGGGCAATAAACAGTCAACACTTTGGGCCAGACAAGATGCAAAAACTAGCCATGAGAATTATGGTGCCCATTTCACTGCATCATGGTCATAGTGGTATAGTGATAAGGGTTGTACCCATTATTCCAAGCATCAAATGGTTGAAGGAGAGCAGCTATTCTTGAACCTCTTGGTGCGGTATGTCAGGTTTCTGCAGTTTTGCATAACAAGAAGAACACTTTCTAACAATGGTACATTATACTGCTTCTTGAATGTAGATAAACTCAGTAGCCAGTTTATGAGGTACCTCCTGTATCTAATAAAGTGGCCATTGATTGTATGTTTGTAGTCTTCCGCTGCTGTAGCCCATCCACTTTAAGGTCTGACATGTCCATTCAGAGATGCTCTTCAGCACACCACTGTTGTAACATGAGCTACTGTGCCTTTCTGTCAGCTTGAAACAATCTGGTCACTCTCGTCTGACCACTCGCATTAACAAAGCATTTTCACCCACTGCTCATTGGATGTATTTTGTTTTTTTGCTCCATTCTGTGTAAACTCTAAAGGCTGTCTGAAAATTCCAAGAGATCAGCAGATGCTGAGATATTCAAACCACCCTGTCTGGTACCAACAATCATTCCACCATCAAAGTGACGAAGATCACATTTCTTCCCCATTCTGATGTTTGAACTGAACCTCTTGACCATGTCTGCATACTCTTATGCACTGAGATGATGCCAAATGATTGGCTGATTAGATATTTGTAGTAGTGGGCAGGTATAGAGGTGTACCTAATAAAGTGGCCACTGAGTGTGTTACAACCACAAGACTTAGCATCATACAACATTGAATATCAGCCACATAAATAGATCAGCAGTGAAAGATGAAAAAATGCTTGATAAAGAACCTGAGGTGAAGGGGTTAAAAGTGGGAAAAGAGAGAGAGAGGCAATGTTGAGGTAATTCATATTAGGTGAAGCTGATAAAATAACAAAGTTATAGTGGAGTAGGAGAACATTATGCATGTATGAACTATATAATCAAGACTGCATAAAATAAATCAGCTTGATCATTTGTACTAAACCTTTGAAATTGACTTCAGAGAAACTGACCTTTGACAATGCAGAGTAGCACCTGTTATGTATGTTACACAGGTGAACAGGATCAATATTCTACCACCTGCTCTCTACTACTAACATGGTTGTAGTGTTCCCCTTTCAGCCAATCACCCAGTTGGTCCCTGGTATTTGGAAGAAATCGCCTGCAAGAGCTTCTCAGAGAAGGAGTGGTCAGTTATCACTGTAAATCTGATATTGGTCTGTTCCATTTTCTGTTTGTTTACTTTATACCAGAGAGAGAAAGAAACAATTAACTTCATCTCACCAGGGAGTGGGTAGCATTACATTCAATACAGGTGTCCCCCGCTTTTCGAGCGTTTGTATTTTCTATGTTTCTATGCTTGCTTTACGAAACCACACTGTTACGAAAGACCTACTTTAGTACCCTGCTTTTGCTTTCAAAGTTGTTTTCACTGTTACGAAAAAAAAGCAGTGCACGATAAGAAAATCAGCGCGCGATAAAAGGCAGCGCGCGCCCCGAGCAGCCGCTCTCCCCCGGATTCGGAACTGCAATCTCGCCGGCATTGCTTAAACACGTGCCTGTGAGCAGTTGTTTGCCGGATGAGTTCTAAGGTGTCGGAAAAGCCTAAAAGAGCTCGTAAGGGTGTTACACTTCGCGTAATACTAGACATAATTAAGCGTTTTGATCGTGGTGAACGAAGTAAGGACAACTTGAGTTTGGCTTGTGGAAGCTGACGAAGATAATGTTGAAGACGTTTTGGCATCCCATGACCAAGAACTGATAGATGAAGAGCTGATGCAATTGGAAGAGGAAAGGATAACAATCGAAACCGAATGCAGTAGCGAAAGTGAGGCAACTACGTGAGATTTTTGCTGCAATGATAAAGTACGACTTTAATTTTGAAAGGGTACATAGGTTTAGGGGATATTTGCAAGATGGTTGAGTCCTTACAAAGAACTGTAAGACAGAAAAATGCGTGAGGCTCAGCAGCCAAGCAAGCCTTCCACATCAGCCGCAGCATTTATTTATTTATTTATGGTGCATCTGTAACGAAAACAAATTTCCCCGGGGATCAATAAAGTATGACTATGACTAGACGACGAACCTCGACCTTCGACATAGGAGAAGATGAGCTGCCTGCTCTAATGGAAACAGACGACGAGATGACACCCCAGTGTCCCACCACCCCAACACCCAGTCCGCGGACAGATACTGTACTGATTCGCAGAGAATGCAGCAATAGCCGGGAGGCACACAGCACATCTTTAAGAAAAAAGCTGAAATAAACATGCTAATTAATTAGGTGCCACCCAACACGTAAATGTCGGCCCAGATCATAGACGACGCAGTTGGAAATCAACACTGATCTGGGCTGACAATTACATAGAAACATAGAAAATAGGTGCAGGAGTAGGCCATTCGGCCCTTCGAGCCTGCACCGCCATTTATTATGATCATGGCTGATCATCCAACTCAGAACCCCGCCCCAGCCTTCCCGCCATACCCCCTGACCCCCATAGCCACAAGGGCCATATCTAACTCCCTCTTAAATATAGCCAATGAACTGGCCTCAACTGTTTCCTGTGGCAGAGAATTCCACAGATTCACCACTCTCTGTGTGAAGAAGTTTTTCCTAATCTCGGTCCTAAAAGGCTTCCCCTCTATCCTCAAACTGTGACCCCTCATTCTGGACTTCCCCAACATCGGGAACAATCTTCCTGCATCTAGCCTGTCCAATCCCTTTAGGATCTTATACGTTTCAATCAGATCCCCCCTCAATCTTCTAAATTCCAACGAGTACAAGCCCAGTTCATCCAGTCTTTCTTCATATGAAAGTCCTGCCATCCCAGGAATCAATCTGGTGAACCTTCTTTGTACTCCCTCTATGGCAAAGATGTCTTTCCTCAGATTAGGGGACCAAAACTGCACACAATACTCCAGGTGTGGTCTCACCAAGGCCTTGTACAACTGCAGTAGTACCTCCCTGCTCCTGTACTCGAATCCTCTCGCTATAAATGCCGGGTGGCACCTAATTAATTAGCACGTTTATTTCAGCTTTTTTCTTAAACATGTGCTGTGTGCCTCCCGGTTACCGCTGGACCCCTGCGTGCCTCGCAGCAATGTATCGGTTGGCAGCCCGAAGGGTGGGGGCCGCTGCACCAGCCAACCTGCAACGACTCAGTCTAACACACCATCATCAGTATGCTCTGCGCTGTCTTCCCAATTCCAGTAAGTGATACTACACTGTTACATACATTATTTCTACTTTGTATCGGCTGTGTATTTTTATGTGTTATTTGGTATGATTTGGCAGCTTCATAGTTTAAAGGTTACTGGAGAGTGCTTGCGCCGTGTTTTTGCCAACAGCGCTTGCGTGAGATTTTCGCTACGGAGAACAGTGCAGTAATGATTGTGGAAAAGTATTTCTACTTTATATAGGCTGTGTATTTATCATATCATTCCTGCTTTTACTATATGTTACTGTTATTTTAGGTTTTATGTGTTATTTGGCATGATTTGGTAGGTTATTTTTGGGTCCACGAACGCTCACAAAATTTTCGCATATAAATAAATGGTAATTGTTTCTTCGCTTTACAACATTTCAGCTTAAGAACCATTTCATAGGAACGCTCTACCTTCGGATGGCGGGGGAAACCTGTACTAGTCTTAAGGCCATTAGAAAGAAAAGAACTACATTTATATAGACCTTACTTCATTCTTAGACTACCCAGGAGAATTCAAAAGAAGACGGACACACTTTTTGGCAAACCCTGTTATTTTATCAGTCCTTCATTTCCAAAGGCCTAATATGCTCTTTAATACATAGAATCTCTCTTTGAATTATTAATTTATTAAAACAAGTCCTTACACTCTTCACTGGTATATAGAACAGATCCAAGGGAATGAAAATGTATGTTTTATTTCTATGAGGGTTGTATTTTAAGGGTAATTATACAGCATACTGGTCAGAGCACACTGTTCTGGCCACCACATCACAGCAAGACTGTGGTGACAACAGAGAAAGAGTACAATCAAAACTTAGGCAGGACCAGCAGATAAATGGGTCAGAAACTGAGTATAGTACTCCTCCTAACACCCAAATCCTTTCCCAGTGACATGTCAGGAGCAGGATGGAATACTGACCACAGAAAATGCAACCCGAATACGCCCTTTAGTCCACAATATCTAGTTAAACACAATACTTACTGAAACTAAATCTCTTCTGCCTGTACAGGATCCCTATCCCTCCACTCACTGCCTTATCATGTGTCTACCTAGCAACTTCTTAAACAGTTGGTCATACAGTTCCTTTAAACTCCACCCCCCCCCCCGCCCCGCTTGAAAAAGCATATCCTCTACATTTCTGCCCTGGGAGAAAAGATTCAGATCATTCACTCTGTCCAGGCCTCAAATAATAATTTTATAAACACCAATACAGCTCCTGATGCCCAAATGGAAACAAGCCAAGTTTGTGCAACCACCCCATATAGCATGTACAGTCTGATCAAAGAAAGAATAATCTCCACTTCCTGGATGAATGAAGTTCCAAACAACACCCAGCAACCTTGACACCATCTTGGGGAGAGTACATTTCTCCTTTTATCTGAAAAATACGTCCTCTGAGCTGCCACAGTGTGGCGGTGGTGTGTACAAGATGTTATGTAATTACTTACATGGCTCCTCTTACAACATCCTCAGTCACACCCACAAACTCCATGCTGAGAAGGAAAATAGGAGCAAGCATGTGGGAACACAACCACCTTCACATCCCTCTCTAATATACTCACCATCCTGACGAGAATACACTTCAGCATCAGAGATTTCCAAAAATACATACTTCCTTCTAACAGCTTTGCTAGTATTTCATTGCCAGAAAGACTGATTTAGTTAGGGAAAGCAGCCTATCACCACCTCTCAAGGGTAATTAGGGAAGACAATAAATGCAAAAGTGTCCAGATGATGCTCAAAATCTGAAATAAATCCAGAACATTTGACCAAAATGTGATAAGTCACTAATAATGTGGCTACCAAGTTAGGGAGAGGACAAATTGTTTTGTGTGGAGTCTCTCACTGTTCATTTGTTATAAATTGCACAAAAAGTGGTAATGTTCACTGCCTGTCACAGTAGCTATATTTACTATAGTTGAAGAAGCCCCAGATTATCTAACATGAGGTTGATTTGCAGATGAAACCACTTACTGACTACTTGGGAGTGTAAATTGGGAACAGATATGTTCAGGAAAATGCACAGTGGAAATTCAGAGGTATTTAGGGAGCACTTTCATGGAGTTTTGGTTAGGTTTATCCCATTGAGGCAGGAAAGTGATGGTCAAGTGACGTGGTTGACAAGAGATGTGGAACATCTAGTCAAGAGGAAGGAAGAAGCATACCTAAGGAAGAAAGGATCAGACAGGACTCCAGAGACTTACAAAGTAGCCAGGAAGGAAGTTGAGGATAGACTTAGGACAGCTAGAAGGGGACATGACAAGGCTTTGGAGTGTAGGATAAAGGAAAGCCCCAAGACGTTCTATATGTACGTGAAGAACAAGAGGATGACTATAATGAGGATAGAGCACATCTGGAATAATAGAGGAAACGTGTCTGGAATCAGAGGCGATAGAGGAGGTCCTCAATCAAAGGTATGTAATTTTAATGTGTTTAGACAAAAGTATGGGCAGATGTCAGAGGTAAGTTTGTTACAAAGAAAGTGGTAGGTCTTTGGAATACAGTACCGGGGGTGGTGGTAGACGCATATACATCAGGGACATTTAAGAGATTTTTAGATAGGCACATGGGTGATAGAAAAATAGAACAATATGTAGCAGGGAGGTGTTAGTTTGATTTTAGATTAGGTTAAAGCAATGGCACAGCATCGTGGGCTGAAGGGCCTGTATAGCACTATACTGTTCTATGAGTTATGTTCTATGCTTTCTCATTGGAGAGTGTTGCTTGATCCATTGGTTAGCAGATACAGCAGCAAGATACACAACACTCCTGCCTTATATGATTGGAATGTGCAGAACAATAATGATCAACCATGGTCTGAAATTTTCATGAGATTCCATGCTTCAAGGATTAGGAGTCTAGTCGATTGAATGTTTGTTTTCTTCCTGTTATTTTTTGTGCCCTGTTCTCCACAAACTTATGCAGGACTTCAAAGATCCCATATGAAGTCTCCTTCCAACATTGTAGATTTCTGCCCATTACAGGAAACGAGTTGTTAAACTTTTATTTCGATAACAGTCAATTCTTCACCTCTCCCAGTCAACTTGGGCATTGTTACACTATTTTCTAACAGAAAGCAAATTTCTGTTACTGTGCCCCTGGCAATAAATGCTTTTATGCTTCAATCATTCTGGCAGTAGCTTCTTTTCCCCATCTTTATTTAACAATTGGCAAGCTTATTTAGTGATTTCCCTTGCAGTGGTGATGCTTGCATGATTCTCCTCTTTACAGTAGACTGCCTTGGTCCATAATGC
Organism: Mobula hypostoma; assembly: GCF_963921235.1. Taxonomy (NCBI): domain Eukaryota; kingdom Metazoa; phylum Chordata; class Chondrichthyes; order Myliobatiformes; family Myliobatidae; genus Mobula; species Mobula hypostoma. The sequence continues at coordinate 102,321,391 of NC_086101.1, forward strand.
TCAGGAGACTTACTGGTATGCTACCTCTTGAACTTTTTAGATTATCATATTCCTCTTTGTAAATGCAAATAAATGTACATCTTAATTTCACAAAAGTTGGAATGACTTATTGCACTGTTGGTCAGGAGTGTTGGCAAGTATGGCATGAAGAGTCTGTTTTGGGCTGGAGTCCAGAGATCTTACCACAGGGACAGATTCTTCAGGGTGCACCTTATAGCAAGTGTTTACTGCCTCTCTAATCCTAATGAAATCACCCTATTCAAAGTCAGAGCCAAAGTTGAAATTGTATTTATTGCCATATGCACAAGTACATACACACTGTGGCTACTTTATTAGGTACACTTGTAAATGAAAATATCTAATCAGCCAATCGTGTGGCAACAATTCAATGCATAAAAACACTCTGACATGATCAAAGTTCACTTGTTGTTTAAACCAAACACCACAAGGGGGAAAATGTGATCTCAATGACTTTTGCTGTGGGATGATTGTTGATAGCAGATGGATTTGTTTGAGTTCTCAGAAACTGCTGATCTCCTGGGATTTTCATGCACAACTGTCTTTAGAGTTTATAGAGAATGGCAAAAAACAAAAAAAAACACCCAGAGAGAGGCAATTCGCAGGGCAAAATTGCCTTGTTAATGAGAGAGCTCAGAGAATGGTCAGACTGGTTCAAGCAGACAAGAAGGTAATAGTAAGTTAAATCACCACACTTTAAAACAGTGGTGTGCAGCAGAGCATGCCACATTGAGCCTTGAAGTGAATGGGCTACAGCAGCAGAAGACTACAAACACACATTCAGTGGTAACTTTATTGCGTACAGGAGGTATCTCAAAGTGACCACTGCGTGTGTGTGTATATATATATATATACATATAAACACACACAGTGAAAAAAATACAGCAGTATTAAAAACACGGTTGTAAATACACATAATTAAAAACGTAATGTAAATGTAAATTATACAAAATTATACCAGAAATAACCCAATTAGAATTAAGAACAAATTATTGAAGTGCAAAATAATCATAGTGTTTCCATACTGACGTAATGATTAGGGTTGTGCAGTTTGGTTCAAGAACTGAGCAGTTGAAGAAATCCTAAGGCTAACCATAATGCTCTAGAATCTGGTTTTATAGCACTTCTATAGCTCCTGCCCACTGGTAGTTGTGTGAAGATGGCATTCTACAATATGAGTAGAATAGGGCATTGAATAATCCACATGCAAAAACAGTCTCTTCATCTCCTACTTCTTTTTTAATCCTAAGGTTTTTTGTTGGACCCCTGCCTTCAGGCATCTGTAGATATGTCTCTTTGCAGGTATCAATTATGGCAGACTTCATGGTATGCCATAAACTGTGAACTCTTTTGGGTTCCTTTAAATTGGGAAATAACAGATTATCTATGAAACATTGTCTGTGAGAAGTTATCTTCATGGGGCTCGTGAGAGCTTCTGCATTGATATTCTTCCATTGCTGTGGTTGGTTTTTGGTTTTAGAATGATGGAGGCAATAGATTAGATGAAACTTTGTTCTATTGGAGAAAAGGAGGTTAGGAGATCATGGTCTCAGACATGACACAAGACTCACAATCAACTCTGCAGACTGCTGTTTGTCCTCTTATGTGCTTTTAAGAGATGGATTAGTAGTAGTGTAATCACTCAAGTTGAGGATGATGTTCTTGGAAGAGGTGGCCTATTGGTGAGTCTTCAGGTGTCCATAGAGGCCAATCCAGGATCCTCATAAATGCGATGGTAGAGTGGATTGTCTTTATGGAGAACAACTGTGCACGACTTTGTTTAAAGTGGGGAAATTGATGCATGGGAGCCACCACACGTTCCTTGACAGATATGGGTCAGTGTCCATTGGCATGGAGTACAAGACTACTTTCACTGTTGCAGCCTTCCTCCACCTTCACTGCCACTGTGTTATCGTTTTCTACCAGCTCCACCACTGAGGACTTGTTTGGATCTTTTCTTAGTCTGGATCCTCCACCTTGACCTTACTATGGCTAAACTCCAGATGGCATAATTCTTGGGATTTCAGGAACTCACAACCCTTAGGCTCCAGAAGTGGACACACTATTCCAAGCTCTGCAATCAGAAGTGATTACCAGGCTGGGAAAGAAAATATATCATTGTAGTACTCAAAGTCTCCATCAAGAAACGCAATATCAAATCCCCACAAAAGTTCTGTTGCCCTTGACTATTCATATTGGGGAAGGAAAATTTGAGATGGTATTGAGAACCTTTGGTCCATGTTGATCTTATTAGGGAGCTTAATGTAGAGGAACCCTTAGGATGCAGTGATCTAATATCCTTAAACCTATGGCCTTTAATTCTTGGTTTCCCAACCCTGGGCAAAAAAAAAAGGTGTATTCAGCCTGTCATTGCCCCTTGTGCTTTTATACAACTCAAGAAGATGCTCTCTCAGTCTCTTATGCTCCAAGTAATAATGTCTTGTTCTTAAGACCATCAGATTTCGGAGCAGAATTAGGCCACTTGGCCCATCAAGTCTGCCCCGCCATTTCATCATGGCTGATCTAATTTTCCTCTCAGACCCGAATTCCTGCCTTCTCCCGATATGACTTCATGCCCTGACCAATCAAGAATCTATCAATTTCTACCTTAAATATACATAAAGACAGCCTCCACAGATGCCTGTGTCAAAGAATTCCACAGGTTCACCACTCTCTGGGTAAAGAAATTCCTCCTCATCTCTGTTCTAAAAGGACATCCCTCTATTCTGAGGCTGTGTCCTCTGGTCTTAGACAATCCCACCATAGGAAACATCCTATCCACATCCACTCTATCAAGGCCTTCAATAGGTTTCAATAGGATCACCCCTCATTCTTCTGTATTCTAGTGAATACAGGCCCAGAGCAATCAAACGCTCTTCATATGACAAGTCATTCAATCCTGAAATCATTTTTGTGAACCTCCCTTGAACCCTCTCCACTTTTAGTACATCCTTTCTAAGGGGCCAAACATGCTCACAATACTCCAAATGAGGCATCACTAGTGCCTTATAAAGTTTCAACATTACATGCTTGCTTTTATTTTCTAGTCCTCTTGAAATGAGTACTAACATTGCATTTGCCTTCCTCACCACAGACTCAACCTGCAAGTTAACCTTTAGAGAATCCTGTACAAAGACTCCCAAACATAAGGAAATCTGCAGATGCTGGAATTTCAAGCAACACCCATAAAAGTTGCTGCTGAACGCAGCAGGCCAGGCAGCATCTCTAGGAAGAGGTACAGTTGACGTTTCGGGCCGAGACCCTTCGTCAGGACTAACTCCTTTGCTCCTTCCTCAGATTTTTGTACTTTCTCTCCAGTTAGAAAATAGTCAATCCTTTCATTTCTTCGACCGAAGTGCATGACCAGACACTTCTTGACACTGTATTCCATCTGCCATTTCTTTGTATCTGTGTATCTGTCTTTGATTTTCTATAGCTTCTGTACTTATTCAATACTACCTGCCTCTACATCTATCTTCATACCATCTGCAACTTTGTAACAAAGCCATCAATTCCATCACCCAAATCATTGGCATATAATATAAAAAGGATCAATCCCAACACAGGCCCCTGTGGAACACCACTAGTCATCAGCAACCAGACAGAAAAGACACCATTTATTCCCATTGTTTGTCTCCTGCCAATCACCCACTGCATGAACCATACTAGAATCTTCCCTGTAATACCATGGGCTCATAGCTTGTTAAGCAGCCTCATGTATGGCACCTTGTCAAAGGCCTTTTGAAAATCCAAGACACAACATCAACCAATTCTCCTTTGACTATCCTGCTTGTTACTTCCTCAAAGAATTCCAGCAGATTTTCCCTTGAGGAAACCATGCTGACTAAGGACTATTTTGTCATGTGCCTCCAAGTACCCTGAGACCTCATTCTTAATAATCAATTCCAACATCTTCCCAACCACTGAGGTCAGACTAAGTGGCCCATAGTCTTCTTTATTCTGCTGCTCTCCCTTCTTGAAGAGTGGAATGACTTTTGCAATTTTCCAGTCTTCTAGAACCATTCCAGATTCTGGTAATTCTTGCAAGATCATTACTAATGCCTCCACAATCTCTTCAGCCACCTCTTTCATAACTCTGGGGTGCACACCATCTGGTCCACGTGACTTATCTACCTTCAGACCTTTCAGTATCATGAGAACCTTCTCTCTAGATATAGTAACTTCACGCACTTCATGCCCCCCTGACACCTGGAACTTCCACCCATACTGCTGGTGTCTTCCACAGTAAAGACTGATACAAAATACTTACTCAGTTCATCTGCTATTTCATTGTCCCCCATTACTACCTCTCCAGCATCATTTCCAGTGGTCCGATAACTACTTTTACCTCTCTTTTACACCTTATGTATCTGAAGAAACCTTTAGTATGCTCATTAATATCATTGGCCATCTTACTTTTGTATTCCATCCCTACCTCCTTAACGACTATTTTAGTTGCCTTCAGTTGGTTTTTAAAAGCTTCCCAATCCTCTAACTTACCACTAATTTTTGCTCTATTAGATGCCCTGTCTTTAGCTTTTATGTTGGCTTTGACTTCACTTGTTAGCCATGGTTGTGTCATCGTACCTTTGGAATACTTCTTCCTCTTTGGGATGGATACGTCCTGTGCCTTTTGAATTGCTGCTCTGCTGTCATCCCCGCCAGTGTTCTTTTCCAGTCAATTCTCTCTCTTATGCCTCTGTAACTCCCTTAACTTCAATGTAATACTAATACATCTGACTTTAGTTTCCCCTTCTCAAAATTCAAGGTGAATTCAATCATGTTATGATCACTTTCCCCTCAGGGCTCTTTTACCTTAAGCTCACGAATCAATTCTGGTTCATTGCACAACAGCCAATCCAGAATAGCTGATCCTCCAGTGGGCTCAACCACAAACTGCTCTAATAATCCATCCCACAGACATTCTAGAAATCTCCTCTCCTGTAATCCAGCACCAACCTGATTTTCCCAATCAACATCCATATTGAAATCCCCCATGACGATTGTAACATTGCCTTTTTGGCATGCATTTTCTATCTCCCATTGTAACACTTTCTGACCCTGTGTCACCTCTTTTTACCAATGGAGCAACACCATCCTCTTTGCCTTCCTGCCTATCCTTTTGGTACAATGTATTTCCTTGGCCATTATGCTCCCAGCTATAATCTTTCAGCCGTGATTCAGTGATGCCTACAACATCATACCTGTCAATCTGCAACTGTGTTGCAAGTTCATCTCCCTTATTCTATATACTATGGGCATTTAGATACAACACCTTCAGTCCTGTGGTAACCTGTTTTGATTTTGTCCGCCTTTTACATTGCAGCTTATCCTGTTGACTGCAATTTTGCCCTGTCAAGAGCCTGTCCTCACTACACATTGCCTCTGTTTGTAAACCAGCTACCTCATCTTCAGCACTATTATCCATCTTTACTGTGATGCTTCTTGCATTGAAATATATGCAGCTGAGGATACTCGTCATACCATGCTCAACCTTTTGATTCCTAACTTTGTCTGAGATCTTACCAACATCTGCCTCCACAACCTCTCCATTAACTGTTCTGGCACTCTGGTTTCCATCCCCCTGAAACTCTAGTTTATACCCCACTGTGCAGCATTAACAAACCTTCCCACTAAGATATTAGACCCTCTCCAGTTCAGGTGCAATCTGTCCCTTCTATACAGGTCCCACCTTCCCTGGAAGAGACCCCAGTGATCCAAAAATCTTATGCTCACCCTCCTACACCCACTCCTTAAATTGTATAATCTTCCTAGTTCTGGCCTTATTAGCATGTGGCACAGGTAGCAATCTTGAGATCAAACCCTCAAGGTCCTACCCTTTCCCTATGCAGAACCTTGTCACTTGTGTTACCATGTCATTGGACCATGTCATTGAATCAGTAGATGCTTTCTGAGGTAATGTGGGAGAAGCTGGATTAGTATCTACTGGAATTCAGAAGAATGTAGAGACTTAATAGGAGCATATAAGACACTAAGGTAGGGGTTCCGACATGGACCACGACTTCTGACTGTTCACCCTCCCACTTAAGAATGCTGAGGACTTGATCTGAGATATAAGAATGTCAGAAATAGGAGCAGGAGTCGGCCATCTAGCCCACCGAGACAACTCTTCCATTCAATAAGATCATGGCTGATCTGGCCATGGACTCATCTCCACCCACCTGCCTATCCCCCATAACCCTTATATCCTGGACCCTGGCACCTGGGAATCAATCTGAGAATCTCATTCTTGTCCACAGAACCTACTGTCCATTCCCCTAATTCAGGAATTCATTGTCACCACAATGTGTCCCTTTACCCCCCCCCCAACTTCCCTTCTGAGTCACAGAGCCAGACTATCACCCCTATCATCTCTTCAGCCTCCTGAATGATCCGGAGTTCATCCAGTTCCAGCTCCAACTCTTTAACACAGATTGTTAGAAGTTGCAGCTGGATGGACTTCTCGCAATTGTAATCATCAGGGACGCTGGAGGTCTCCCTGCCTTCTCACATCCTCCCAAGAGGAGCATTACACTATCCTGCTTGGCATCTCTACTGACGTAGCTGAGCAGATATAAAGAAGAGAAAGAAAAATCTTGTATTTTTTTTTCCTTTGCTTTCTCTGAATGAAGCCTCTCTTCAATGAAACCTCAAAGAGCTAAGGCACTTTGAGATGGCCGTTCTATGTCCACTCAGACAATGGCCGCTATGCTTGCCCCGCCTTTCTTTAACTTGTTCTTATTAAGCAATCCCAAATGTTGATCGGTTGCTGGCCAAAGCTCTATTACGCTGCCCTGACCAACTACTGCCTTTTATCCTCAGGCAGTGGATGTGATTGAAGTCTCCTCCTCTCCAAACTTCCAATGGCCGGATTGGCTGCTGTTCAAAGCACAAAGAGATTGTTTATCCAACTTCTCCCTCTATCTAACACCATTTCACAAGCCTTTGTCTTTCAGCGTCTGTCCAGTTTAATACCATCTTTCCTGTAGTTTGAATACAGTACTTCAAGCGTGGCCACACCAGTGTCCTGTATAACAAGACCATCACCTCCCAGCTCTCTTACTTAGAAAGGCCAGCCTACCAAAAGCCTTCTTCATCTCTTTCTTTGTCTGTGATGCCAAATAATTAACATGCAAGTTGAAAAATAATTGCAAATTACAAAACAATTGAAATGCAATTTCTTCATAAATCATAGAAATGCAATGAAGTTATACATTTCATAATAGAAAAGTTTGTATTACCAAGCATAGGTCTCATGCTCAGAGCATTATGTCCATGCAAGTCCTTGATTTAAACCATAAGACCATAAAACATAGGGGCAGAATTAGTCACCTCTGCCACTCCATCATGGTTGATTTATTATCCCTTTCAACCTCATTCTCTTATCTTCTCTCTGTAACCTTTGTCACCATGACCAATCAAGAACTTATCAATATCAACTTCTGCTTAAATATATTCAATCACTTAGTCTCCACAGTCATCCATGGCATTAAATTCCACAGATTCACCACCCTCTGGCTAAAGAAATTCCTCGTCATCTCTATTTTAAATGGTACCTCTTTTCTGAGGCTGTGCCCTCTGGTCCTAAACTCATCCACTAAGAAGGTAATGGAATAATGCCATTATTTTTACTTAACCGATCAAGTGCATTTACAATATGCTTTTAAATGAATATGACAGCAAAAGTACAACAGTAAACACTGAAAATCTCAGACTTCCACCAAGAGAAAAGCCTCCATAATGCTTAATTACATTATCAATAGACTTCTTACAGGGCTGCGAAGTGACCACTGAGATAAAATGCTCCTTGAAGAGAGGGTAAGGCTATTTAGTTCCTCAAAGCATTCCGACATTCAATTTAATAATTCTCTACGATAAGATTTTTCCATATTCTTCAACAGTTATACCAATAAAATTCTGCTGATTTCATTCTATAAAATTTAAATTGATGCCAGATTTGCAATCTTAGTGTTTTTGCAAAGGGAATCCCAGATTGCCACGTTATAGGAAGGGGGCATTTTGATTTCATGCCTAATTGACTTTGTCTGATTTTAGGATTATGTCTTATTGTTCTGTGTTTCTCTCACCAGGTCAAATAGTATCTTTATATATAGTCAACCTTTCCCTTTGATATTTGTTTACAAGTTGGCAGCTTGCAACTACCTCAGGAACAATTGAGGATGGGCAATAAATATTGCTTTCTCCAGTGGTGCCCATGTCCCATAAATGATTTACAATACACCATAAAGGCAACATATAAAATTGTACCTTCATCTGGGGCATATCTGGACTGAAGGTAAATGTGTGCAACTTTCCTCAAAGTTTAATTTTTTCAACCCCTCTATGATTCAGAGGAAAGTAGATCATATTACTTTCCATGCAAATGAATAGTTCCTTCAATTCAATGGCAAACACCGAATGAGCCATTTCAGATGGCCAAACGATTTTACAACTTTGTCACTTCCTCACTAATCCCTTATTTTCTCCACATATCCTCACTTTTCAAAATAATAAAGATTTGTGGAAAATATTTTTGAAGTGTTTTTTACAGTTCACATTTTTCCACAAATAAACTCTATCTGTCAAAATTTTGCTAGCTGACTAGATTTGTTTATGGACTTGTTACAATGTCCCATTCAAAGAGCGTGTTATACTTCCATATAATGCCATTTGTGCAATTGTGTATTAATAATTATTCATCTGTTTTGAATATTTAAGATAAAAGGATTAAATCAGTACTGATCTCTGTGGACCAGCATGTATCACAATCTGTCAATCAGGGATATTAATTTTTATCTCTTCGGTGTATCTTGCTTATAAGATTTTAATGCTACCTCAATACAGATGACTCAGATAGTGTTGCAAATATGTGCAGATTGTGGGCTAACAGAGAATCAGCTGATACTCTGATTAAGTTCAAATTCTAGTTTATTGTCATTCAGCCATATGTGTGTATAATGCCGAATATAACAACATTCATCTGGACCAAGGTACACAACCCAGTGTATATAACTCACACATTAATGTAACAAATGATAAAGTATATAAACAGTCTTACATTCCATAAACTGGTCAAGTGACCCACAGCAGATAAAATAAGATGGCTAACAAGTCATGTTTCCGTTTGTTTTGTCATTGTGAAAGTGTTTTTTTTTTCCTTTTCATGATCATATTTGAGCTTATCAAGGTGTTTGGGAGAACAATACTGAGTTACTAGACAAGCCACCATTGAGGACCACTGATCCAGAATTGTGAATCCAGATCTCACCATTGCAAGCAAGGGAATTAAAATTCAGTAAATTTGGAATTAGAGATAGACTCTGTAATGATGACTGCAATGCTAATGAATTGACCTGGATCAGAGCAGGAAATCTATTATCCTTACTATTTCTGATCTAAATGCATTTCCAAACTCATCAATGTGGCTGAGTCTTAATTTGACTCTTCAATATAGAGGCAATTAGGCATGGTTAATAAATACTGGTATTTCCAGTAATACCTTGAAAAGCCCTGCCTGATGAAGTCTCGGCTCGAAACTTCGACTCTTTATTCCTCTCCAGAGATGGTGACTGACCTGCTGAGTTCCTCCAGCATTTTGTGTTTGCTACTCTGCATTTCCAGTATCTGCAGCATCAATTATGTCTATTTTCTTCTCCTGGATTCTGCTTGGTGCTGCCTTTCTGCAAAACACAATTCTGGAAAATGCCCAAAGCAATCAAACCACTAAGTTAAATACACTTCTCAAATCATCCATCCACCTAATTGTAGCAAAACAAGCAGAAAGATCATATATACCTTTCTCATTGTTTAGGTATCTGTCTATTAAGGGATAGTTAATTAAACTAAAGGCACCAAATGTTGCCATATTAGATCCTTTATTAGTTTGCACTCCTCCACCAAGGCTTGTTTGTGCCCTATATCACTGCTACTCCATTGATATCCTCCATATATAATTTTAAAGTAGCCCTTCCAGAATAATACATTAGGTACAAAAGGAACCCAATGGGTCAGGCAGGATGCTGAGGATGTTCTACGAGTCTGTGGTGGCCAGTGCTATCATGTTTGTTATTGTGTGCTGGGGCAGCAGGTTGAGGGTAGCAGACATCAACAGAATCAACAAACTCATCTGTAAGGCCAGTGATGTTGTGGGGATGGAACTGGACTCTCTCACCATGGTGTCTGAAAAGAGGATGCTGTCTAAGTTGCATGCCATCTTGGACAATGTTTCCCATCCACTACATAATGTTAAAAACGCAAACAACTGCTCCTCTTCCTAGAGATGCTGCGTTCACCAGCAACTTTGATGTGTGTCACTACATAATGTACTGGGTGGGCACAGGAGTACATTCAGCCAGAGACTCATTTCACCGAGGTGCAGCACAGAGCATCATAGGAAGTCATTCCTGCCTGTGGCCATCAAACTTTACAACTCTTCCTTTGGAGGGTCAGACACCCTGAGCCAATAGGCCGGTCCTGGACATTTCATAATTTACATATTACTATTTAACTATTTATAGTTATGTTACTATTTATTATTTATGGTGCAGCTGTAACAAAAACTAATTTCCCCTGGGATCAATAAAATATGACTATGACTATGACTTCCAGGATAATCTTATGTACTTACGATAACCGGTCAGTACATTGTTGTGGGAGCATAACAAATGAAACTGGACATCCTATAAACCATCATTGTAGTATCTCATAAATTCTAAACCTATTCTCTGTCCATGCTCCAGAGTGTTATTTCTTGTGTATTAATTAAACAATTATTGGTGCATATTACAGAGTAATCTCTGACTTCCTGTATTCTTATTTCATTCCAAAAATCCAGAACATTATTATCCATAGGTATTCCCCAGTCCACCAAGTCTGTGAGTTCCAGAGAATATTTTCCTGGACCAGTGTGGATAACTTCACTCACATCCACTCTGAACTGATTCCACAACCTACAGACTCAATTTCAAGCACTCTACAATTCATGTTGTCAGTATTATTTATTTATTTTTTATTTGCACAATTTGTCATCTTTTGTACATTGATCATTTGCTAGACTTTGTTTATGTACAGTTTTTCATAAATAATATTGTATTTCTTCATTTTCCTTTAAATGCCTGTAAGAAAATAAATCTCAAGGTAGGATATACATACTTTGTTAATAAATTTAATTCGACTTTTCATCTTCAGTGTGTCTTAACTCAGTATTGACTAATATTTGTCTAAAACCCTTAAGGGTAATGGTTGAAAGATTCCAGTAATTTTCCATAATTAACGATAAACAGTCCAATTTGCATCTCTTTAAATAGGCAATTTAAATAGAGGGGCTCCATGGTAGCATAGCGGTTAGCAAAACACTATTACAGCTCAGTGTGTCAGAGTTTGTAGTTCAATTCTGGCGTCCTTTGTAAGAAGGATTGTACATTTCTTCCATGAGTGAGTGGGTTTCCTCCCACATTCCAAAGACGTACCAGTTAGTAGGTTAATTGGTGTTTGTAAATTGTCCTGTGATTAGATTAGGGTTGGTTGCCTGGGTGGCACGGAATGTGTCAAAAGAGCCTGTTCTATACCATATCTCTAAGGAAAAAATAATCAATTTGCCAATCCACAGTTGAGGACCTGATCTGTGTATAAAGGGAACAATGCTGACAGCAGATATCACAAAAGTTTGAATAAAGGGATCTGTGAGCATCCAGACAAATCCCTGATGATAAAGCAGATCAGAAATCCAGGAGACTTAGAAATTACCAGGAATAATATCGCAGAGTTGCAGTGCAGGCTCGTTGCATAGAGCAGCTTAAGTAAAGTGAATTTCTTAAATTTGAAAAATATATACTTCAGACAGGAGTAAAGAACAAAAAGGAAATTTTACATAGCAACACACACAAAATGCTGGAGGAACTCAGCAGGTTAAGCAGCATCTATGGTAAAGAGTAATCAGTAGATGTTTCGGGTTAAAACCTTTCTTTAGAACTAAGAAGTCAGATGCCAGAATACAAAGGTGGGGGAGCTGAAAGAAGCTAGTTAGAAGGTGATTGAAGGCTGGAGAAGAAAGAATTTGATAGGAAAGGAGAGTGGCCAATAGGAAGAAGGGAGAGCTCTTGGCTCCATCCCTCCCCCTCCTGTCTTCTCCTATCATTTTGGATCTCCCCCTCCCCCTCCCACTTTCAAATCTCTTACTAGCTTTTCCTTCAGTTAGTCCTGATGAAGGGTCTTGGCCCGAAATGTCGACTGTACCTCTTCCTAGAGATGCTGCCTGGCCTGCTGCGTTCACCAGCAACTTTGATGTAAGAAAAGAAATTATCTCTGGTGTTCTCCCTATACTTTCTTCCAACCTCCAGGATAGAGATCTCTTTGAAACCTATCAAATTCTGAAAGGCCTAGAGTGGATGTGGAGTGGATGTTTCCTAAATAGGGAGTCAAGGATTAGAGGGCACAATCTCAGAGTAGAGGGATGTCTATTTAGATTGGAGATGAGGAGGAATTGCTTTAGCCAGTGGGTGGTGAATCTGTGGAACTCCTTGCTACAGCAGGTTATAGAGAACAGGTCATTGGGTGTATTTAAGGCAGGGTTTAATATATTCTTGACAAATCAGGGTGTGAAAGGTTATGGGAAGAAGGCAGGAGAACAGGATGGAGAGGGAATTAGATCAGCTACATTCAAAAGGCGGAGCAGATACAATGGGCCAAATGGCCTAATTCTGTTCCAATGTTTTACTGTTGTATGATCTAAAAGCTTGAGCTCGTAAGACATATTCTCCTGGAATACCTACTTACTTTACTTAAACCCTTCACCCTCTGGGGCAAAGGCTGCCGAAAGCAGCTCTCCAGAGTCCTCTATCCTGGGCCAGCCTTTCAAGTTTTCCTCAATGTAGCCCATCAACGATCTTTCCTCCCTCAGTTATGAGGTATTTGGAGCTACTGTTGGTGTTTCTGTAGTTCTGGATTTTTACAGGATGGGGACGGTAGCTCCATGCCCAACCCTCCTCCTTTCACAGCAGAGTTGCTCTTTGGAATCATCATCATCAGGTGCCGTGCCCAGTTTGAGCTTTGACTGCCATGGCCCACACACTCCTGTTTTGGGTCAAGTGGATCAATTCATTGGTATTCATTTCCAGTTCTCTGGCTGCTGTCTCCATCATCATTTGTCTTTGCATTCCTCTTGCTTTCTTCCCTTCAATCTTTCCCATAATTACCATGCATTCTAACTCCTCTTTCCTAATCACATGTCCAATGAAGTTAGGTTGCCTTTTCATGATCTCATACATTATTTCTCTTTTTGTGTTTGCTCTGTTCCTGACATCCTCGTTAGATATTCAAACAAAACTGTCCATGATATTCTTTGCATCCTCCTCAAAAACCACATCTCTGCTGCTTTAATTTGTTTCCTCATGTTACTAGATAGTGTCCAACATTCTGAGCCATATAACATAACTGGATAAACGTAACATTTCAGTACTCTGATGCAGGTTATCATGCCTAGTTTAGTGTTGGTCAGTCTCGTAAAGGTGTCTTTTGCCATCCCTATTCTTCTTTTGATGTCCATGTCGTCAGCTTCCTAAGTAGCAAAAGTTCTGTATTTGTTTTATGTCTTCCCCGTTTATTCCCAGCCTGCAGATAGGATTCCCCTTCTTTTTGGATATCACCATACATTCTGTCTCTCTGCAATTGATAGACTCATTTTTGCACTTTCTTCAACAACTACATCAATTAAGTTTTGTAGTTCTTCCTCCGTACTTGCAATTAACACAGTGTCATCCGCATATCTGAAATTATTGATGTTTTCACTGCCAACTTTGATTCCCAAGATGTCTCTTATTTTTTGTAACATTGTTTCACAGTACAATTAAACAAATCGGGAGAAAGTACACCCTTGTCTAAAGCCTCTCTTGATTTTTGTAAACTGACTCACTTCTCCATCTATTCTTAGAGTGGCAGTATGTTCCCAGTACAGATTTCTGATTAGGCAGAGGTCTTTCAAATCTAGATCTAGAGATTTCTGTAATATTTCAAATAACTTATTGTGCTTCACTTTATCAAATACTTTTGTTTAGTCAATAAAACAAACGATCTTTTTGTGCTTGAGTAGCTCGTTCTGATAGTATCCTTAACATCAATATCACGTTTCTTCTACCTTTGTCTTTCACAAAACCACATTGTTCTTTACCTATTTCCGCTTCTATCTTACTTTTAGCTCTTGTCATCAAAATTTTCAGAAGTATCTTGGTGATATGACTCATTAAACTTATGGTCCTATGTAAATCACATTCTAATGCTCTTTGGAATACAGAAGCAAAATACTGCAGACAATGTGATTCTTGAGTAAGAAGAGAAAATGCTGGAGAATTTCAAGTCTGGCAACATCAGTGGAGGGAGAAACAGGCTTAGTGATTCATGTGAAGATCTATCTTAATTGCATCTGCTTAGTGACCTCCATAAAAGCACATTTTTGATGTGTTTGACATGCCTATTGTAATTCCCTTAGATAAATATTTCAGATTACCATGTTTGTTTAATCTATTAAAGTTTCAACAAATTATTAAAATTAATTTATAAAGTAATACATGAAATTAAAGAATATATAGTCCCAAAAGGCACAAATGCCTGAAATGATTGACAAACAGAAATAAAAGCAGCATTAAATCAAATTAGAAGGTTTATGAAGTTGCAGGAAATAGGAGTAGATCTGAGGGTGAAGAGTAGCAATGGAGGACTAATATTTTGATAAAAGGCAGATACTTTCTGGGGTGGGAACATAAAAGCAGATGCTAAGTGCTCCTATAGGTGAGTCAAAAGGGGTAGTGAGTACAAATATAGGTTCTTTGTTAGATGAAGAAAGAACAGACCTGTCAGGAATCTTAGACACTCAATGGCCTGGCTGGAACAATGGGTGGAATTTAGTATTAGTGAAAATAATACCAGAAAGGTTGATAAGACAACTTCTAACTTATAACACCTATAAGCATGTAAAGTCTAATGTTCTCCAGTGACCATGAAAATAATGGATAAACTGATTACCTTCTTCCAAAATCTACAGATCCTAAAGTTGTTTGTGCAGATTGCAGGGTATTAAATGTGACTCTACTGTTAAAGAATGTCAGAAGATGGTAAACAGGTAATTACTAATCTGTTATTTTAAGATCAGCTTAAGAAAAACATTAGATCATAAGACCATAACATACAGGAGCAGAATTAGGTCATTTGGCCCATTGAGTTTGCTCTGCTATTTCATCATAGTTGATCCATTTTCCCTCTTAGACCCAATCTCCTTCCTTCTGCCTGTATCCTTTCGTGCCCCCCCCCCCAACTAATCAAGAATCTATCAACTTCTGCTTTAAATATACCCAATGACTTGGTCTTCACAGTCGCCTATAACAATGAATTCTACAGATTCACCATTCTCAGTCTAAAGAAATTCTTCCTCATTTCTGTTCTAAGAGGATGCCCCTCTATTCTGAGGCTGTGTCCTCTGGTCTAATGCATGTATTAACAGAATGCATAGAAAAGAATAATAGGGGTTAATAGAATCAGCATGGATACATGGAAAGGAAATCACCTTTGATTAATCTATTGAAGTTGATTGAAAATATGAGCCATAGAAAAAAGGGTTGTTGAAATATATGATTTACAGAAGATTTTTGATAGTCGCACAATATTAGAGCACATGGATTAACGGGTAATGCGCTGACATTATCAGAGAATTTGTTACTGACAGAGAAATGGTTTTGGGAGTAACAGGTTCTTTATTCTTCAGATACCTGTGGAGGCCATGTCACTGTGTATTGATAGGTCCTTGATTAGTAAGGACATCAAAGACGGCAGGAGAATGTGGTTGAGAAGAGAGAATAAATCACTGATGATTGAATGGCAGAGCAGACTCGAAGGTCTGAGCAGCATAATTCTGCTCCTATACCTTTTGGTCTTATGATCTTATGGTCTTTCTAAGGCTGGCATGGTGCTACAGATGTTATACCACAGGACCAGTTATTTACTATCTGGTTCAATAGATTTCTGAATGGACAATGAACCCATGAACACTACCTCACTACTTCTCCTGACTGCACTACTTTTTAATGTTTAATATGTATTTCTTATTGTAATTATGGTATATTTTATGTATTGCACTGTAATGTTGCCACAAAATTTTCATGACACTCTGATGATACGATAAGAATGTGAAGATGGTGCAAGAGGATATGGGCAAGTGAGTTGGGAAGAACATGGAAAATTGAGTATCATGTGGCAAAATGTGAGGTAATTCACTTCAATGCTCTAGAAAAAAGTATCTTCTCTAATGACTTAACTGAAAGGTAGGGTCCTTGACAATGCTTTACTCCCTTTGTTCTTGTTTTTCGATTATGCTCAGGTATCTGGATGGGACTTAGAAGCTTGAACCTTTCAAGTGCAAAATGTAGAGCTTCCTATTAATCCACAGCTGACACCATGTCAACCAGTTTAAATTTAACAGGCAGCTGTAAATAATAGATCAAAGCTAATACTTGGATGCCACTGAAGGCCATAATATCTGCAACAAGATGTTTTGAGACAAACACTCATGCATCTCTGTAACTTTTTCCAGGACTGATTCTTCAATATGTGTATGATCCTGTTCCACAGATATAGACTGGGATCAATTACAGATCAGGAATGACTGACAACTGACCAAAGATCTTCTGCTTCTGAAGCCCTTCACCCCGACTGAGGCATAGGTCATTGACATAAGCGGCACTCACCAGACTTCACATGACCTATAGACAAAGGTTCATCCAAGGATGAGATCTTTCAAGATTCTGTAGCTCCGGGTTTTTATGGGATGGGGTTGCTAGCCCCATGCCCAACCCTCCTTCTTTCACACCAGACTTGTGACCATTAATGGAGTTTCCGAAGACCTTTGTGACATTTATTAGTCTAGCAGTTTAACCACTATTAACCATTAACCATTATCCCACAGTTGGTTAAAATAATATAAGCAGGGAACTTGCTTTTGTATGAAGATAGTGCCTATTTGACCATGGGACTACATTCACAGTAATATTTTGAAAATAGATTTAAATTTAATTCATTCTCTAATCAAAGTTTTGAAGATGTATATGAATATTCTTTCTCTTTATTGCAAGTATCAAATGCACATCAGGCCAATGTAAAATTAGTGTCAAAACAGACATCAAACTTGGCTTCATAATAGTTTATATTGAAAATAAAATCTCAAACCAAGTTTCAGAAACCACAAAATTACATCTGAATAATGATGCCTTCAACCTCAAAGTTGGAAATTTAATAAAATGGGCAAGTTAATTTTTAATCCTGTATGATTACCAATGCAAATTTACTCAGATACAATTTCACACACTATTGTTTTGTTTTCCCTCTCAAACTACTGATATTGTTTCACTGTCATTACTTAAATATCTGAAAAATAAGAAAGTTGTATGAAGACAATAAGGCCACAGACATAGAAGCAGAATTGGCCCATCGAGTCTGCTTCGCTATTCCATCAGAGTTTATTTCTTGACCCTCTCAACTCCATTCTCCTGCCTTCTCCCTGTAACCTTTGACACTTTGACTAATCAAGACAGTATTAACCTCTAATTTAAGTATACCCAATTCATTCAAGGCAAGACACAGGAGTCTAGGAATGGGTGTCTAACTTTCTGTATACCTTAAGCGAGGCACACACTTATCACATGGTAGTGTGATGACGTATGCAATTCATACATGTATACATACAACCCAATAGGAATTATTTCAATGAACAAGAATGCTTTGTCAAAGTGTATATATATATGATTACTGAAATATTAAATACACATCACTCGCTTCTGCTTAGCTATAAACTCAAACTCAACAGAGAATGCATCTCAACTCTGTATGCTGTATACTATATAATGCAACTACTATATACAGACATCTATAGCACAGTAAATTTTAAATTGTCCTATTCAGGCTGAAAATTTTAATTGCTTTGCTGTGGGAAAACGTCTTTCCTGACAGACTGGGTTTGAGGAGATCCAAGGGATGATCCAGGAACAGCACTGCTGGTGGTTGTTATGGAGTGTGCTGCATATGTGAGGAGGAAATTGACAACCTCCTGGTTCAGGGTTAGTGGAGTGTGTTCTGCTGACATTGCTTGCACTGCATCCTTTAGACCCTGGACAAACCTTTTGGCCAAGTCATTTGTAGCTGTGTGGTAGAGTGCAGGTGTAATATGTCTTATTCCATTCACTTTTAGGAATGATTGAAAATATTCCGTACAAGCTGTGGTCCATTGTCACTGACTAAGGGTTCTGGAACACCAGTCCCTGAGAAAAGGCTCTCAACACATCAACAGTGTACGAGGCTGTAGTCAAGGCTATCAGGAACACTTGTAGCCACTTTGCAGCTGCATCTTCTATCAAGAATTTTTTTGCCCATGATCGGTCTGGCAAAACCCACATGAGTCCTGTCGGGGCAATAGGCCATCCTCTCAGTTAGAGAGGTACTGGTCATGGCAAGCTGCTCGATCTGCTGATCTATCCAGGCAAGGCTTTGAGCCAAGGCTTTCATTTTAATCATGCCTAGATGTTCCAACATTTTAGCTCTCAGCATCGATGACACAACAACTCTCAAGCCTTCATAAGACAACCTCCGTCAAGGGCAAGTTCATCTTGGCACAGGTAGAAATAGAGGAACTGGAGTTTCTACTACATATTCAACCCATTTTGAGTGACATGTAGACCTGAGACAGTGTGGGGATTATTCTGGTTTCCCTTTGGATCATCTCTGCAGTAATAGGGAGACCTTTGATTTGTGTTAGGGAAAGTACATAAAGAAGAATACCTTTTTTTGTTCATTTCCTTTTCCAATAGTTAGCAGGCCAATCCATCATCATTTTCCTGATTAGTCATTCTCTTGAATTCAATCTTGTAGTTGAGCCCATCTCTGCATCCGTGCTGCTGTTGTTGGTGGAGCACCCTTCTGTGGATTGAAAAAGCACATTTGCGGTTGATGATCAGTAACAAGGGTAAACTCTCACCAATACAAGTGCTGGTTAAAATATTTTACACCCCAAACCACACTAAAGGTCTCTCTGTCAATCTGTGCATAATTTTTTTCTGCAGTGGTCAGGGAACGTGATGTAGAGGCAATGGAGGTTTGTAAAGATGTCCTCTATCCTGAGTTGGGAACGAAAGATTTATCATATGAGGAATGTTTGATTGCCCTGGGTCTGTACTCGCGTGAATTTAGAAAGATGGGGGGGGGGCGGGTTTCATTGAAACCTTTCAACTGTTGAAAGGCCTAGGCAGAGTTAATGTGGAAAGGATGTTTCCCATGGTGGTGAGTCTAGGACAAGAGGGCACAGCCTTAAGATAGAGGGGCATCCATTTAGAACAGAGATGCAGGGAAATTTCTTTAGCTAGAGGGTGGTGAATTAGTAGAATTTATTATCATAGGCAGCTGTGGAGGCTAGGTGATGGCGAGGAGAAGATGGCGGTGTGATGCAGCGCACAGCGGCCGCTCCAGTGAATGATATCTGTTATTTGCCAAGTAGGGTGCCGTGCACAATCCTGATTTGATGCAGACAGACGTGAGAGTACGGAGGAACATCTTGAGAAACTTCTGAAATTCCTTCTTTGCTGCCGCTGCTACTGTGTGATCCAGAATCTCCAGAGGAGAAGGCCCCGAGTCCTCGGCTTTGCTTATTGCTTGGCGGCCAGGGCGGGGTCGAAGCGCTCGGCAGAGATGATGCTCGATGCTCAGTGTCAGAGGCTCGAAGTTTTCGGATGGACTCAGAATCAGCTGTGGTCAGGTGCTTCCAATGCATTGGCAGTTGTTGGTGCCTGGAGGTTTATAGCAGGGGGAGTTAATCCTTTTTGCCGCCTGCTATCGGGACTATCGGGGGTCAATCGGAACTTTGAGACTTTTTTTTTAACCGTGCCTATGGTCTGCTCTTTATCAAATTATGGTAGTGCTTTGCACTGCTGTAACTATATGTTATAATTATGTGGTCTTGTCAGTGTTAGTCTTTGGTTTGTCCTTTTTTTGTGATATCACTCTGGAGGAATATTGTATCATTTCTTAATGCATGCATTTCTAAACAAGAATAAATGAGGACTGAATGTCCTCATAATCCAATTGGGTGGATTTAAGGCAGAGATTGATAGGTTCTTGATGGGATATGGCTTCAAAGGGTAATGGGGAGAAGGCTGTGGAGTGGGGCTGAGGAGGGGAAAGAAGGAATGGTGGAGCAGACTTGATGGGCCAAATGGCTTAATTCTGCTCCAACGTTTTATAGTCTGCTGACGTACTTCCACAACTGGGTTGATGGTAACCTTAAAATCACCATAGAACCGAGTAGATCTATTCTTCTTGGCTACTGAGACCAATGGTGTTGGCATTGGCTCTACTTAGCCTCCGAAAGAATTCCTTCAGTCTCCATGCAATCTAGCTGTCTGGCTGCTGTTATCATGAATTGTATAAGGAACTAGACATACAGGTTTTGCAAAACACGGAAGTGGTATTTTCATTTAACACTATTTTACCTTTGATTTGTTTGAATTGTCCAATGCAGTCATTAAACACTGCTGTGTCATCATCCAGTACCTTTCTTAATTTGCTTTCTGTTGTCTTCATTGCAGGGAATGTGGCATGCAATTGCTGGATGGATCTCCGATCAGGTGGTTGTTGTCTCAGCCAGTCATACCCCCACAATGCTAATCCTTCTGGTTTTACCACATACAAGCTCAATGAGGGTTGTTGGTTGTTATACTTCATAGTTATGAAAGTCATACCCACTGGAGTTATCTTTTCTCCAGTATAAATTGGATATCTGCAGACTTCAGCTCGGTATCTTTGAAATGCCCTTCAAACACATTTTGTGGAATGACTGAAACAGTTGAACCAGTGCCCAATT
The DNA here is from genome assembly GCF_963921235.1 of Mobula hypostoma. NCBI lineage: Eukaryota > Metazoa > Chordata > Chondrichthyes > Myliobatiformes > Myliobatidae > Mobula > Mobula hypostoma. Next base: position 102,342,296 of record NC_086101.1, read on the forward strand.
CCATTTTAATTAATTTGCCTTTCACATCTGGTGTAAACCATATTGCTTGCCTATTGTTAGCTTTTACATTGTAAATCTTAAGGCTACCTAGAACCGTGTCACTCATCATTATCATATTGATACAGCATACAGATTTGTGCTCTTTTTAAACTGCAACTTGACATTTTATCTTTATCTCATCCCTGTGCAGGCCATTTATTTTTGTCCACCTGACATGCTCTTTGTATGTGTACTACTTTGTTGCATCTTCTGTGAGTTTCACCTTTAAACCTGCATTTGTTTGGTGAAAGTGAGCCCCTGCCACAATGGTAAAACAATTTGTTTGGCTAGACTGGCTTGTTTAGATGTTACAATTTTGTTACACTTACTTTCCTGTCTGCAACTTAATTGCATCTCTGTCTGCAGTTTCCATTGAAACAGCAATTTCAACTTCTTTTTTAAATGTAAGTTGTGCTTCAGTAAGGAGCCATTTTTGAATCCTTTCTTGTAAGGTTCCACAATCTGAATGATCCCTCAGTGCATCATTATGGAATTGACAATGATCAAACAACTTCTTCGACTCCCGTTCGTTTTGATTTCACTTATGAAATCTAAACCATTCTGGAATCAACAATGGTTTCAGTTGGAAGTGTTCCTGCGTTACTTTGCCATTATCAGTCCAACTAATTTCTATTGGTTTGGTTGAAGCAGTCAAACATCAAAGCAAGCTGTATGCCTTTAAACACAACGCACTCACCAAAATACCCGCTCATGGGGAAGGTTTTGGGAGTAAACCCCGAAGGAAAAATCTGGAGTTGGAGTCCCCAAGGTAGTCCTACATTGAGTTCACTGCTGACTAGCAACTTCTGTGATGCTGCTGGTACCAAACTGTATTGGTCTCTGTCATTGCTTTGGTTTCATCAAATACATGGAGAAAGGGAGCTTGCTACATGGGCAACAGCTGCTCTCCATATTGTACTGCCCAGGCTTGTGTATCTAGGCAACTAGGATGCAATATCCTTGGTCAACTCTGACCAACCAAGGCCCTTGACCTTCGATCTTGACTCAGCAAAATTGGTACTTCTTTCTCATTGGCTGATTCATTTGCTTCAAAATACTATTCAATTTGCTCAGTTTTAAAAATAACAGTTATCTGTTGTGTGATAAAATGCACCAACCTTTCCACTGTAGTCAGCCACTTCTGCCTCTTCATAATGTTTATTATCAACCAGAACTCACTCTTTATGAACCAGTGAATTCTTCCATTTTTGCTGACTGTCTGTGCCCATGCTGGGCTTTGGTTTTTTTAACTTGTCGTTCTTCGCTGCTTATCTTTAAATTGAACACCTCAATACCTCAGGACAGTAGCCATCGCGGGTTCATCTTAAAAATACCCTGTCACCAATGTTATGCTTTGTAACTCAGAAACATTAACCTAATTCAAAGGAAGACATATCAGAATCAGGTTTAATATCACTGGCATATGTTGTGAAATTTGTTGTGTTTGTGGCAGCAAAACATTGCAATACATTATAATAGAGAAAAAAACATTGTGAATTACAGTAAGTATATAATATGTAAATTAAATAGTTGATTTAAATAAATAGTGCAAAAATAAAAATAAAATCAATAGTGAGGTGGTGTTTGTGGGTTCAAATGTCCATTCAGAAATTGGATGTCAGAGGGGAAGAAGCTGTTCCTGAATCACTGAGTGTGTGCCTTCAGGCTTCTGTACCTCCTTGGCAATAAGGTAATTCTCCTTGAATATATCCTGGATGCTATGGAGGCTAGTTCCCATGATAGACCTGACTAAGACTAGAACTTTATGCAGCTTATTTTGATCTTGTGCTGTAGACCCAACCACCCCGCCCCCAAACCCCATACCAGACGATGATGCAGCCAGTTAGAATTGCTCTTCACAGTACATCTGTAGAAATTTGTGAGTATCTTTGGTGATATACCAGATCTCCTCAAACTCCTAATGAAATACAGCCCTTGTCATGCCTTCTTTGTAGCTGCTTGGATATGTCCTGGGAATGCAGGTCTAACTTTGTGTTTACTTTAAGTGAGGCACGCATGTATCACGTGGTAGTTTGATGACATATGCAATGCACATATTTATACATTAATGAGTTTTTTAAAAGAATTAGACTGCTTCATCAACCAACATATATACATACACAAGATTCCTCAAATATAACTAAAATGTTAAACACACAACAATCCTCAACTCTGTCTAAGGGGATTAATGAATAATCTTTCAAGGCCTTTTTAAAATGTAAAGAAGTAGTAAAAATGTAATAGAAGTACTTTTGAAGAGTAATCATTGTTATCAAGTAGAAACATGACAGTCAGTTTGTGCACACCAAGGACCTTTAAAGAACAGTGTGATAATCAACAAATAATCTTTTATGAAAATAAAATAAAAATGCTGTGAATAATCATCAAAATAAACTACGTTAAATGTAGATAATGACCATGTTAATGTTTCATTTTAATGACGTCTTATATATAATATATATAAGTCAAAGTTCAAGGAAAGGTCATCAAATTGAAGCAAATTAAAGAGGGTTTTCTAATGCACCACTTGCCAACAATTTTCTACAGTGCACCCTATTCCTTTGCCCTCTGCCATCCTCCAGCTGCGATAGGCAGTCAGCTTGTTTGCCAAACCCTGCACAATGCAAATATTACAGGCGTGGTCTAAACTTTGCATGTATTGATGTTGTAATTTTTCGTGAATAATCAAATATAGACAGGTTCCAAGGTTGTCAAGCCGAGGGGTGGTAGTGGGGACAAGCTCCCACTACCTAAAAGTCCTCCTCATGGCATGCGCCTCAAATACCCTCTGACTACTAAATCCACCTCCTGGCCTTCTCATGTGGCTAAGCCTCTAAGCCCGGTGGAACTGTTTCTACTGACAGGAGAAGGGGCGCAGGCGGGTCCTGGCGCCTTAAAACCAGTGCTTTGGGTGGATGGAGCTCATCAGCCTGGGGAGGCAGTCCATCTAAGAGAGGGAAACTCTGATTTCAAACCTCCGCTGCCTTGCAGCCATACCCACTAACAGGAAAGGCTTCGGGAGTAAACCCTGAGGACAAATCCGGAGCTGAAGTCCCTAAGGCAGTCCGACGTTGCCTTCAACCTCGTTCTGGCAACTCCTGCGACAACACTGGTGCCAAGCTGTATCGGCCCTTGCCCTTCCCTTGGACAACATCGGTGTCGTGGAGAGGGGAGACTTGCAGCACGGGCAACTGCCAGTCTTCCGCACAACCTTGCCCAGGCCTGCGCCCTGGACAGGACACTCCAACATCGCCTCACTGGGATGGCACAACACAGAAAGCAGCAGTCTACCGGTTATAAGCCTGCACTCAACTAGTGTATAGCAAGGTGCCAGGGGTTGCTTTCGATGGAGAGAGAGAGACCAGTGCGTCTCACTGGACAGCTACCCCCGCCTCAAGCTGGGCAGCCCCCAGCCAATTAGGTGCTATCCCGCCACAGTCCACCCGCTCCACTGCGTGCATGGGGCTCAGGGACACAAGTAGCCCGAACTGCAGACTGCAAATGCCGCACCAAGCACAACTAGAAGACAAAGAAAGAAGCCAGTGCTCAGACTAGGATGCTGGAATATACGGACCATGACAACTGGTATATCAGAAGACCTTTGGGAGATCAGTGACACACGCAAGTCAGCAGTGATTAACAAGGAACTGTCGAGACTCCAAGTGGACATCGTTACGCTCCAAGAGACATGTCTCACAGAATCGGGAACCCGACGTGAAAGAGACAATGCCTTCTTCTGGCAGGGGAAGGGCTCAGACTAGACCAGAGAGAATGGTGTCGGCTTTGCCATGAAGAACTCGCTGCTGAAGATTGTAGAGCCTAGTGAGAAATGGACAGAGCGGATTTTCTCACTTCGACTCCACACATCCAACCTTGTCAGCGTCTATGCCCCAACCCTCTACTGTACACAAGACACAAAGGACAAGTTCTACAACCAGCTCTCAATGATGATACAGGAAATCCCAAGTCAGGAACAGTTGCTGCTACTTGGCGACTTCAACGCCAGAGTGGGCGCCGACCACAACTCCTGGCCAAGCTGCCTGGCAGTGTGAATGACAATGGGCAACGACTGCTCGAGCTTTGCATGCTCCACGAATTGTGTGTCACCAACACCTACTTCCAGACCAAAGCTCAGCACAAAGTGTCTTGGCGGCATCCCCGCTCCAAGCACTGGCACCAGTTAGACCTGATAATCACAAGACGCCGCCACCTGAGAAACGTGCTCATTAGTCGCTCCTTTCAGAGTGCCGACTGCGATACAGATTACTCTCTGGTTTGCTGCAAGATCAGACTTTGGCCAAAGAAGATGCACTGCGCCAAGCCTCCAGGCAAGCAGCGCATCGATGCCAGTAAGACACAACACCCAGAGAAAGCTGCGGAGTTCATCAAGTCACTGGAGGATGCTCTCCTTGCAGACCCACCAGAAGGAGATGCTCAGCAGAGGTGGGATTCTCTCAGGAACACTATCCACAGCACTGCACTCAAGGCCTTAGGGAAGAAACGGGGCAAGACACAGGACTGGCTTGAAGTAAGGACTATCCTTGCTATAGAGGGAGTACAAAGAAGGTTCACCAGATTGATTCCTGGGATGGCAGGACTTTCATATGAAGAAAGACTGGATCGACTAGGCCTATACTCGTTGGAATTTAGAAGATTGAGGGGGGATCTTATTGAAACGTATAAAATCCTAAAGGGATTGGACAGGCTAGATGCAGGAAGATTGTTCCCGATGTTGGGGAAGTCCAGAACGAGGGGTTACGGTTTGAGGATAAAGGGGAAGCCTTTTTGGACCGAGATTAGGTAAAACTTCTTCACACAGATAGTAGTGAATCTGTAGAATTCTCTGCCACAGGAAACAGTTGAGGCCAGTTCATTGGCTATATTTAAGAGGGAGTTAGATATGGCCCTTGTGGCTAAAGGGATCGGGGGTATGGAGGGAAGGCTGGTACAGGGTTCTGAGTTGGATGATCAGCCATGATCATACTGAATGGCGGTGCAGGCTCGAAGGGCCGAATGGCCTACTCCTGCACCTATTTTCTATGTTTCTATGTTTCTATGAAGCGAGCTCAAGTAAGCTCACCGCTGTCATCGAGGTAAAGCGTGTTGCACTACTAGAGCACAAACGCCACCCCATCTAGGCAATACTGCAAACGCTAAGAACAGTGAGCAGCAAGGCCCAGGAAACAGCCAGACGCTGTGCAAATGACTACTGGCTACAACTATGCGAAAGCATTCAGTCATCATTTGACACAGGCAACATCCGTGGAATGTACAAGGGGATCAAAAAAGCCATCGGGCCAACCCAGAGTAAGACAGCACCATTGAAATCCATAACAGGCAAGACCATCAATGACAAAGGCAAGCAGATGGAGAGACAGGTGGAACATTACTCTGAAATCTTCTCCAGAGAAAACAGCATCTCAGACAGTGTGCTAGATGCCGTGGAATGTCTGCCTGTCATGGAGGAATTTGATGCATTGCCGACTGCTGAAGAGCTGAGTAAAGCCATCGACAGCCTGCCAACTGGGAAGGCACCAGAAATGGATGGTATTCCACCAGAGGTCATCAAATGTGCAAAGGGCATCCTGCTAAACCACCTGCATAAACTACTGTGCCAGTGCTGGACAGAGGGAGCAATGCCGCAAGACATGAGAGACTGCAACATTGTCACCGGATATAAGAACAAAGGGGACAGAAGCGACTGTAACAGCTACAGCGGAATCTCCTTGCTGACCATCATTGGGAAGGTCTTCGCCCGCGTAGTCCTGAACAGACTGCAGAAAATAGCCAAAAGGGTATATCCCAAGTCTCAGTGCGGTTTCAGGTCAGAACGCTCCACAATTGACATGATCTTCTCTCTTCAACAGCTACAAGAGAAATGTAGAGAGCAAAGACAACCACTCTACGTCGCTCTCATTGACCTTACGAAGGCCTTCGACCTTGTGAGCAGAGACGGCCTGTTCAAAATCCTCACCAGGATTGGTTGTCCCCCAAGGCTCCTCAAGATAGTTCAGTCATTCCACACAGACATGAAGGGCGTCGTTCAGTTCGACGGCTCTTCTTCGGAGGCTTCAACATCCGTAACAGTGTGAAGCAGGGCTGTGTCCTTGCCCCCATCCTGTTTGGCATCTTCTTCGCAGTCATGCTGAAGCATGCCTTTGGAACATCAGCTGATGGTGTCTACCTCCACACCAGATCGGGCAGGAGGCTGTTCAGTCTGTCCCGGCTAGGGCAAAAACCAAGGTTCGTGAAGTACTCATCAGGGAAATGTTGTTGGCAGACAATGCGGCACTGGCAACACACTCTGAAGAGCAACTGCAACGCCTCACAGACAGCTTCTCAAGAGCCTGCCAGGACTTCAGCTTGACCATCAGCCTGAAGAAGACCAACGTGTTGGGCCAAGGCGTTGAGCACCCCCCTGCCATTATCATCAACAACTACGAGCTGGAGGTAGTTCACGAGTTTACATACCTTGGCTCCACCATCACGGACAGCCTCTCCCGAGACCCCGAGGTCAATAGACGGATCGGACGTGCAGCCTCAACATTCGCCAGGCTGACAAAGAGAGTCTGGGAGAACAGAAAGCTGACAATGCACTCCAAAGTTGCAGTCTACAGGGCCTGCGTCCTCAGCACTCTGCTTTATGGCAGCGAGACCTGGAGCCTCTACTACAGACAAGAGAGGTGTCTCAACGCCTTCCATCTTCGCAGCCTGAGACGCATCCTGGACATCACGTGGACTGACCGAGTCACCAACAATGAGGTCCTGGCCTGCGCAGAGATACCCAGCCTCTTCACCCTGCTCCAACAATGCCGTCTCCGCTGGCTGGACCACGTACACCGCAAGTCAGACAGGAGGATCCCGAAAGACCTGCTGTAAGGGGAACTGGCCTCCGGCAAGAGAGCACAAGGGCGGCCCCATCTTCATTTCAAAGACATTTTCAAGAAAGACATGAAGTCACTGAAAATCAACGTTGAGAGGTGGGAGGACATCGCAAGAGATTGCTCTCACTGGAGGCTGGAACTACGCAGAGGTCTAAAGAGAGGAGAAGAGAAGCTAAGGCTTGCTGCTGAAGAAAAGTGCACTCATCGGAAAAAACAGCACCAAGACAACACTGGATGACAGTGCCTTCAAGTGCAGTCACTGCAGCCGAGATGTCACTCCTGTGTGGGACTCTACAGCCTCAACAGATGCTGCTCTAACACAGACTGAAGCAGGACTTTCTAGGCACAGATCCATGGTCTCACGAGACTAACGGATGCCACTGCTCAGACAGAAGAGGAATGCTGTGATGCATTTGGGAATGGATTTATTTTAAACTTTGCCTTTGGTGAATTAAAGCTGAAAGAGCGGACTAGCAGTGTTGGTTACAGCGGTTTTGGGAAGGCAGTGGATGAGCACAATGTGGCTGAACTAGACAGAACGATACAGATAACATACGACTCCTAAAATAAATGACAGCAGAAAATATACAAGCTAACATAAGTGAATAGTGTTGCCACTCTGTGGTATAAGCAAGTGAATTTGATAAGGACAGAGAAGAATGCAGGTCACCCAGAGATATCGGGGCCTTCTGATGAGAATGTTGGCACGTATACCTGTTCTTTGTGTTAAATCCGAAGACTGAACAATATCATCATCATTACATGTGATGTCGTAATGGATAATAACAACTACAACATCAGAGGACTCGCTATCCCAGTCACTTTTTTTCAGTTCCAGTTGCAGCACAGGTACTATTTAAAGGCACTTGAGCAGGTGCATGGACAGGAAAGTGGCATATAGACCAGAGGCATATGTCTAAATGAGACTAGCTTGGATGGGAATCTCTGTCAGCATGGATTATTTGGGCCAAAATGCCTGTTTCCAAGCTGAATGAATCTATGACTCTATGGTAAATGCTGGCATCTAGCTATAGTAGTAACAACAACAGTTCAAACAAAGATCAGTTCTATCACATCTGGTTATTACAATCACTCTCTCTCACTCTCACTCAAGCACAACACAATGGAGTGTTCTTTATTTTGATGAGAGAAATAGATAGAGTGGACAGCTAGCATCTTTGTCCCAGGGCGAAAATGGCTAATACTAGAGGGCATAACTTTAAGGCCTGTGATGACAACATGTCATTTTCTGTGACATCCAACATCTCCAAACGGATCCTAACACTAAACACTATCTTTGCCTCTCCCCCTTCCACTTTCTGTGGGGATTGCTCCTTCTGTGCTTCCCTTGTCCATTCATTTCCGTAGATGATGCCTGGCCTACTGAGTCCCTCCAGCATTTTGTGTCTGTTACTCTGGATTTGCAGCATCTACAAGCTTTCTCGTGTTTATAACTTGAAAGTGATTGGAGGAGAGTCTGGAAGGTGGGGGGGGGGAGTGGTGTCTGAGATAGGTTTTTTAAACAGAGTGGCAAGTGCATTGAACATAATGCTGGGGTGGGGGTAGAGGTGGATATATTAAATTGATTTAGAGAGGGACATGGATGAAATACCGCAAAGCTATGTGGGAGGGAATTGTTGGATTGATCTTGGAGTAGATTAAAATGTTGGAGCAACATCATGGACTGAAAGACCTGAATTGTGATGTACTGCTATATGATCTATGTTCTAATGACTTAACAAACAATGCATTTCCTCTCACTCCTCATGCTCTGAATCCCATTTTCCATATATCCCCATGACATAAGATCCATTCAGCCTATAAGTTTACAGAGTAGTCCATTCCCCCACCAAACTTCTCTTTAATTTATTCTTTCCAGCCCCCAAGACTGAACTGTCCCCCTGCACAATTTAGAAATGATGGTAACCTCTCAATGTGCACATCTTTGGGATGAGGAAAGAAATGAGTATCCAGAACACATCCATGTGGTCACAAACTGTATCCGGTGTATCGGAAGGATAGGAAGGTAGGCAGAGGGAGAGGTGTGGCTTTATTGGTAAGAAATGATATTAAATCATTAGAAAGAGGTGATATAGGATCGGAAGGTGCAGAATCTTTATGGGTTGAGCTAAGAAATAGCAGGGGTAAACGACCCTGATGGCAGTTATTTATAGGCCTCCAAACAGCTGCAGGGATGTGGGCTACAAATTACAACTGGAAATAGAAAAGGCTTGTCAGAAGGGCAGTGTTATGATAATTGTGGGGGATTTTAACATGCGAGTAGATTGGGAAAATCAGGTCAGCACTGGATCTCAAGAGAGAGAATTTGTAGAATGTCTGCGAGATGGCTTTTTAGAACAGCTTGTTGTTGAGCCTACTAGGGGATCGGCTGTACTGGATTGGGTATTGTGTAATGAACCGGAGGTGAATGGAGAGATTGAGGTGAAGGAACCCTTAGGAGGCAGTGATCATAACATGATTGAGTTCACTGTGAAATTTGAAAAAGAGAAGCGGAAATCTGATGTGTCGGTATTTCAGTGGAGTAAAGGAAATTACAGTGGCATGAGAGAGAAACTGGCCAAAGTTGACTGGAAAGAGACACTGGCAGGAAAGACAGCAGAGCAGCAGTGGCTGGAGTTTATGCGAGAAATGAGGAATGTGCAAGACAGGTATATTCCAAAAAAGAAGAAATTTTCGAGTGGAAAAAGGATGCAACCGTGGTTGACAAGAGAAGTCAAAGCCAAAGTTAAAGCAAAGGAGAGGGCATACAAGCAAGCAAAAATTAGTGGGAAGATAGAGGATTGGGAAGTTTTTAAAACCTTACAAAAGGAAACCAAGACGGTCATTAAGAGAGAAAAGATTAACTATGAAAGGAAGCTAGCAAATAATATCGAAGAGGATACTAAAAGCTTTTTCAAGTATATAAAGAGTAAAAGACAGGTGAGAGTAGATATAGGACCGATAGAAAATGATGCTGGAGAAATTGTAATGGGAGATGAGGAGATGGCAGAGGAACTGAACAAGTATTTTGCATCAGTCTTCACTGAGGAAGACAGCAGTATACCAGACACTCAAGGGTAGCAGGGAAGAGAGGTATGCGCAGTCACAATTACGACAGAGAAAGTACTCAGGAAGCTGAATAGGCTAAAGGTAGATAAATCTCCTGGCCCAGATGGAATGCACCCTCGTGTTCTGAAGGAAGTAGCTGTGGAGATTGCGGAGGCATTAGCGATGATCTTTCAAAAGTCGATAGATTCTGACATGGTTCCGGAGGACTGGAAGATTGCAAATGTCACTCCGCTATTTAAGAAGGGGGTAAGGAAGCAAAAAGGAAATTATAGACCTGTTAGCTTGACATCCGTGGTTGGGAAGTTGTTGGAGTCGATTGTCAAGGATGAGGTTACAGAGTACCTGGAGAAATATGACAAGATAGGCAGAACTCAGCATGGATTCCTTAAAGGAAAATCCTGCCTGACAAACCTATTACAATTTTTTGAGGAAATTACCAGTAGGCTAGACAAGGGAGATGTAGTGGATGTTGTATATTTGGATTTTCAGAAGGCCTTTGACAAGGTGCCACACATGAGGCTACTTAACAAGATAAGAGCCCATGGAATTACGGGAAAGTTACATACGTGGATAGAGCGTTGGCTGATTGGCAGGAAACAGAGAGTGGGAATAAAGGGATCCTATTCTGGTTGGCTGCCGGTTACCAGTGGTGTTCCGCAGGGATCAGTGTTGGGGCCGCTTCTTTTTACATTGTACATCAATGATTTAGATTATGGAATAGATGACTTTGTGGCTAAGTTTGCTGATGATACGAAGATAGGTGGAGGGGCTGGTAGTGCTGAGGAAACAGAGAGTCTGCAGAGAGACTTGGATAGATTGGAAGAATGGGCAGAGAAGTGGCAAATGAAGTACAATGTTGGAAAATGTATGGTTATGCACTTTGGCAGAAAAAATAAATGGGCAGACTATTATTTAAATGGGGAAAGAATTCAAAGTTCTGAGATGCAACGGGACTTGGGAGTCCTCGTACAGGATACCCTTAAAGTTAACCTCCAGGTTGAGTCAGTAGTGAAGAAGGCGAATGCAATGTTGGCATTCATTTCTAGAGGAATAGAGTATAGGAGCAGGGATGTGATGTTGAAGCTCTATAAGGTGCTGGTGAGACCTCACTTGGAGTACTGTGGGCAGTTTTGGTCTCCTTATTTAAGAAAGGATGTGCTGACGTTGGAGAGGGTACAGAGAAGGTTCACTAGAATGATTCCGGGAATGAGAGGGTTAACATATGAGGAACGTTTGTCCGCTCTTGGACTGTATTCCTTGGAGTTTAGAAGAATGAGGGGAGACCTCATAGAAACATTTCGAATGTTAAAAGGCATGGACAGAGTGGATGTGGCAAAGTTGTTTCCCATGATGGGGGAGTCTAGTACGAGAGGGCATGACTTAAGGATTGAAGTGCGCCATTTCAGAACAGAAATGCGAAGAAATTTTTTTAGTCAGAGGGTGGTGAATCTATGGAATTTGTTGCCACGGGCAACAGTGGAGGCCAAGTCATTGGGTGTATTTAAGGCAGAGATTGATAGGTATCTGAGTAGCCAGGGCATCAAAGGTTATGGTGAGAAGGCAGGGGAGTGGGACTAAACAGGAGAAAATGGATCAGCTCATGATCAAATGGCGCAGCAGACTCGATGGGCCAAATGGCCTACTTCTGCTCCTTTGTCTTATGGTCTTATGGTCTTATGGAAAGCACTGGGGGTCAGGATTAATCCAGGGCACTGGAACTGTGGTTCTTCCAGTTGCATCACTGTGCAGCCCAGACTGAGCAAGACACTCTGTTTCCTCCTACGTTCTCATCCAATCAGTGGGCTCCCAATAACTCAGCACTCCTGGCGTGCTGTAAAAAAAAAATCAATGATGTTTGCATTCCTGGAAATGGAGGCCATCCACCAGCAGAAAGGTCAGGAAATTCCTGAGTGTGAAATAACTTCTGGTGAAATGAAATGAATGGTATGTGCCTCCACATACTCACGTTCTGACCCAGAGCACCATTAACTGCCAGCAGTTATGGGTGTGACTTCAAGCGATGGGATGGCTGGTTCCACCCCTTCTCTCTACCTTTCTTCTGGCAGATGTGGACACTTTCATCCATTTTGGGCTTTTATTGCAGATTTTTGGGATCAGTGGTGTTGTGATTTTATGCTTGTTTTGGGGATAAATATTGGCCAGTCCACCAGGGATAACTTCTCTGTTCTTTGAAAGAGTGTAGTGGAACATTTTTATGCCCCCATGCAAGATGAGATGATTTAATTGGCACCCGTAATCAAGAACTAGCATCATGAATAAAACGGATGAGCTTAGAGCATGGATCAGTACTTGGAGCTATGATGTGGTGGCCATTACAGAAACTTGGATGGCTCAGAGACAGGAACGGTTACTTTGAGTGCCAGGCTTTAGATGTTTCAGAATGGACAGGGAGGGAGGCAAAAGAGGTGGGGGCATGGCACTGCTGATCAGAGATACTGTCACGGCTGCAGGAAAGGAGGAAGTCATGGAGGGATTGTCTACTGAGTCTCTGTGGGTGGAAGTTAGAAACAGGAAGGGGTCAATAACTCTACTGAGTGTTTTTTATAGACAACCCAAAAGTGACAGGGACATCGAGGAACAGATAGGGAGACAGATTCTGGAACGCTGCAATAATAACAGGGTTGTCATGGTGGGAGATTATAATTTCCCAAATATTGACTGGTATCTCTCGAGAGCAAGGGGGTTAGATGGGGTAGAGTTTGTTAGGTGTGTTCAGGAAGCTTTCCTGACACAATATGTAGATAAGCTTACAAGAGGAGAGACTGTACTTAATCTGGTATTGGGAAATGAACCTGGTCAGGAGAGTATTTTGGAGATTGTGATCACAATTCTATCTCCTTTACCTTAACATTGGAGAGGGATAGGAACAGAGAAATCAGGAAAGCATTTAATTGGAGTAAGGGGAACTTTGAGGCTATCAAGCAGGAACTTGGAAGCATAAATTGGGAACAGATGTTCTCAGGGAAATATACGGCAGAAATGTGGCAAATATTCAGGGTGTTCTGCATTGGTACGTTCCAGTGAGACAGGGAAAGGATGGTAGGGTACAGGAAGCATGGTGTACAAAGGCTGTTGAAATATAGTCAAGAAGAAAAGCAGAGCTTATGAAAGGTTCAAAAAACTAGGTAGTGGTGGAGATCTAGAAGATTATAAGGCTGGCAGGAAGGAGTTTAAGATTGAAATTAGGAGAGCCAGAAGGGGCCATGAGAAGGCCTTGGGGAGCAGGATAAAAGAAAACCCCAAGGCATTCTACAAGTACATGAAGAGCAAGAGGATAAGGCATGATAGAATAGGACCAATCAAGTGTGACAGTGGAATAGTGTGTATGGAACCAGAGGATATAGCTGAGGTGTTTAATGAATACTTTGCTTCAGTATTTACTACGGAAAAGGACCTTGGCGATTGTAGAGATGACTTAAAGTGGATTGAAAAGCTTGAGCATATAGAAATTAAGAAAAAGGATGTGCTGGAGCTTTTGGAAAGCATCAAGTTGAAAAAGTCTCTGGGACGGGACAAGATGTACCCCAGGCTTCTGTGGGAGGCGAGGAAGGAGATTACTGAGCCTCTGACAATGATCTTTGCATCATCAGTGGGGATGGGGGAGGTTCCGGAGGATTGGAAGGTTGCAGATGTTGTTCTCTTATTCAAGAAAGGGTGTAGAGATAGCCCAGGACATTATAGAACCAGTGAATCTTACTTCAGTGGTTGGTAAGTTGATGGAAAAGATCCTTACAGTCAGGATTTATGAACATTTGGAGAGACATAATATGATTAGAAATAGTCAGCATGGCTTTGTCAAAGGCACATCGTGCCTTACGAGCCTGACTGAATTTTTTGAGGACGTGACTAAACACATTGATGAAGGGAGAGCAGTAGATGTAGTGTATATGGATTTCAGCAAGGCACTTGATAAGGTACCTCATGCAAGGCTTAATGAGAAAGTAAGGAAGCATGGGGTCCAAGGGGACCTTGCTTTGTGGATTCAGAATTGGCTTGCCCACAGAAGGCAAAGAGTGGTTGTAGTCGGGTCATATTCTGCTGGGAGGTTGGTGACCAGTGGTGTGCCTCAGGGATTGGTTCTGGAACCTCTTCTCTTCATGATTTTCATAAATGACCTGGATGAGGAAGTGGAGGAATGGGTTAGTAAATTTGATGATGACACAAAGGTCGGGGGTGTTGTGGATAGTGTGGAGGGCTGTCAGAAGTTACAATGGGACATCGATAGGATGCAAAACTGCACTGAGAAGTGGCAGATGGAGTTCAACCCAGATAAGTGTGAGGCGGTTCATTTTGGTAGGTCAAAAATGATGGCAGAATATAGCATTAATGGTAAAGCTATTTGGCAGTTTGGAGGATCAGAGCGATCTTGGGGTCCGAATCCATAGGATACTCAAAGCTGGTGCGCAGGTTGACTCTATGGTTAAGAAGGCATAAGGTGCATTGGCCTTCATCAACCGTGGAATTGAGTTTACGAGCCGAGAGGTAATGTTGTAGCTATATAAGACCCTGGTCAGGTCCCATTTGGAGTACTGTGCTCAGTTCTGGTCACCTCACTACAGGAGGGATGTGGAAACTATAGAAAGGGTACAGAGGAGATTTACAAGGATGTTGCCTGGATTGGGGAGCATGCCTTATGAGAATAGGTTGAGTGAACCTGGCCTTTTCTCCTTAGAGAGGAGCAGGATATGAGGTGACCTGATAGAGGTGTATAAGATGATGAGAAGCATTGATTGTGTGGATAGTCAGAGGGTTTTTCCCAGGGCTGAAATGGCTAGTACAAGAGAGCACAGTTTTAAGGAGCTTGGAAGTAGGTACAGAGGAGATGTCTTTTTACGCAGAGAGGGGTGAGTGCGTGGAATGGGCTGTCGGTTGTGGTGGTGGAGGCAGATACAATAAGGTCTTTTAAGAGACTCCTGGATAGGTTCATGGAGCTTACAAAAATAGAGGTCTATGGGTAACCATAGGTAATTTCCAAAGTAAGTACCTGTTCGGCACAACTTTGTGGGCCGAAGGCCCTGTATAGTGCTGTAGTTTTTCTATGTTTCTATGTAACCTTCCCATGCTCTGTCATTACTGCACTCACACCCCTCATCTCATTGGATCAATCTGGACCCTGAAACCAAAATACAAAAAAACTGCATATGGTAGAATTCTGAGATAAAATCAGAGAATTGCTGGAGGTGCTCAAAGTTCAAAATACATTTATTATCAAAGGTAATTACAATATACAGCTTTGAGATTCATCTCCTAACAGGCAGCCAAAAAAAACCCAAAAGAACCCAGTAAAAAAAGACCATCAAGCACCCAATGTGCAGAGAAAAACAATAAATGCAAGCAAATAGCATTCTGAATTGAAGTCCATAAAGAGTTTCTGTCCACATAGTGGAGCAGCAAGCTTAACTGGCCCGCCATTCACTTCGGGCCCCGACACCCTGACCTTCTCAATCAGGCCTGGTGCCTAAATTATCATTCAAACATCTGTTGGATTCAGTCACTTTGATACGCTCTGAGTCCGGAACTCTGCCACCTTTATTTGGCCCGTGCCCTACCTTTCAAAATCAGCCCAAGCTTAAATTGATCGAACCTAGGGTCTTCCTTACTCTCAGTGATGGGCCCACTGTCTCACCTCGCCTCAGTATTATACACCCAGTTGCTTCCAAGAACAAAGACCAAACAATAGTTTGTAATGATTGTTTACCAGACAAAGTGATTAACAATGCATTTAGCTGTTTCCCTTGTTTCATTGCCCACCAGACAGAAGTTGCTGAGATTCACCTGCACTATCTTAAACTGGAAGTAGGTCAGACAGCATCTGAGCAGGAAAGATCAGTGTTAATGCTTCAGGTCAACCTGAAATTGGAACACAGTTTGTCTCCCCATGCGTACTGCCCAACCTGCTGAATATCCTCAGAACTTTCTAGTGTGGTCCTTGAATCTAGAATCTTCTGAGGACAAGTAAACACTATGATAGCAGGATGAATTTGCCACAATCCAACAATTCATTTTAAATGAATAATGTCATGGAGATGAACAAACTATCTGAGCTTACTTTTCACATCAGCTCACTTGACAAGGAGACTCTCTGGTGTTTGTGTCACCAGACAGATTCCTAGTCTCAGGTTGCTGAGGCATTGGACCCAAGTTTTATTGAGCGAAGTATAGGATATTGGTTAAATCAATCAAGATCCCTGATATAACAGAAAAGAGAGGGAAAGAAAGGAGAAAAATAACACTTGCAGCAGCCAGTTTAAAATTTCAATTAGCTCCAGCATACAACTTAATAAAATCAATCCTTAACACAGATATGCTTCTTGTTCATCATCATTTCTACATTCCATTGTAGAAACACTTTGATTATGATGCCCACAAATTGGCAATTAATAAAAGTGATGAAATGAGAGAAATTTTGCTGGTTATGCACTTGGTGATGATTTAAAAATTGTCTTTCCGATTGGAACAACATCATATTTCAAAAATAAAATCCTGCAGATACTAGAAATAAGCAATAAAAACAGATGGAATCTGGGGAGAGAAACAAAACAAATTGACTGGATTCTGTGGATGGCTGGTCAATGGTAACTGAAGAAATGGCAGGGACAGCAACTGATTTGCATATAGATCATTATATCATATCAGTACACCAAGGCAGTACGAGTGACAAGCAATAACACATAGCAGATTAAAGTTTTGCAGAAAAAAAACCAGTGCAGGCAGCAATGTTCCCTCTAATTTTTTTTTACAGCTGTGTGAACCAACCACTGCAGTGAGTAAGACATTTTTACATGGCCTGAAAACTGCACAGCATTTTAAATGTTTTTTTATTATTTAGAAAATGTATGGATTATATTCATTAACATTTCATTAATTACAGGGTATTTAACAATTCTATTAACATAGATTTCAAAATTATATTAACTATGTAAAAGAAAATTCTAGCTGCGTGGCAACAGAGGCTATGTGCGTGGGGGCATTTCAGCTACTGAGTGGCCACATACACATGTAGCTTAGAGAACACAGCGGCAGGCAGAAATAAGATACAAGGCATTCACGAAGTAGACTGTGACGTCAAGTCCATTTTATTGTACTAAGAAGAGATCATCCTATCGTACCATCATAATAAATCAGCACCTCCAGCCCTACTCTGAGGATGTCTGAGTGTGTATTTTGTAAGGACTGACCATTTCAGATCTCTCAAACCATCAGCTGTCTCTCCTGGCATCATGTAATATCCTGAGTGTGCACAACACAAAACATAAAACAGTACAGTCCAAAAACAGCCCTCGGCTCACTATGTGTGTCCACCACACTGCCAGATTAAAGTAATTCCACTTGCCTGCATATTGGCTGCCTGCTGGCATAGTGGCATTAGCGCCAGACTGCGGAGCGAAAGCTCCCGAGTTTGAATCCAGCCGGCTACCTTGCACGCTTCCCATCCGTGCTGGGTTGAGCGTCAAGCTAGCAACTTGGTCTCATAAAATCAAGAAAGCCTGCTAAAAAGAAACGCCGTCATGACGGCGTCCCGATGACTCCACTTGGAGTTAAGGACTTTCTTCTTTTCTTGCCTGCATGTGGTCTATATCCTTGCATTCTTTGCGTGTCCATGTAAGATGATAAGATTTCCTTTATTTGTCACTTGTACATTGAAACTTAGTGAAATGCAACATGTGCATCAATGACCAACGCAATCTCAGGATTGTGCCATGCCAACATAGAATGCGCACAACTTCCTAACCCTAAGCCGTATGCACTGTATATATTTGGAATGGAGGGGTACATGGATATGGGGGGAATGTGCCAATCCTTACAGACAGCAGCAGGAATTGAACCTTAACCTTCCAATTGCTTGCCCTGTAAAGTGTTATGCTAACCACTGTGCCATGTGCCACCCTAAGCACCCCTTAAACACCATTATTGTGTCTGCTTACACCAGCACACCTGGCAGTGTGTCCGAGGCATGATTTACTCAAAAAATTCAAAGTAATTTGTATTATCAAAGTACATATATGTCTCCATGTACAACCTGGAGTTCATTTTCCTGTGGACATTCCCAGCATAATAACTAACAAGATCTATGAAAGATCTACCAGAGTGCTGACGACAACAAACTGTGGAAATGCAAATATAAATAAATAGCAACAAATGGTAAAAACATGAGATAATGAGACAGAGTCCTTAAAATGAGATCATTTAAAAATAAAATAACATAAAATAACATAAAAATAAAATATCATAAAATATCATCACTTTAAACTTCTCAATGATGGGGCAAGTGAGTGTGATTATCCCTTTTTATTGAAGAGCTGATGGTTGAGGGGTAGTAACTGTTCTTGAACCTGGTGGTGTGAGTCCTGAAGCACCTGTACCTTCTACCTGATGGCAGCAGCAAGAAGAGAGCATAACCTAGGTGGTGAGGATTTCTGATGATGCTACTTTCCTACAAAAGCATTTTATGTAGATGTGTTCAATGGTCGGGAGGGCTTTACCCATGATGTGCTGGGCTGAATCCACTACCTGTTGGCAGGAGTTTGCATTCAAAGGCAAATAAACATAAAACATTCAATTCCCCCCCCCCATATTCCTTAAATCAATGTCCTGTTGCACTTGCACTTGTTGTTGCACTACATTGGGAAAAAAGAAACAACTTTCTGTCCTCTCTAGGCCTCTCATAATGTTTAAACATCAGGTTTCCCGTCAGATTCTAATGCTCCAGAGTAGATAATTGAAGTTTTTTTCCAACCATTCCTAATAGCTCCTAATCCCCAAGATAGGCAATGTTCTGGTGACCCTTGTCTACACCCTTTCAAAAACTTCCACATCCTTCCTGTAATGGAGCAACCAGAACTGCACTCAATACTCCACGTGTGGCTTACAAAAGCAATGTTCGTGTCATATTAGGTTTACTTGGAACATAGTTATTAAAATATAAACTCTATTAAAATATAAACTCTCTAAACAACACATGCAATATTCTAGAGGAACTCAGAAAGACAGGCAGCATCTTATGGAAAAGAGATGTTTCATGCTGAGATCCTTCAGCAGAATCAGGTATTGTATAATATTCGATTCTTGCAGGCAGCACCATCTGCTCAAAGAAGTAAATCGTTTATTCAAATTTTTTATTTTAATGGACTGATGGTTTAGAAAAGGGTTAATTGAGAACTCATAGACCTTAGCTTTTAGCACAATTCAGAACATATAATGATTGGAAATCATAGTTACTATTGTTCAAATCTAAATAGAGCAAATAGTCTTATTCCAGTCAAACACCAATTATTAATAAATAGTGGATGTAATTAATTTCAGTTAAGTGCAACACTGGGAAATTGAATTATCCAAAAGAATGGAGGTAGAAAAACAATTTACTGGAGGAACTCAGTAGATCAAGCAATGTCTATGCAGGCAAATGGATTTAGTGATGTTTTGGGTTGGGATTGGTATTTGGTACTAGTTTATTATTGTCATATGTACCAAGAATTGAATTGAAAATACACTTGGACTAAGATGTTAACTGTCCTGTGCTATCACCAGTGGGATTATCAGTTGATCTGCCACATGTCTTCAGAAGTTTCGGCCCGCTTATGATCAAGACTCCCTCAAGGTGGTGAGCCAGCAGTACTAAAGCACCACCTCCCACGGGGCATCTGCCTCTATCAGAGTTGTTGGTCACTTCCATCCAACATGAACAAGATATAGTTAAGATCTTGTCTTGCATGCTTCATATAAATTACAAACGTAAATCATCAGACTACGGATTGAGCTAGAATAATATAACAGAATAACAATGCAGAATAAAGTGTAAAAAGCTACCAAAAGTGAGCAGTGAAAAAGACAAGAGTCCATCTTATAATACAACAGATCCATTCGGAAGTCTGATGACAGTGAGACAGAAGCTGCTCTTGATCCTGGTGGTTCGTGCTTTCAGGCTTTTGCATCTTGTGCCTGGTGGAAATTCTCTGCAGACTGAGAATTAATATACACTGTGGCCACTTTATTAGATGCGCCTACTCATTAATGCAAATATCTCATCAGCCAATCATCTGACAGCAACTCAATACATAAAAGCATGCAGACATGGTCAAGATGTTCAGTTGTTGCTCAGACCAAACATCAGAATAGGGAAGAGATGTGATCTCAGTGACTTTGACAATGAATGGCACCAGACAGGATTGTTTGAGTGTCTCAGAAACTGCCAATTTTCTGGGATTTTCACGCACAGCAGTTTCCGAAGTTTACAGAGAATGGTGCAAAAAACAAAAATAAAAATCCAGTGAGCAGCAGCTGTGGGAGCAAAAACTCCTTGTTAATGAGAGAGGTCAGAGGAGAATGGCCAAACTGGTTCAAACTGACAGGCATCCGCTAGTCTTGTGAGACCATGGATCTGCGCCTGGAAAGTCTTCACTCTCCAGGGCGCAGGCCTGGGCAAGGTTGTATGGAAGACCGGCAGTTGCCCATGCTGCAAGTCTCCCCTCTCCACAATACCGATGTTGTCCAAGGGAAGGGTAAGGGCCGATATAGCTTGGCCCCAGTGTCGTCGCAGAGCACTGTGTGGTTTAGTGTCTTGTTCAAGGACACAACATGCTGCCTCGTCTGGGGCTCGAACTCACGACCTTCAGGTCACTAGTCCAATGCCTTAACCACTTGGCCACTGACTGGAAAGCAACAGTAACTCAAATAAACATGTTGCAACAGTGGTGTACAGAACAGCATCCCTGAATGCACAACACATCAAACCTTGAAGCTGCAGCAGCTGAAGATGACACCACTTTGCATTCCTTTACCTGATAAAGCTGCCACTGAGTGTATTCTGATGTATGAAACATATAGCTGCAGCTATGTATATTGTGCAGCTCTAACATATTTAAACAAGGAAATGAAAACACTAGAATATGAAAAAGTTGCAAAGCAAAAACAATGGGCATACTCAGATATAATCAGTTGCCTTTTTCTTGAGCTTGCTAGATGAGGTTTTGAAAGTCAACAATATCATGTTGACCACATGATTAATCACTTGTGTGAAAAACAGAATCTGCCAAAGGGGAAAAGGGAAGTAGAAAGTAAAACATAAACACAAGGGATTCTACAGATGCTGAGAAATCCAGAGCAACACACATGAAATACTGGAGGAACTTGGCAGGTCAGGCAGCATCTGTGGAGAGGAATAAAGAGTTGATGTTTTGGGTGGAGACCCTTCATTAGGACATTTTTGGTACTTGAGAAGTTTAAAGTAAGACAAAAGATTTAGATGGATCACACTTACAAATAAAGCAGAATTTTTGCAAACCAGGATCAATGTACATATTAAGTCACTAATTAGCTTGTCAACAGGGAGCATAGCTACATTTATGGGAGATTTACTGTATATCCTGATTTGAGATTTGTGTCCAGGGGTTCATTTCCCTACTTCAGACAATTACCAGGAGTGGAGGGTTCTTTATTTCATAAGGCCATTACACATAGGAGGAGAATTAGGCCATTCAGCCATCTGACTTTGCTTTCCCATCATGGCTGATTTATTATGCTTCTCCTGCCTTCTCCCTGTAACCTGTACTTCCTATACCAAAAGATATGAATCACAGGTTAGAGGGCACATTGTGAGAAACTTAACAGTTGAAGTTGCAAGTGGAGGTTCTTGTTATCCGTCTGGTATATATCACAGCTGTAAAGAATTTTAAATCAAGTTTGCAAGTAGCTCATTGTAAAATAACAAGAGAACAGTGAAAATGGAGAAGTGGAGGGAAGCAGGCTATGGTTGATTGGGAATTAGTATTATGACAGTGGAAAGGCAATGGCTTGCATTTATAGATGTAATAAATAATCTACAAAAACGATATTCCTCTCAGTTCAAAAGCAGAACAGGATATGTGAACCCTGAATGGCCAACAGAAGAAGTGAAAGATTGTGTTAAATTAGAAGAGGCTTATAATGTTGCCAGAAATAGAAGGAAGTCTGAGGATTGTGAGGAATTAGGATTTAGTGCAAGAAGCCCAAGAAAACGATAAACGAAGAAGATGCATTAAGAAAATAAACTGGTGAGAACCATAAAGGACTGCAGGAGATTCTGTGTACAAGACTAGCTGAGGCTAATATGGAGATCACAGAATTTGAATGAGGACATAAAATGGCAAATCAAGTAAATACTTCATGCCCGTCCTTGCAGAAGACACAAACATCTGCTAGAACCAAGTATCGAGGTTTGGAAACTGAAGGAAACTAGTTTTAGTAGAAGTATTGTGGGGCACCACAGTAGGGTAACAGTTAGTGCAACGCTATTACAGCTCAGAGTTCAGAGTTCAATTTCTGTGTCCTCTGTCAGCAAGTTTGTACTTTCCTACCCGTGTGTATATGGGTTTCCTCCGGGTGCTGCAGTTTTCTCCCACAGTCCAAAGACTGGGGTTGGTAGGTTAATTGGTCATTGTAAGTTGTCCTGTGATTAGGCTGCGGTTAATTTGATGTGTCACTGGCAAAACAGGTCTAAAGGCTGGAAGGGCCTATTCCATAAGACAAAGGAGCAGAATCGGCCATTCGGCCCATCGACTCTGCTCCGCACTGTAAAATAAATAAAATATATAGTGCTTGAGATATAGATGAAATTGCATACTAGTAAGTTGCCTACCCCTGCCTTTTATGAACTTCTTCTTCTGTGGAATATATCTAACCTGTGCCTTGTGAACTATTCCCAGAAACTTCAGCCATCTCTGCTCTGCTGTGATCATTCTCCAATCCCCCTGGGCAAGTTCCTCTCTCATGCTACTGTTCCATTGCGATACGGTTACATGTGAGCTATACTTCTCCCTCTGAAATTGCCGTAAGAATTCAATCATATTAAGATCACTTCCTTCTAAGGTTTCCTTTACGTGCAGCTCCCTAATAAGATCTAGGCTATTACTCAACAGCCAATCTAAGATAGCCTTTCCCCAAGTAGGCTCAAGCACAAGCTGCTCTAAAAGGCCATCTCGTAGGCATTAAAAAAATGTTGTGATCCTACATCAACCTGATTTTCCTAAACCCCTTACATATTGAAGTCCCCCATTACAATTGTGCCATTACCTTTATTACATGCCTTTCCAGCTCTCTTTACAATCTCAACACCACATCTTGGCTACTATTTGGAGGCCTATACATGATTCCCAGTTCCAAGGTTGTCAAGCCGAGGAGCGGTAGTGGGGACAAGCTCCCACTACCTGAAAGTTCTCCTCATGGCATGCGCCTCAAATAGCCTCTGACAACCAAGTCCATCTCCTGGACTTCTCGTGTGGCTTAGCCTTTAAGCCCGGCATAACTGTTTCTACTGACAGGAGAAGGGGTGAAGGCGGGTCCTGGTGCCTTAAAACCAGTGCTTCGGGTAGATGGAGCTCATCAGCCTGGAAAGGCAATCCATCTAAGAGAGGGAAAACTCTGATTTCAAACCTCCGCTACCTTGCGGCCATACCCACTCATGGGAAAGTCTTCGGGAGTAAACCCTGAGGACAAATCCAGAGCTGGAGTCCCTAAGGCAGTCCGACAATACCTTCAACCTCGTCGACACTGGTGCCAAGCTGTATCGGCCCTTGCCCTTCCCTTGGACAACATCGGTGTCGTGGAGAGGGGAGACTTGCTGCTTGGGCAACTGCCGGGCTTCCATACAACCTTGCCCAGGCTGCACCCTGGAAACTTAGAGGCGCAGATCCATGGTCTCACGAGACTATTGGATGCCACTACCATATGATTCCCATAATGTTTTATTTTACCCTTGCAGTTTCTTACAGTACTCAAAGTGTTATATCTCAATGCATGGAGTATGAGAAATAAGTCGGATAATCTCATTGCACTATTACTGATTGTCAAGGATGATGTTGTGGCCATCACTGAATTGTGGAAAATCAGTTTGGTAATGGATCTCAAGAGAGTGAGTTTTTTGAATGTTTATGAGGTGGCTTTTTAGAGCAGTTTGTCATTGAGCCTATTAGGGGTTCAGCTGTACTGGATTGGATGTTACGTAGTGAACCGCAGGCAACTAGGGAGCTTAAGGTAAAAGAACCCTTCAGAGCCAGTGATCATAATATGATTAAGTTCAACTTGATGGGGAGAAAGTAAAGTCGGATGTAGCAGTATTTCAGTGGAGTAAGAGAAATTACAGTGGTATGAGAGAGGAGTTAGCCAAAGTCAATTGGAAGGAGATGCTCGCAGAGATGACAGCAGAACAGCAATACCTTGAGATTCTGGGAAAGTAAGAAAGGTGCAGGACGGATGTATTCCAAATATGAATAAATACTCAATGACACAATAGTACAACCATGGCTGACAAGGGAAGTCAAAGCTAATGTAAAAGCAAAAGAAAGGGCATATAACAAAGCAAAAATTAATGGGAAGACAGAGTATTGAGAAGCTTTTAAAAATGTAAGAGAATTGTTAGGAGGGAAAAGATGAAAAATGAAAGCAAGCTAGCAAACAATATCAAAGTGGCTATTAAAAGCTTTTTCAAGTATGTAAAATATAAAAGAGAGATGAGAGTGGATATAGGAACATTAGAAAATGAGGCCGGAGAAATAATAACAGGGGCCAAGGAGATGGCAGATGAACTAATTGAGCATTTTGCATGAGTCTTCACTGTGGGAGACACCAGCAGTGTGCCAGATATTGAAGGGTGTGAGGGGAGAGAAGTGAGAGCAGTTACTATAACAAGGGAGAAGGTGCTCAAAAAGCTGAAAGACCTAAAGGTACATTAGTCACCTGGACTAGATGAACTGCACCCTAGGGTTCTGAAAGAGGTAGCAGTAGAGATTGTGGAGGCATTAGTAATGATCTTTCAAAAATCATTGGACTCTGGTATGGTGCCAGAGGTCTGGAAAATTGCAAATGTCACTCCACTCTTTACAAAAGGATGAAGGCAGCAGAAAGGAAATTATAGACCAGTTAGCCTGACCTTAGTTATTGGGAAGATGTTTAAATCAATTATTAAGGATGAGGTTATAGAGTACTTGGTGACACAGGACAAGATAGGACAAAGTCAGCATGGTTTCCTTAAGGGAAAATCTTGCCTGATGAAGCTGTTGGAATTTTTTGAGGAGATTATACATGGGATAGGTAAAGGGGATGTTGTATATTTGGACTTTCAGAAGGCCTTTGCAAGGTGCCACACATGAGGCTGCTTACCAAGTTAAGACTCCATGGGATTACAGGAAAGTTACTGGCATGGTTAGAGCATTGGCTGATTGGTAGGAGGCAGCAAGAGAGAATAAAAGGATCTTTTTCTGGTTGGCTGCCAGTGAATAGTGGTGTTCTGCTGGGGTCAATGTTGAGACTAATTATTATGCTGCATATCAATGATTTGGTTGATGGAATAGATGGCTTTGTTGCCAACTTTGCAGATGATATGAAATTGGTGGAGGGGTGAGTAGTGTTGAGGAAATCACTAGGCTGCAGAAGGACTTAGACAGATTTGGAGAATGGGCAAGAAAGTGGCAAATGAAATACAATGTGGGAAAATACATGGCTGTGCACTTTGGCAGAAGAAATAAATGTGCAGACAACTTTCTGAACAGGGAGAAATCGAAAAATCTGAGATGCAAAGGGACTTGGGAGTCCTTGGGGAGAGCTCCCAGAAGGTTAACTTGCAGATTGAGTCAGTGTAGAGATAGGCAAATGCAATGTTAGCATTAATTTGAAGAGGGTTTATAAGGCACTGGTGAGGCCTCACCTTCAGTATTGTGAACAGTTTTGGGCCCCTCATCTTAGAAAGTATGTGCTGGCACTGGAAATAGTTCAGAGGAAATTCAGAAGGATGATTCTTGGAATGAAGGAGTTACCATGTGAGGAACATTTGATAGCTTTGGGTCTGTACTTACTGGAATTTAGAAGTATGAAGAGGAATCTCATTGAAACCTTTTAAATGTTGAAAGGCCTAGACAGAGTAGATGTAGAAATGATGTTTCCCATGGTGGGGGAGTCTAGGACAAGAGAGCACAGCCTTAGAATAGGGGGGCATTCATTTAAAACAGAGATGCGGAGACATTTCTTTAGCCAGACTGTGACAAACCTGTGGAATTTATTACCACAGGCAGCTGTGCAGGCTACATCTTTGGGTGTATTTAAGACAGAGCTTGACTGGTTCTTGATTGGACGTGGCATCAAAGGTTACAGGGAGAAGGCATCAAAGGTTACAGGGAGAAGGACAGGGAATGGGGCTGAGGAGGGCAAAAAGGATCAGCCATGATTGAATGGTAAAGCAGACTCGATGGGCCAAATGGCCTAATTCTGCTGCTATGTCTTATGGTTTTATGGTCATATAATACTACTACTAATAATAATAAAATAATACGTCACTTCACAAGCTTTAAAGAATTAGGCCTATACAACAATATTTATGTAAATCTCCAGAAAGCACAACGAGAATAGTCCAAAAGTTCCTAGCAATTGAGAAGTAAGTGTGCTTGGCTATATGTCAGGTTTTACCAGCTTGAGCTGAGAAATAAATTTAAAAGAAATAACAAGTAAATAAATAATATGAAGAACATGATTTGAGGAGTCCTGCAAGTGAGTTCATAGATTGTGGAACCAGTTCGGTGTTCAGGTGGGTGATGTTATCCACGTTCGTTCAGGAACTTGATGGTTGAAGGGCAATAAATTCCTGAACTTGGTAGTGAGGGATGTAAAGATCCTGTACCTCTTTCCTTCCTGCAGCAGTGAGAAGAAAGCATGGCCTGTACAGTGCGTCCTTGATGATGGATGCAAACAGGAGGAATTCTGCAAATGCTGGAATTCAAGCAATACACATCAAAGTTGCTGGTGAACGCAGCAGGCCAAGCAGCATCTCTAGGAAGAGGTACAGTCGCCATTTCAGGCCGAGACTCTTCGTCAGGACTAACTGAAGGACAGTTAGTAAGAGATTTGAAAGTGGGAGGGGTAGGGGGAGATCCAAAATGATAGGAGAAGACAGGAGGGGGAGGGATGGAGCCAAGAGCTGGACAGATGATTGGCAAAGGGGATATGAGAGGATCATGGGACAGGAGACCCAGGGAGAAGGAAAAGTGGGGGGGGGGAACCCAGAGGATGGGCAAGGGGTATAGTCAGAGGGACAGAGGGAGAAAAAGGAGAGTGAGAGAAAGAATGTGTGTATAAAAATAAATAGTGGATGGGGTACAAGGGGGAGGTGGGGCATTAGCGGAAGTTAGAGAAGTCAATGTTCATGCCATCAGGTTGGAGGCTATCCAGACGGAATATAAGGTGTTGTTCCTCCAACCTAAGTGTGGCTTCATCTTTACAGTAGAGGAGGCCGTGGATAGACATGTCAGAATGGGAATGGGATGTGGAATTAAAATGTGTGGCCACTGGGAGATCCTGCTTTCTCTGGTGGACAGGGCATAAGTGTTCAACAAAACGGTCTCCCAGTCTGCATCGGGTCTCGCCAATATATAGAAGGCCACATTGGGAGCATCAGATGCAGTATATCACCCCAGCCGACTCACAGGTGAAGTGTCGCCTCACCTGGAAGGACTATCTGGGGCCCTGAATGGTTGTGAGGGAGGACTTGGTGGTGTAGCACTTGTTCCGCTTACAAGGATAAGTGCCAGGAGGGAGATCAGTGGGGAGGGATGGGGGGGACGAATGGACAAGGGAGTCGCGTACAGAGCGATCCCTGCGGAAAGCAGAGAGAGGGAGGGAAGGAAAGATGTGCTTAGTGGTGGGATCCCGTTGGAGGTGGTGGAAGTTACGGAGAATAATATGTTGGACCCAGAGGCCGGTGGGGTAGTAGGTGAGGACCAGGGGAACCCTATTCCTAGTGGGGTGGCGAGAGGATGGAGTGAGAGCAGATGTGCGTGAAATGGGGGAGATGAATTTGAGAGCAGAGTTGAGGGTGGAGGAAGGGAAGCCCCTTTCTTTAAAAAAGGACTTCTCCCTCGTCCTGGAATGAAAAGCCTCATCCTGAGAGCAGATGCGGCGGAGACGGAGGAATTGCGCGAAGGGGATGGCATTTTTGCAAGAGACAGGGTAAGAAGAGGAATAGTCCAGATAGCTGTGAGAGTCAGTCAGATAGCAGACATCAGTAGATAAGCTGTCTCCAGAGATAGAGACAGAAAGATCTAGAAAGGGGAGGGAGGTGTCGGAAATGGACTGGGTAAACTTGAGGGCAGGGTGAAAGTTGGAGGCAAAGTTAATAAAGTCAATAAACTCAGCATGCATGCAGGAAGCAGCGCCAATGCAGTCGTCGATGTAATGAAGGAAAAGTGAGGGACAGATACCACAATAGGTTCGGAACATAGATTGTTCCACAAAGCCAACAAAAAGGCAGGCATAGCTAGGACCCATACGGGTGCCCATAGCTACACCTTTAGTTTGGAAGAAGTGGGAGGAGCCAAAGGAGAAATTATTAAGAGTCAGCACTAATTCCGCTAGACGGAGCAGAGTGGTGGTAGGGGGGAACTGATTAGGTCTGGAATCCAAAAAGAAGCGGAGAGCTTTGAGACCTTCCTGATGGGGGATGGAAGTATATAGGGACTGGACATCCATGGTGAAAATAAAGTGGTGGGGGCCAGGGAACTTAAAGTCATCAAAACGTTTAAGAGTGTGAGCAGTGTCACGAACATAGGTAGGAAGGGATTGAACAAGGGGGGATAAAACCATGTCGAGGTATACAGAAATGAGTTCGGGGGGGCAGGAGCAAGCTGAGGCAATAGAGTGCTCTCCACTCCCTCCGCACTAATCCTAACCTTACCATTAAACCCGCCGATAAGGAGGGTGCTGTTGTAGTCTGGCGCACTGACCCCTACCTTGCCGAGGCACAGCGACAACACGCGGATACCTCCTCTTATTTACCCCTCGTTCATGACCCCGCTAAGGAACACCATTCTGACATGTCTATCCACGGCCTCCTCTACTGTAAAGATGAAGCCACACTCAGGTTGGAGGAACAATACCTTATATTCCATCTGGGTAGCCTCCAACCTGATGGCATGAACATTGAAACATAGAAACATAGAAAATAGGTGCAGGAGTAGGCCATTCGGCCCTTCGAGCCTGCACCACCATTTATTATGATCATGGTTGATCATCCAACTCAGAACCCAGCCTTCCCTCCATACCCCCTGACCCCTGTAGCCACAAGGGCCATATCTAACTCCCTCTTAAACATAGCCAATGAACTGGCCTCAACTGTTTCCTGTGGCAGAGAATTCTACAGATTCACCACTCACTGTGTGAAGAAGTTTTTCTTAATCTCAGTCCTAAAAGGCTTCCCCTTTATCCGCAAACTGTGACCCCTCGTTCTGGACTTCCCCAACATCGGGAACAATCTTCCTGCATCTAGTCTGTCCAATCCCTTTAGGATTTTATACGTTTCAATAAGATCCCCCCTCAATCTTCTAAATTCCAATGAATATAAGCCTAGTCGATCCAGTCTTTCATCATATGAAAGTCCTGTCATCCCAGGAATCAATCTGGTGAACCTCCTTTGTACTCCCCCTATGGCAAGGATGTCTTTCCTCAGATTAGGGGACCAAAACTGCACACAATACTCTAGGTGTGGTCTCACCAAGGCCTTGTACAACTGCAGTAGTACCTCCCTGCTCCTGTACTCAAATCCTCTTGCTATGAATGTCAGCATACCATTCGCCTTTTTCACCGCCTGCTGTATCTGCATGCCCACTTTCAATGACTGGTGTATAATGACACCCAGGTCTCGTTGCACCTCCCCTTTTCCTAATCGGCCACCATTCAAATAATAATCTGTTTTCCTGTTTTTGCCACCAAAGTGGATAACCTCACATTTATCCACATTAAATTGCATCTGCCATGCATTTGCCCACTCACCTAACCTATCCAAGTCACCCTGCATCCTCTTAGCATCCTCCTCACAGCTAACACAGCCACCCAGCTTCATGTCATCCGCAAACTTGGAGATGCTGCATTTAATTCCCTCATCTAAGTCATTAATATATATTATGAACAAATGGGGTCCCAGCACTGAGCCTTGCGGTATCCCACTATCACTGCCTGTCATTCTGAAAAGGTCCCGTTTATTCCCACTCTTTGCTTCCTGTCTGCTAACCAATTCTCCATCCACATCAATACCTTACCCCCAATACCGTGTACTTTAAGTTTGCACACTAATCTCCTGTGTGGGACCTTGTCAAAAGCCTTTTTAAAATGCAAATATACCACATCCACTGGTTCTCCCCTATCCACTCTACTAGTTACATCCTCAAAAAATTCTATGAGATTCGTCAGACATGATTTTCCTTTCACAAATCCATGCTGACTTTGTCCGATGATTTCACCACTTTCCAAATGTGCTGTTAACACATTTTTGATAACTGACTCTAGCATTTTCCGCACCACCGATGCTAGGCTAACCAGTCTGTAATGCCCCAGTTACTCTCTCCCTCCTTTTTTAAAAAGTGGGGTTACATTAGCCACCCTCCAATCCTCAGGAACTAGTCCAGAATCTAAAGAGTTTTGAATAATTATCATTAACGCATCCACTATTTCTTGGGCCACTTCCGTAAGCACTCTGGGATGCAGACCATCTGGCCCTGGGGATTTATCTGCCTTTAATCCCTTCAATTTACCTAACACCACTTCCCTACTAACATGTATTTCCCTCAGTTCCTCCATCTCACTGGACCCTCTGTCCCCTACTATTTCCGGAAGATTATTTATGTCCTCCTTAGTGAAGACAGAACCAAAGTAGTTATTCAATTGGTCTACCATGTCCTTGCTCCCCATAATCAATTCACCTGTTTCTGTCTTAATCAATCTTTTCCTTTTCACATATCTATAAAAGCTTTTACAGTCAGTTTTTATGTTCCCTGCCAGTTTTCTCTCATAATCTTTTTTCCCTTTATTAATTAAGCCCTTTGTCCTCCTCTGCTGGATTCTGAATTTCTCCCAGTCCTCAGTTGAGCCACTTTTTCTGGTTAATTTGTATGCTTCTTCTTTGGAATTGATACTATCCCTCATTTCCCTTGTCAGCCATGGGTGCACTACCTTCCCTGATTTATTCTTTTGCCAAACTGGGATGAACAATTGTTGTAGCTCATCCATGCGATCTTTAAATGCTTGCCATTGCATATCCACCGTCAACCCTTTAAGTTTCATTTGCCAGTCTATATTGTATTAATTCACGTCTCATACCTTCAAAGTTACCCTTTTTTAAGTTCAGAACCTTTGTTTCTGAATTAACTATCTCACTCTCCATCTTAATGAAGAATTCCACCATATTATGGTCACTCTTACCCAAGGGGCCTCTCACAACAAGATTGCTAATTCACCCTTCCTCATTGCTCAATACCCAGTCTAGAATAGCTGCTCTCTAGTTGGTTCCTCGACATGTTGGTTCAAAAAACCATCCCGCATACATTCCAAGAAATCCTCTTCCTCATCACCCTTACCAATTTGATTCACCCACTCTATATGTAGATTGAAGTCACCCATTATAACTGCTGTTCCTTTATTGGACGCATAATTTCCTGTTCAATACCATCCCCAACCTCACTACTACTGTTAGGTGGCCTGTACACCATTCCCACTAGCGTTTTCTGCCCTCTAGTGTTATGCAGCTCTACCCATATCGATCCCACATCCTCCCGGCTAATGTCTTTCCTTTCTATTGGCGTTAATTTCCTTTCTAACCAGCAAAGCTACCCCACCTCCTTTTCTTTCATGTCTATCCCTCCTGAATATTGAATATCCCTGAATGTTGAGCCCCCATCCTTGGTCACCCTGGAGCCATGTCTCTGTGATCCCAACTATATCATATTCAGTAATAACAATCTGCACTTTTAATTCATCCACCTTGTTACGAATGCTCCTTGCATTGACACACAAAGCCTTCAGGCTTGCTTTTACAACACTCTTAGCCCTTATACAATTATGTTGAAAAGCGGCCCTTTTTGAGTTCTGCCTTGGATTTGCCGGCCTGCCACTTTTCCTTTTCACCTTACTACTTTTGCTTCTACCCTTATTTTACACCCCTCTGACTCTCTGCACTTGTTCTCATCCCCCTGTTGTGAACTAACCTCCTCTCTCCTAGTCTCTTTAGTTTGATTCCCACCCCCAACCATTCTAGTTCAAAGTCACCTCAGTAGCCCTCGCAAATCTCCCTGCCAGGATATTGGTCCACTTCTCTAACTTCCGCTACTGCCCCTCCTCCCCCTCATACCCCATCCACTATTTATTTTTATACACACATTCTTTCTCTTACTCTCCTTTTTCTCCCTCTGTCCCTCTGACTATACCCCTTGCCCATCCTCTGGGTTCCCCCCCATTTTCCCTTCTCCCTGGGCCTCCTGTCCCATGATCCTCTCATATCCCCTTTGCCAATCACCTGTCCAGCTCTTGGCTCCATTCCTCCCCCTTCTGTCTTCTCCTATCATTTTGGATCTCCCCCTCCCCTTCCCACTTTCAAATCTCTTAGTAACTCTTCTTTCAGTTAGTCCTGATGAAGAGTCTCAGCCTGAAACGTTGACTGTACCTCTTCCTAGAGATGCTGCCTGGCCTGCTGCATTCACCAGCAGCTTTGATGTGTGTTCCTTGATGATGGATGCTGTTTTCTTGTGTTAGTACTCCTTATGGATGTGCTCAGTTTTTCGATTATGGACCAGGCTGTATCCACGACTTTTGTAGATGTTCTGTTTTTGGGCATTGAAAAGAAGTGTCATCCTCGGAGAATATGCAGTGCAGGTAGTCAATAAGGTACAAGGTTGTAACAAGTTATTGTAGATTGTGAGGTCAATTATTACAATTTGATGCACAAACCAAAGAGCTGGGTATTTTTTAATGGTGATGGATTGAGAAATATTGATATTCAATGGTTAGTTGCTTTCCTTTTGTTACTTCATCCCTTTCTTTCCTCCACTGTCTGCAGCCAATCTACTCCAGCCCTTCCCAAGTTATCACTGCATCTATCTTTTCCAGTTCTAACCAAAATCATTCATCATTCTAATTTGAAAAGCAAGTCAATATGCATGCAGAAGAAATCTGAAATTAAGAAGGTGCTGGAAACACTCAGCAGGTCGGTTAGCTTCTGTGAAGGGACAAATGGAGTCACCACTTTGTGTTTGAGACTTTTCATCAGGTTGTTTAAAGTTGTTAATGGGAGGTAGTCAAAGCAGACAATTATTGTCTATTGCCTATTGGCCCTCAACTGGTTCACTGGCTCGTTTCAGAAGGCAGATAGGAGTCAAGTGCGGAGACACGAGATGCAGTCGCAGTGATTCCGAAGTCATTTGTGAGTCAGACGGGGTAAGGATAGCTGATTTTCCTTCCTGAAAGTCATCAATGATCCAAATGATTCATTAATCAAAAATGTTAACTCTATTTCCCACTCTGCAGATGCTCTTGTGACCTACTGAGTATTTCCAGCATCATCTGTTTGTATTTCACTGATTCTAAGCTTGCAATTGCACTAGAAACAAGACCCTGGGGACATATATCAGGAGCCAACCATAAGGAACATGCTGCACATAATGTTGTTCAGTGAACTTGTTAAACACATCACCGGGGTAATTTTATGACTCAGCACTGCTGAAAGATACCTTATCCATTAATATTAATGATGGGAAACTCTGTAAGCAGCAAGTACAAATTTTTAATAACGTGCTGCTGATAGACAGAAAAAAACTTTCGGCATCTTCTGAGCGACTGAACAGGATGTGTTCTGGTTAAATGTCAATCTTTAGAGCAATCCTATAAATACAGTTCCCCCTGTAATCTTTTCTTTCTCACATTCGCACAACTCCCCCAATTGTTTGACAATTCATCTCCAAATGGAATAATTTATAACAATTTATGTTTACAGTCTCTCACTCAAACGTCAGCAAAACCAAAGACCTGATTATTGACTACAAGAGGAAGAAATTGCAGTCCATGAGCCACTGTTCATTACAGGATCGGAGATGGCGACGGTCAGTAACTTTAAATTCCATGCATTATCGTATCAGAGGACCTGATCTGGGACCAGCACATAAATACCATTTCAAAAAAGACACTGCAGTGCCTCTACTTTCTTAGAAGTTTGCACAGATTCAGTATTTCGTCTAAAACTTTGACAAACTTCAGCTGATGTACGGTGGAGAGTATCCTGACTGTTTGTAACATGGAAGCATCAATTCGCAAGAATAGAAAAGCCTGATCCATCACAGGAGAAGCCCTCCCCACCATTGAGCACATCTACAAGGAGTGCTGCTACAAGAAAGCAGCATCCGTGATAAAAGACCCTTACATGCTCTCTTCTCACTGCTGCCATCAGGAAGGAGATACTGAAGCTTTAGGTCCCATACCATCTGATTCAAGAATAGTTATTACATTTCAACCATCAGGTTTCTGAACCAGTGTGGATAACTTCACTCACTACAACACTGAACTAATCACTAAATGCAATCCATGGCCCACAATGTTGTGCCAACCTTTTAAAGTTCAAAGTTCAATGTAAATATATTATTAAAGTGTGCGTGTGTGTCTATATATATGATTGATAAGTTTGTGGCCTAAGGTAGAAGGAAATGAGTCATACAGCTCTCGTTACATGCATATGCAGTTCAATTCTTTAAGTGATTATGCAGGAAGTTTGAAGTTAATAACTCATCTCCTTCTACCTTAGGCCATGAACTTATCAATCACCCCTGGGGAGTTATTAAAAGTTAAAGTTAAAGACTGTCCGGAGCCTTATAGGCTTATCATGCCGGTGCTTATGCCAATTTCCGTGGTGTGAAGTGACTGAGAGTACAGGACTCCCCCTCCGGCTAAGACGCCACTCTATCACGAGGTTAACTCCCAGCATTTTGCTGGTACCCATTTTCAGCTGGGTGGACTGGAGCAGTATGTGGTTAAGTGCCTTGCTCAAGGAGACAACACGCTGCCTCGGCTGGGGCTCGAACTCACAACCTGCAGATCGCTAGTTCAATACCTTAACCATTTGGCCACGCGCCACGATGAGTTATTAACTGATGAGTTATTAACCTCAAACTTTCTGCATAATCACTCAAAGAGTTGAACTGCATGTGCATGTAACGAGAGCTGTATAACTCATCTCCTTCTACCTTAGGCCAGGAACTTATCAATCACCCCTGCTGTGGGCACTTTCTGGAGGTCCAAGATCCGTATGCTCTACGACCGCTGGACTAAGTGTGTAAATATAGGAGGGGACTATGTTGAAAAATAAATGTGCCAGGTTTTCTAAAATTGACTCCTTCTACCTTAGGCCACGAACTTATCAATCACCCCTTTTTTGTGTGTGTGTGTGTGTGTGACCATACACAACCCTGAGAATTATTTTCTTGCAGGCATACTCAATAAATCCATAATAGAATAATAACCGTAATAGAATCAATGAACAACTTGGGAATTCAAGCAGTCCAAAATCAATCCAACCCTTCCTTCCCACATAGTGCTCCATTTTTTCATCCATGTCCCTGTCCAGGAGTCTCTGAAATGTCCCTAATGGACTTGCCTCCACCACCATTGCCAGCAGTGCGTTCACCCTAACCGTCACCACAGTGTGTGTGAAAAAACAACTTACTGTTATGCTTTGTAACTGTAGAAACTAATTGAATGATAAATCCAGGAGCTAGGATATTCGTCTACATGATTGTTTTTGGAGGTGCCCACATATGATGTGCTGGCATGACGTAAACCATTCACATACTTCCTACATATGACCCATAATAATTTGCGTAACCAAGCAAAGAATTCCTAATCAAACTATATATTTACATTATTACTCAAATATTACTGAAATATTCAATACACTACACTTATCTCTGACATCCCCCTTATACTTTACTTCTTTCCTCTTGTATTAGCCATTGCTACCCTGGGAAAAAGGAGTGAATAAGACATAGGAGCAGAATTAGGCCATTCAGCCCATCAAATCCACTCCACCATTGCAACATGGCTGATCCTAGATCTCAATCTAAGCCATACACCTGCCTTCTCACCATATCCTTTGATGCCCTGATCTAGGAAACTATCAACTTCCGCTTTAAATATACCCATGGACTTGACGTCCACCGCAGACTGTGGCCGAGCATTCCACAGATTCACTACTCTCTGTCTAAAAAAAATTCCTCCTTACCCCTGTTCTAAAAGGTCGCCCCTCAATTTTGAGGCTGTGCCCTCTAGTTCTGGATACTCCCACCATAGGAAACATCCTCTCCACATCCACCTTATCTGGATCTTTCAACATTCAGTAGGTTTCAATGAGATCTCCCTGCATTCTTCTAAATTCCAGTGAGTACAGGACCAAAGCTGCCAAACACTCCTCAAATGTTAACCCTTTCTTTCGTAGAATCATCCTCGTGAACCTTCTCTGGACACTCTCCAATGACAACACATCCTTTCTGAGATATGGGGCGCAAAACTGTTGACAATACTCCAGCCTGACTAGTGTCTTATAAAGGTTCAGCATTATCTCCTTGCTTTTATATTCTATTGAAATAAATATGTCCCCTTGAAATAAATGTCAACATTTAATTCGCCTTCTTTACCACAGAATGATCCTGTAAATTAACCTTCTGGGAGCCTTGCATAAGGACTCCCAAGTCCCTTTGCATCTCTGATGTTTGAATTTCCTCCCATTTATGTAGTAGTCCTCACTATTGTTCTATATTTAATTCTACCGATATCTCTTATCATCTTGGCCATCTCTATCAAGTCACATCTCAGCCTCCTTCACTCCAAACAGAAAATCCCTAGGGGGCTCAATCTATCTTTATAAGACACATCCTCTAATCCAGGCAGCTTCTCTCTGAAGCTTCCACATCTTTCTTGTAATGTGGTGATCAGAACTGAATATAATATTCCAAGTGTGATCCAACCAGAGTTTTATAGAGCTGAAACATTACCTCGTGACTTTTGAACTCATTCCCCTAAACCCCCAAGTAATGAAGGCCACCACACCATATGCCTTCTTAACCACCTGGAGGAACAACTTTGAGGAATCTTCAGATCCTAAGATCCCGTTGTTCCTCAACAGTATAACATAAGACAGATTCTTCCACTCACGATGTCTGTGCCAAACATGATGCCAAATTAAATTAAATCTATTCTGGCTGTGCATGATCCATATTCCTTCATTCCATGAATTTTCATGTGTCTATCTTACAGCCTCTGTTTATTGTATTGTCTCTGTCTCAGCTACTACTCCTGGCAGCCCTGACACCTACTGCAGTCTGTTTATTAAAAAAAAACTTGTAGGTTCCTCTAAGCTTTCTGCTTCTCACCTTAAATGCGTTCTTATCCTGGGGAAAAAGGTTTCAACGCTCTACCCTGGCTATGCTTCTCATCAATTTATAAGCTTCAGTGTTTCCTGTCAACCTCTGATACTTCAGAGAAAACAACTCAAGTTCTTCAAACCTCTTAATGTGGGTAGCATCCTGGTAAACCTCACTTTTAAAGAGAAAGTTTATTTTTATTTGTCATGTACACATGGAAACACATAGTGAAATGCGTTGTTTGCTTCAAATCAAAGCAGCGAGAATTGTGCAAGGCAGCCCATAACAGAGCATGCTCACAACTCACTAACCCTAACTTGTATGCTTTTGGAATGTGGGAGGAAACCAGAGCACCTGGAGGATCGTAGATCCTTTTAGACAGCGGCGGGAAATACACTTCAATGGGCAAAGCTATTAAGGTGATGCACTAACTGCTGCACTCCTGTGCTGTCCCATCTGCACCCTTTCCAAAACCTCCTCTTCCTTTCAGCAATGAGGTAGGTAACTAGAAATACCTGCAACTATTGCAAACACAATCTAATCTCTAAAGCCTGCAGCTCAGGCAGTTCTTGTTTTATACAGTATTCAGTCCTGTATAGTAGCAATGCTTTATGAGAGAAAAAAAGTATGATTGTTTTTTAGATTTTAATTACTTCCATTAATCTAATTAATATCAAAACAAAGAATTAATCTATGTCAAGGAGCTTGCAACATCTTTATCTGCATTCACTCACTGAGTGGTTTCCAGAGTTGTGCCCTGTGGCCATCGGGTTCCTGGACCGGCTTCACTCAGTGAACTGGTTGTGTGGCTGTGGACTCACTTTTACGGACTCTGCCATTCATGTTCTGTGCATTATTTGTTTATTTTATTGTTCAAACAGTTCATTCTTTTTTAGCGCACTGGAGATTTGTTAGTCTTTGTTGGATGGTGTTTTCATGGATTCTATTGTGTTTCTTTGTTTTGTGGATGCCTGCAGGAAAATGAATCCCAAAGTAGATACAAAAGGGGTGATTGATATGTTCATGGCCTAACATATCAATGTTAGGTAGAAGGAGTCAATTTTAGAAAACCTAGCACATTTAGTTTTCAACATAGTCCCATCCCAATATTCTGACTCTGGATATGTAAAATGAAGCACATATCTGTCCACCTGAGTCTCTAACACTTCAAACACCTGACAATACCCCCAGCCATACAATGATCTCAAAGATCTCCTTTAGTTCTGAAATCTAGAGACATCAGTGCTCTAACCCAAGCCCCAGATTTTAGCCATTTTCTTAATCTCCAGCCCTGATGCATGGTCTTGATCCTCCTCACAGATAGATCTTGTTTCCTCCCAGATCGTTAAACTATTGACCTTGTTGCCAACCCAATACTTGAACAGCTACCTCCACCCACTAAACCTCAGACCTAAACCTTGGACACTGCAAACACAAGGCACTACTGGGCCCACAATCAAAATGGTCAGTTGGATACTCCAGTAGTGTATATTTAGTACACATTTTGGGGTCCAGTAGCGTTTCTAGGTACAGGTATCTCTCTCCACAGGTCTTTTATATTCCTCAGCGAAACTTTTAAAGCTAAAGCCATTTCTGTGTATCCTGATTCAAACTCTTACAAATACCTTCTCACTGCTGAAGTAAGACCCTGCCTAAAGTCTTCTATTTCTTCAGTGTGTAATTAATGAATAATGCATGTATAACTACTACCACCAATGCTCACGTGCCCATCCTCTCACTGGCAAGTTAATAGCCCCAGATTTGGATGAAGAATCATTTTGATGTTGAATATGTATTGTAATTTTGTAAAATAATGAGTGTCCGTTAGATCAAATGATAACCTAACGCTCTGAAACTTGCAGCATGTGAAATCTATTAAAATCTGAGATAACTATGAGTAACCATTGAAATGCAATGGATTCAGGCTTATTGTTTATATTGTACTTTTAAAAGCTCAAGGAACATAAAGAGTGACAATTAAAGTGACTAAATGATTTATGGAAGTATGCTGAAAACTGTGTTAATGGAGACACATATTGCCTGGTGTAAGCAGGATAAGTTAATGTAAGGTCAAAGAGTTTGTCTGTCTTTGGCTGTCTCTCCACTTGTGAAGCTTGTGGATGTACTGGGCTGTTTTTGGATTTTTTTGGACTTCAGCTGGGGCTGGAAATTGCAATCGATGCCCAGGACTAGGTTTATGCTACTTTGGTGTGCTTCTAGGCTTATTACCACGTCTCCTGGACACTTGAATTGTTGGGTCTGATTAATCCAACCCTTGACACTTTGGCACTGCAGCAGGATCCAGGAAAATGTCGAGGTAGACAAGTAAGTCGAGTGATATCATACCTGAGATTTGGATCACTTGCTAACAATGTGGTCCTCCCAAATGCTGGGAGAAAGTGTTTGCAGAATTGCCTGATGTTAAGGTTCCATATGTCGTATCACAATGCCCTAAGTGTATAGCTTCTCCTTTGAAGAGGGATCCTCTGCCTCAGGTAGGGTGAATTTTTCTGACTGTGCTGTGGCAGTTGAGTATTGAAACAGCTAAGCATGCTGAGGGAAACGAGACCGCAGCACTTCTTGGCCACTTTGAATTCTCAGAGCACTCAATAGGTTGTCGTGGCTGACGGGGATATCTGGTAGTATGATGATTCAGATGGGAACGAAAACAGTATCATCGAGACTCAACCCCTTCAGTCATGTAAAGTTAAAGAGTGCTGGGCTGATGAACAAAATCAAGTTCCAGTGGCTGTCCGTACCACCACTGAGACCACAATCCATAAGTACACTACCACTGAGTTACAGGATTTACCTCAGCGGCCAGGGGAATCCTTGCCCAGCTGGATTACCTCCAAACTGTTTCTTAATGTACATGAACTGATTCAATTAGGGTCATTAACAATGGATCCACTGGACCTGGCTGAACTGTACCTGGCCAGGCTGATGGAGCTGAATGCTCCCTGTGGGAAGTGGCTATACAAGCTGCCTGTGCTCACAACCCTGCCCCTTTGGGTTGCAATGTGTCTTCTTGCCCCGGAGGCTAATTCGTGCCTCCATAATGTGGCAGCACAATCTGTCATTTATAATAATGATGCCTCTGACATCCCTGAGGCTGTCCCTGATTGATGGAATGGGTACCCTCACAGTGTGAGGCGTCTCTATTACGGCCAGCTGAGGGTCAGACCGTTGTAGAGACCAGCAGTTTATTGGCCCAGCTTGAAGGGTCAGATGTAGATGGGGAACAGGTGCATATTCAGGCTGCTTTTAAATCCTGGTAGCAGCAGGGGCATATGATGAACGGAACTAGGGATGCCCCAGAGTAGCTGATGACTATGCCCAGCAGTGGGTATCAAAGTACCCCTCTTCCCAGCTTAGTAGAAAGAAAGTGTTTCTGTTCCTGCTGAAGACAGGGCTGGATAAGGAAAAAATTTACAGTGTACCAACCGATGTTTTTTTCTGATATACCGTGAGCATTGATCCAGGTGGGTTACATTCTATAGCTCAGACAACCGGTCACCCTTCTGACTCCTACACCGGAATGCTATGTTAATCCTGAAAAGAAGGATATTCCCAAGTTATATCTGGATTTGGATGAAGTGGACCCTGGATGACGGGTTATTCAGCCCATCACCTAGGGGTATGGCCAAGGCACTGGGACCGCAGCTATTGCTATAAGGAGAGCTCATATTTCCACTGTACTCCTGTCACAGGCTCTAGACAGCCACATTATCTTCAACAGTTTATTGTCACTGGCTTGGTGGGCCAATGATTCTTCTGGCCACTTGGAGGTACAGAGTACTGTGGAGTGCTCTGGGCAGCGAAGATTAATTCTTCCCACAGATAAACACACAGCAGCAGGGAATTGTGGGCTATGTTTAGAAATTAAGGACCAACAGCTTTTACAGGGACCCATGACTACCGTCCACCATGGACATGATCCTTTTTCAAATTGGCAAATAGATTATGTTGGTCTTCTTTTACAGAAGCAATTCCAATACCTCCTCACTATGATAAACAATTATTCTGGTCTTTCCGTGGCAATCCCAACTGTTAAAGCTCATCAGAATGGTACCCCCCAGCGGATCAGAGCATCTTGTTTCTACATACGGTGATCACTTTGAAATTCAATATGATAAAGTTCGCACTTTTTGGGCTTCAGGGTGGGCTGGCTCTAATGACGTACGGTGGACCTGCCATGTCACCTATTATCCTCAGGCTACTGGCCTGATTGGACAAATGAATAGCATATTAAAACAGCTAATTCCTTTACTTACTCTTGCCCAGACCTTATCTGGATGGTTGCCTGTCCTTCCCCATGCTGTGTATAATTTGAAAGGAGGTACTCCCTTTTTGTTAATGGCAGGACAATATATTCCTTTTGTTCCTGATGGCACAATTGCTGGGACTGGTTCCGTTCTGTAAGAGGATTAAGTGATTGTGACATAACTCATCTTTCTATCCAGTGCAGGGTGAGATTATTGCTGATGGACAAGGGAATACACACTGTGTGATGCTATGAGTAAAAACTAAGAGAGAATGAAATTATTTCTATCTCTCCGCTTTGTTTTTAAGGGCTCCTGCTAGAATGTTGCTTTGTTCTGTTTTAATGCATCCCTCGTTTTTTGCTGGATGTCGGACTTCTGTCGAGTCCCAACAAGCCATTAATAACTTAATGATTTATGAAAATGATGTTATTGTTTCAGGAAATGATATACATTATGCGATATGTACTAACTGAGGGTACATCCACACTACGCCGCATAATTTTGAAAACGAAGCTTTTTCTCTTCATTTTGCCCTCCCGTCCACACTGAGCCGGCGTTTTCAGCCCCCGAAAACGGAGATTTTCGAAAACACTGTCCAGAGTGAATAAATCTGAAAATGCTTAATATTCGGCGTAGTGTGTACAGGGTAACCGGAGAGATTTTAAAACGCTGTCATGACAACACCACAACAACAATGCCTTTTTCTGCTTCTGCTTGGTACTGCGCAAGCTGTTATAACGCGCAGTCGGTGTGAACGGCGTGAGAGTTAAATTGTAAAGTGAGTTTTTTTGACTATTTAAAAACGCTGTCATGATGTGCTGGAACAGATGTTCGTTGTTTTTTTGAACGCCACCACCTAATAATTTCAGAATGGACTGAAGAGACTGAAGCCAGTTGACCCATAGCTTACTGAATAAATACGTATACTCACTTTGCCCTGTTTTCTGTCCTTGCTTGTATGAAGGTGTTTATGCAATGCACCTATTTATGCAAGTACTTCTCTGACAATAGATGTGTAACAGCCTAATGTAACATTGTATGGAAATACAAGATAACGCTGATGCAGACGTTTTATACATTTAACAAGGTGCTTTATTAATATAACAGAGTTAGTTTTTCAATGTTCGTCGTCAGCTGGGTCATACTGTCTGTGAACTCCCTGTCGGTTGCCTCCATACGCTCCAGTATTTGTTTCTTTTAAGTTTTAAGTCCTCCTGTGCGAGAGCCAAGAGCAATTCCTTTTAAGTTTTTCTACTCTGTAACCGGACAAACGCGTATTGTTTCCTCTTC
Source organism: Mobula hypostoma (assembly GCF_963921235.1). NCBI lineage: Eukaryota > Metazoa > Chordata > Chondrichthyes > Myliobatiformes > Myliobatidae > Mobula > Mobula hypostoma. The sequence continues at coordinate 102,385,049 of NC_086101.1, forward strand.
TCTTGTTTTCTGTGTGTGTCCCGCGCATGCCCAGTAGGAGGAGATTCGCCCAAATATCTGCCTAATGAGGACGGAGATATTTTGAAAAACGCTTAGTGTGGACGCCTGTTGTTTTCACTCGAAACCGGCGTTTTCAAAATTATCCAGCGTAGTGTGGACGTAGCCTGAGTGTACAGCAGGCATGTAAATGTGAGGGAATGCCGTATTCCTAGAGTGACTGGCCTTATGCAACTTTTTTGTTGACAAGTGGATAGATAGATAGATAGATAGGCATACTTTATTGATCCCGAGGGAAATTGGGTTTCGTTACAGTTGCACCAACCAAGAATAGAGTACAGGTAAAGTGCAAATTGTTTTTATTTCACTTTTGCATCCCTGAATTCAATATAGTGTTTAGATGATAAGACACAGGAGCCGAATAAGGCCATTCAGCCCATCCAGTCTGCTCCGCCATTCCATCTTCGTTGATCCTAGATCCCACTCAACCCTGTACATCTGCCTTCTCACCATATCTTTTGATGACCTGACTGATCAGCAAACTATCACCTTCCATTTGAAAATCTTGCTCATTTTGTTTGAATTGTCAACAGGATGTTGTTACCCACCACCCTCCCACCAGGGATGAGAACATATATTTTAGTGTGAATGTTGAGGTTAATCCTTAGATCTGTATAGTTTCTCATAGTTTAATAATTATGATAATTTTGGTTTTAAACATCCAAGGGATATTAATATGTGTTATCATTTTAAACAAAAGGGATAGTTCTATATGTCTCTAACCTGGTCACAAATTCAAGGGGTGGAATGAAGGGTTTCAGCCCGAAACATCAACTGTTTACTTTTTCCCATAGATGCTGCCTGGCCTACTGAGTTCCTCCAGCATTTTGTTTTTTTTTTGTAATTTATTTTTTATCGAATTTCTTCATCAAACAAACATTTCCATAAGATGTATTTCATATATTGTACATATATATCATATAATCATATTTGTCACAAATCTCCACATAATATTTATCTGAGATATACACTTATAGAAAGGAGAGGAAAGAAAGAACAGTCAAAAGAAGAGAACTATGTACAGAGCAGGTAGTGATTTTTTTTTACAACATATCATTGTATGAGGTGTTATGTAGTTAAACCATTTTTTCCAGTATGAATAAAATTGTTCCAACTTATGATTAAGATGCGGTTATATTTTCCATTTTGTAAATGTCCATTGTAATTTCCATCCATACATTTAAAGTTGGGCTCTCCTGAGATAACCATTTCCTGGTAAGGGTCTTTTTACCAGCCACCAGCAGTATATTCATTAAATATTTATCTCTTTTCAACCATTCTTGAGGTATATACCCAAGATATATGGTCTTACTCCCTAAGGGTTTTTCACATTTAAAGATGTGTTGTAGGGCATTATGTATCCCACTCTAATAGTCTTTGATAATGGGGCATTCCCAGAAAATATGATAATAGTTTTCATTTTAATTTCCACAATTTCTCCAGCAAACAGGGGAGTTACTACGGGATTTCTGAGAGGGTGTAACAAAATATCTTATCAAGTTTTTCCACTCGAACTCCCTCCATTTCTGTGAACTGGTAGGTTGTTCGTCCATCATTGACGTCGATGAGGACCTCGACACCATTATGATGGTGTCGAGACTAGCGCGTGATTTGGATTTAAGTGAGGGAGAGTTGCGCAGCGTCAGCCTCACTCTTTCTTCCCAATTCCCATCTGTATCCAATGGCAAGACAGAGTCTAGACGGCTGGAGATGGGACTAGGCGCAGTGGATGACCAGGACATCTTCTGTGTCTTGTCCTGCTCTACACGTTCCACGACGCTTGCAGAGACCGCCTTCTTGACCGTTGGACCTTCCATTGGTCTCGTCCGCTCAATCCGCCGGAGTCTGTCTTCACATGCTGGGATAGACAACTCCCTATCTCACCGAGGGTTTGAGACCCGTCGGTTACCCTCACCTGGTTTAGCCGGCTTGACGAAGCCGTTGCCCGGGGTGTGGCCGCTGTCGCATGCAAACAGCTATGGGGAGCCACAGGTGAGAGTTGAGCGCCAGGTGGGGACCAAAGGTGGACTAACTGCCCTGAAAAGGACGCGACATGTTCCCCCACCAGAGGTGCTACCCCTCCCTGACACCCCATACACCCCATTGAACTGATACACCTCCACTGATACCTCCATATTATTGTCTTCCTCAGATATTATTATCCCTCCTTCCTTCTCCCATTTTGTTTTAATGTATGAAGTCAAATGTATTTTAAGATTTGACAAACCCTTACAAACGCTTGAAATTATTCTGCTACCATTGTCTGAAGTATATGCTTTTCTAAATAGCTCTATCAGACATATACTTGCCTTGGATACATTTTTAACCATCCTATTAACATACTGTCGCATCTGTAAATACCGGTAAATGTCTTGTTTTTCTAATAGGTGTTTCTCTTTGAGCATTTCAAAACTGAACAGTGTTCCTTCTTTCATTATATTGCAAATAGCTGTTCCTTTAGCTGTCCAGTCCTTAAATCTAGCATCCAGGTTATTGGGTGTAAAATCTGAGTCATATGCACACTATTTAAGAATTGCAATGTCTCTCTCTAGTTTATATTCTTTTATAATAGTTTTCCATATTTTAAGAGTCCATTTCACCCACGGGTTGTCAATATTATTTATGTAACTTTGTAGGTTGTTATCAGCCAAAATTGCCTGTGTGCAGATGGAAAGTATCCTCTTCTCAATGTTTTTCCATTGAGCGCCGTATGATGGGTTGCACCAGCATTTCACGGCTCTCAACTGTGCTGAAAAATAATAATCTCTAAGAGAAGGTAGGCCCCATCCCCCCCTTTTCCTTGGCTAATTGCAAAGTTTTGAGACGATCCCTAGGCCTTTTATATATATCTTGATAGCATCTTGTTCCATTCATTGAATTGATTTTGGCTAATCTCTATTGGTAAGGTCTGAAAGAGATATAGTAGTCTGGGCAGTATATTCATTTTAATAGATTCATTCCTTGAACTGAGACTAAGAAAAGGAATTAGGTTCCACCTTGTTATATCTTACTTAATTTTTTTTATATATAGGCTGATAATTGCATCCTGATAATTTTGCCAAATCTTTTGGCATAATGATGCCCAAATATTTGATGGACTATGTTTGCCATGCCCAAGGATATCTACTTTCAATTTCTCTTGGTGGGCTATAGTTATATGAAAGTAGTTAGGTTTTATCTATGTTGATCTTGTATCCTGATAATTGGCCATATTGTTCAAAGGATTGCATCAATTTAGGTAAAGAGTATGTTGGTTGCCCTAGATAGGTCAAAATGTCATCCACGTAACAGGCCAATTTATGCTCTGTCCCTTTAATAGCAATTCCGCTGATATCTTCATTTTGTCTGATGTATTAAGCTAATGGTTCCAGATATAATGTGGAGAGTAGTGGTGACCATGCACAACCCTGTCTCGTGCCCCTTTCTAGGGTAAAACTATTTGATAAATATCCATTGATTTTAATCCTGGCAGTTGGATTGTTGTATAGTGCCTGTTTAGTTTTAATAATTGTGTCATGTAGACCAAATCTATGTAAAGCTCTGTAAAGAACCAAATGCCTTTTCAGTGTCCACGCTTATCACCATTGCTTCAGTTTCATTTTTTTAATGTGATCCATAATGTGAAGTGTCTTTCTTATATTGTCTTGTGTTTGGCGTTGTTGTATAAAACCTGTCTGATCATTATGTATCAGTGTGGGTAGAAATTCTTCTAATCATTTGGCCATGATGGAGGTAAATATTCTATTGTGGCGACCCACTTTCTAGCACACACGAACCGGCTCACGAAACAGCGCGCGAAGGCAGAGGGCTGGCCCCAAAAAGGGCGCCAGGCCATCTTCACCAGCAGGGGGAAAATCCCGCGTGCGGAAAAGGTCTGGGAATATGCATTCCCCACAGCAGTCCCACCCCATGGAGGGCGGGAATGGGAAGGCTTTAAAGCAGGCCACAAAGTTTGAATAAATCTCTTTATCGCAACTCCAACTCACCGACTTCGTGTGGTTATTCTAGCGCTGTGTGTAGCACACTGCTACATTTGGTGACTCCAACGGCCCAAACGATATTTGGGCCAGAGATGACCGACGCCACATCTGTTCACGCAGTTTCGTTAAAACTGCCAAGCTTTTGGCCGCTGAGACTCCATCTGTGGATTCGGCAGATAACCTCAGAGTCCACTCGTTACTACTACGTGCTGAGCTCCCTCGACCAAGAGACTGCGGCACAAGTTGAGGAGTTTATACAGTTGCACCCGGAGAATGGCAAATACACAGCATTCAAAGCCCTGCTCATAAGGACTTTTGGACTCTCAAGGCGTGAACGAGCATGCCGCTTAATGCACCTGGATGGTTTGGGAGACAGGCTGCCGTCGGCATTAATGAACGAAATGCTGGCCCTGGCTGAAGGACACAAAGCCTGCCTCATGTTTGAGCAGGCGTTCCTGGAGCAACTGCCCGAGGACATACGCCTGCTGCTGTCCGACACAGATTTCAGCGACCCCCGGGAAGTGGCGGCCCGGGCAGATGTGCTGTGGAATGCCAAGAAGGAGAGAGGGGCATCCGTAGCACAGATCACCAAGCCGCGTGCCCAACGACAGACTAGACCAGGCCCGGCAGCAGAGCCCAATGAACAATGGTTCTTCTACCACCAGCGGTGGGCACAGAGGCCCGCCGCTGTAGACCATCCTGCAAATTCCCGGGAAACGCCAGGGCCAGCCGCTGCCGATCACTATGGCGGCTGGCCATCAGGACAGCCTCCTGTACGTCTGGGACAAGCAGTCTGGACGCCGCTTTTTGGTCGACACCGGAGCGGAGATCAGCGTTTTACCTCCAACGAGTTACGACACCCGCAACAGAGAACCCGGACCCACCCTGAGGGCCGCAAATGGCAGCACAATACGAACCTACAGCACCCACATGGTGCGGCTACAGTTCAACTCCAGCCGGTTCATGTGAGACTTCACACCGGCCGCCGTGGCCCAACCACTGCTGGGGGCAGATTTTCTGCGAGCCCACAGCCTCCTGGTCAACCTGCAAGGGAAGCGATTAGTCCACGCCAAGACTTTTCAAACGTTCTCCCTGGGTGAAGCAAAGTTGCCAGCCCCACACCTGGACTCCATCACGCTGTCCGACGATGAATTCACCAGGGTCCTGGCGGATTTCCCATCAATACTGACACCACAGTTCACGGCAGCCATGCCCAGACACGGAGTACAACACCACATCCCGACCCAGGGACCACCCCTCCACGCCTGTGCTCGACTGCTTCCCCCGGACGCCAGTCGGAGCTCAAGAAGATAGAGGAATTGGGGATCATACGACGGTCCAACAGCCCATGGGCCTCCCCCCTGCACATGCTGCCCAAGGCAACGGGGGGGCTGGAGACCATATGGTGACTAGCGCAGACTGAATGAGGCTACAACGCCAGTCCGCTACCCTGTGCCACACATTCAAGACTTCGCAGCAAACCTACATGGTGCAAGGATCTTTTCCAAGGTAGACCTCGTCTGGGGATACCATCAAATCCCGGTACATCCAGACGACATCCCCAAAACAGCACTCATCACCCCTTTTGGACTTTTCGAATTCCTCTGAATGCCGTTTGGTCTAAAGAATGCCGCTCAGCCGTTCGAGCGGCTAATGGACGTGGTGGGACGCGACCTGGACTTTGCATTCATCTACTTGGACAACATCCTCATAGCCAGCAGTAGTCGTCAGGAGCATCTGTCCCACCTCAAACAACTCTACTCCCGCCTGAGTGAATTTGGCCTTACAATCAACCTGGCCAAATGCCAGTTCGTACTCGACACTATCGACTTCCTGGGCCACAGGATTACTAAAAACGGGGCAACTCCTCTGCCTGCCAAGGTAGACACGGTCCGCCACTTCCCCCGACCCAACACAATCAAAGGCCTGCAGGAATTCGTGGGTATGGTGAATTTCTACCACTGTTTCCTCCCCTCAGCAGCCCGAACCATGCGCCCCCTGTTCACTCTGATGTCGGGTAAGGGCAAGGACATTACCTGGGACGAAGAGGCCGCAGCCGCTTTCGTTAAAACCAAAGAAGCCTTGGCAAATGCCGCGATGCTAGTGCACCCCTGAACGGGTGTCCCTACTGCTCTCACGGTGGACGCATCCAACACAGCAGTCAGTGGAGCGCTGGAACAACTCATTGAGGGTCACTGGCAACCCCTGGTGTTCTTCAGCATACACCTACGACCACCTGAACTCAAATACGGTGCTTTCGACCGGGAGCTGTTGTCACTATATCTGGCAATCTGGCATTTCAGGTAGTTCTTAGAAGGTCGGCCCTTCACCACGTTTACAGACCAAAAACCGCCTACCTTTGCGTTCACTAAGGTGTCCAACTCCGGTCGTCCTGCCAGCAGCGACATCTGTCCTACATCTCCGAGTACACGACGGACATCCGGCATGTCTCGGGAAAGGACAACGTCGTGGCCGACGCACTATCCCAACCTACCATACAGGCCCTGTCCCAGGGTGTGGACTATGCAGAGCTGGCGGAGGCACAGCAAGCAGACGAGGAGATCCCTAGTTACAGGACTGCGGTCTCCGGTTTGCAGCTCCAAGACCTCCCCGTAGGCCCAGGTGAGAGGACCCTACTGTGTGACGTAGCTACCGGCCAACCCCACCCCGTCGTCCCAGTAGCCTGGTGCCGGCGGGTTTTCGACTCCATTCACAACTTAGCGCACCCCTCCATCAGGGCAACCGTCCGGCTGGTCGCCAACAGGTTTGTGTGACATGGACTTCGTAAACAGGTCAGTGAATGGGCCAAAACGTGTATGCAGTGCCAAACGGCCAAGGTGCAGCGGCACACCAAGGCTCCGACGCAGCAGTTCGAACCCACCCGCCGGAGGTTCGACCACATTCATGTGGATATCGTGGGGCCCCTGCCAGTGTCACGAGGAGCACGGTACCTCCTAACTATGATAGACTGGTTCACCAGATGGCCAGAGGCAGTCCCGCTCACCGACACCACCTCGAAATCCTGCGCCTGAGCACTGATTGCAACCTGGGTAGCCCACTTCGGGGTATCGGTCCACATTACCTCTGACAGGGGCGCCCAGTTCACCTCCAGCCTGTGGTCGGCTATGGCCAACCTTTTAGGATCTCAGCTACACCACACAACTGCCTACCACCCACAGTCGAACGGACTAGTGGAGTGTTTCCACCGTCACCTGAAGTCGGCTCTCATGGCCCGCCTGGAGGGGCCTAACTGAGTGGACGAGCTTCCCTGGGTCCTGCTCAGAATCCACACGGCGCCCAAGGAAGATTTGCACACCTCGTCGGCCGAGTTGGTGTACAGCACACCCTGGTCGTCCCAGGAGAGTTCATACCAGCCCCAAGGGGGCAAGAGGAAGAACCCACAGCAGTCCTGGACAGACTACGGGAGAGGCTCGGTAACCTGGCCCCCATACCCACTTCACAGCACGGACAGAGCCCCACCTATGTACCCAAAGACCTGCAGAACTGTAAGTTTCTTTTTGACAACGGGGTGGACACTGGGCACCACTACAGCGGCCCTACGAGGGGCCGTTTAAGGTGATCAGAAACAACGGGTCCACGTTCGTGCTGGACATTGAGGGGAGAGAGGAGGTTTTCATGGTGGACCGACTCAAACCAGCCCATGTGGACTTAGTACAGCCGGTCCAGGCTCAGGCACCGCGGCACAGGGGCAGACCTCCCAAACAGAGGATGATCCAGACTGTGGACATTGCGGGGAGGTATCGCCGGTTCTGAGGGTGGGTTATGAGGCAACCCACTTTCTAGCACACAGGAACCGGCTCACGAAACAGCGCACGCAGGCAGAGGGCCGGCCCCAAAAAGGGCGCCAGGCCATCTTCACCAACAGGGGGAAAATCCCGCACACGGAAAGGGTCTGGGAATATGCATTCCCCACAGCAGTCCTGCCCCAGGGAGGGCGGGAATGGGAAGGCTTTAAAGCAGGCCGCAAAGTTTGAATAAATCTCTTTATCGCAACTCCAACTCACCGACTCCGTGTGGTTATTCTAGCACTGTGTGTAGGACACCGCTACACTATAATCCACATTAAGAACAGCTATTGGTCTAAGTGACCCACATTCCATTTTATCCTTGCCTTCTTTCGGTATAGCTGAGATTATCGCCTCCTTCCAGCTGGGTGGCATGTGCGCCTTTCTTAGGGTCCAGTTCAGTGTGGAGAGTAAAATAGAAATTAACTCACTTCTACACTCTTTATAGCACTCTGCCGTGTATCCATCTGATGCTGGTGACTTGCTTAATTTAAGCCTACTAATTGCATTTTTTAGTTCAACTTCAGTTATGTCAGCAGTTATCGTTCTATTTTGTTCTTTGCTTAAAGTGGGTAACTCTAAAGAATTTAGGATCGTGTCAATTTGGGTTATGCTTCCCTCCTGGAACTTTGGAATATGGAGTTTTGTAAAACATTTCAAAAGCTTCTTGAATTTCACTTAGCTTATTTTTTTTATCAGTTTTATTCTTGGATCCCTTATTCTATAAATTGTATTTTCTGCTAACTTTTTATTCAGTTTCCACACCTGTTCTTTCATAGACTTAGATCCACTTTCATAAGTGTCTCTGTTTCAGAAACATTAATTTTTTTCCAATTTCTTGTGTAGCCAAGTGTTACGTACCCCATAACTGGGTTGCCAAACCAGCAGAAATGGATCACTCAGTTGGAGTCTGGAGTACTAGAACTAAGAAAGTTTTATTAAAGAAACAAGCAACACAGTAATCGAAAGGATAATAAATGCAACAGTTCAGCGATTATAAACACAGATGTGCACAGAATTAAGATAACAGCATCAATCAAGCTCTATCGTTGTCTAGGGGTAAATGACCAAATTTCAAAGTGACTCAAAGTTCAGTCCAGTTTAGTAGTTCAGTTCGCAGTAATCGTTTCCATGGCGATGGACAACGTGGGGGGAGAGAGAGAGGGAACAGGAACAACTGATCATTCAGACACGGCTTCACTCACAGACCGGCGATATGGCTCACAAGCAGCTTTTAGGCAGGTCCTTGGTGATGTCACCTGAGGTCACCGACTGTGACCCCTCCTCCAGATGCGGTCGATCCTCTGCAGTGAACCCGGCACCCAGGCAAGGGCGGACACACACCGGGTTCCCGCTGATCGTACCTTTCCACCCTGGCCGTTCTCTGGTACGTCCCACCGACTCGTGAGAGGCGTACCGCTTCCAGGGTCTCGTTACCTCGGGTGGCGTGTGTGTCCCTTAGCGAACCTGTCCCTTTTTATCCCCCTGCTGGGGCATCGCCTGTCCACCACTTCAAACAGTTCAGGGTTCAAAGGGGGAGCCGCTCCAGACAGCTCTCTCTCCCGTCCCTTCATTACACATCTCCAGACGCTGCTCCATTGTTCCTTATCTCTCCTTCCCCTGAGGGCAGGTGGCAGACCACTTGCTGATGAGCCTGTTGGAAAACCATGAATAGCCTGCTAAAGTGTGGTGATGATGGTACTCTGTAAAGATGGCTGGTTGCTGAAGGTAGATGATAATTTTATAGCATAGTACAGAAATTTATTGGGAAATAGATAGGGAGGGACTTTTAAGCCAAAGCAGAGACAGCAAGTTCCACTACTTCAGTGGCATTTCAGACTGCACATGGCATCTGAAAGCAGTCACCACCAGTGTGAGGAACTGGGCCCTTTTCAGCAGTTGGACCAGTGATCGACCAGACAATTCAGAAGGGGATACCACTGGGAAGAGGTCCTTGCAGACATTTACGTAGAGGCCACCCCAACTCCTTCCTGTACCTCGATGAGAAGGCCTGTGGGTGCTCCTGGAAGGAGAATTTAGTGACCAGAGGATGAAGGGCTGAAGACAAAGGAATGTGATTAAGCTGCAGTCAGCCTGCAGGGAAAGAGCCGACAGGCACATGAAAAGAGCCACATTTCTAAAGACTTGGAGCAGTCCTCCTGCTTAACATTTGGTAGTTAGCTATTAGGGAATGCTAGGATAGATATCGAGATACATAAAATTTGGGGGGAATTTTGAGACAGGGCATTTTTGCGGCCCTATTGAGCAGATCCTCCTAGGATGGCCTTTCCTGATACAAATTTAATTTTTGTCAGGAGGGCCAAGAGGAGGGACTGTTAGAGTGAGTTTTTTTGGGCAGATGATTCGTTTACACTTCTATTTCACAAAGTGCTGTGGATTCAGTCCACAACAATGCACTTCCTAAAAAAGGTGTGAATACCAGATGCTTCTGGTGCCGTAGTTTGACCAGATGCTGTAGTTTCAAAGACAGTATTACCTATACTTGATATATATTAATAGTCTTCTATGTTAGCACGTAAAATGCCAAATAAATGTATTGTGGATTTAACTTGCATTCTTAAAGGCTGTGAGTACCAACCCAGACATGTTGGCGTCAGAAGGTGTGATGTTTTGTGTTTAACATATAAATATCGAGCCCGCATTGGGCTAGCAGAGCTTTCTACCGAGAGCATCTTCATCCGTATGATGCCTGCTGTACCTTGTTGTGTCAAATAAAGAAGCTGCTTTGTACCTACCAGTAACTCTGTCTCTCTGGTGATTTCATCCATGCTACAACACCTCCCATGTATATATTCTCATTTAGGTGGAGAAAAAGGAATGAATAAATGAATTTTCAAAAATTGAGTAATATAAAATCCACATTATAACACGTATTTAGCGAGATAGGTATATCACCATCTATTTTTACTTCTGTTTAGTTTATCAGCACTTTTAAAGTTACCCAAACCTTATGGCTCTTCTGGAGGAGGTGAGGGCTGCCCTTGGAGGACTGACAGTCTCTTCCTAATATCCTTCTCTCGTCCTGCTCCCGTCCCCTGCTTTCTAGGTTCTCTTGCTATTTCCCAAGCAGTTCGGGATAACTGCTCAGCCAGACTTTCCCTTGCTAATGGACCATGCTAATGGACAGTCCTCTGTTGATCATGGCTGTAGTCACCTCTTCCACCATCTGGTATAGTCGTATCCCTTCTTGGTAAAATACTAAACAACAGGAATTCTGCAGATGCTGGAAATTCAAGCAACACACATCAAAGTTGCTGGTGAACGCAGCAGGCCAGGCAGCATCTATAGGAAGAGGCGCAGTCGACGTTTCAGGCCGAGACCCTTCGTCAGGACGTCAGTTAGTCCTGACGAAGGGTCTCGGCCTGAAACGTCGACTGCGCCTCTTCCTATAGATGCTGCCTGGCCTGCTGCGTTCACCAGCAACTTTGATGTGTGTTGGTAAAATACTCTCAGTTTAGCAGTGTACGGGGTTTGGAATTTAATCTTTTCTTGCTTTAATATTCATTTTGCTTTGGAATATTCCTTCCATTTCTGTAGGACCACGGGGGGGGGGGGGGTAATCATCATCGAAGTATATTAACTTCCCGTTTCAAAAAACTCTCTTCTTATCCCAGGCCCTTCGTAGAATCTTTGCCTTGCTCTTGAATCGAAGGAATTTAAGTACTATTGAGCATGGTTTACTTTGTCTGTCTCCGGGAGGCTGCTAGACGAGCGAATGATGCGCCCTCTCGATTTCAATCTCCGTAGTCTGGGGAATCTCCAGCGCTTCCTGCAGCAGCTTGTCTACAAAGCCCATCATCGACAATCCCTCCGCTCCTTCGGGAACATTATAAATCCTGGCGTTTTTCTGTCGCGATCTTCCTTCCTGATCAAGCACTTTTCTGTTGATTTAACATTTTTATCGTCTTACTTAGTATCTGTTCCACGTTTTGCACGTGATCTTCCACCTTCTCAATTCGAGTCTCTGCCACCACTATTTTCTGATTGACGTTGGTGAGCTCTGACTTTATATCATTGAGTTGCTGCTTTATATCTTTTTGGACTTCCCTTATCTCTTCCAAAACCCTTATCATATTTGCTGCTTCGTCTGCATGAGAACCCGTGTTAGCTTCGCTGCCACGTGCACGTGTAGGAGAGCTGCGCGCTGCACCTCTCTCTTCTATAGGCTCCACAGTTATGCTTTTTTTTATCTCCGTTCTTTTCCCCTATTCTTGTCCCCCTTATCAATTCAGATATTTTTGAAAACTCTTGTATTTGGTGGATTAACGGGGCAAAGTATGCGTTTTTCTGGAGGAGCTGTTGATTTAAGCTGCTATTCTGAATGATGACGTCACCGGAACCCATCTCCTCCAGCATTTTGTGTGTGTTGCTTTCATATCCAGCATCTGCAGATTTTCTTTTGTTTGATGGTTTATTGATTTCTTTCCTTCCAAGGAACTAAAATTGTCTTCAGAGAATGGAATTTCTCACTTGATAATTCAAACTTCATTTCACTGAACTCTTTCTGAAACCAGACAGGAGCAGAATTCTGTTTACACATCCAGATTAGACACAGTTCAGTTCAGAATTACATAGAAAATGAAACTGGATCTGGGCTGTGTGCCTAGTTAATAGCAATGCTAATTACCAATTAGCTAATAACTGGTTATATTCATAGTATTTTATCCCATTCTGCAGTTATTGCATCTGATTTCCACAACCAGTTCTTCCCCATATTCCCACTCTCCCCGTCCCATTCCGAATCTGCACATGCATCATTCTCTCATTCTCTTCCACTTTCCCCCGACTCCCCCCACCCCCACAACCAAATCAGGCAAGTACATGAAAACACGTACACTAGTCTTAAAAGCAACTTCCATCCTCTTGCAATAAGACTTCTGAATGGTCCCCTAAAACAATAAGATGGATTCCTGACCTCACAGTCTACCTCCTTACGGCTTTGCACCTTGTTGTATACCTGCACTGCACGTTCTCTGTCACTGTAATGCTCTGTTCTGCATTCTGTAATTCTTTTCCTTTGTACTGCTTCAGTGCATTGATGTAATTAAATGATCTATATGGATGGCATGCAAAACAAAGTTGTTTTTCTTTTACATCTGTACACATGACAACAATAAACTGTCTACCAAATTACCAATGGTCAAGTTCAACCCTGATTTCCAAGGTTTTCTGGGTGTTGTTTGCATATCCTCTCTGCATGTAGGGTTTTCCCCAGGTTTGCAAAGTTCGTCCCACATTCTAAAGATCAGAATTAGAATCAACTCAATTATCACTGACATGTTGTGAATTTTGTACTTTTGGGGTAGCTGTTCTGTGCAAGACATAAAAATTACTATAAGATACAAAATAAATAAATAATGCAAAAGACAAATAACATGGTACTGTTAACCAGCACCCTCCTTTCCCTCACTTTGTTTCACCTATTATCTGCCAACTTGTACTCCCTCCATTTTCTTATTCTGGCTTCTGCCCCCTTCCATAGAAACCATAGAAACTACAGCACAGAAACAGGCCTTTTGGCCCTTCTTGGCTGTACCGAACCATTTTCTGCCTAGTCCCACTGACCTGCACAGGGACCATATCCCTCCATACACCTCCCATCCATGTATCTGTCCAATTTATTCTTAAATGTTAAAAAAGAACCCGCATTTACCAGCTCGTCTGGCAGCTCATTCCATACTCCCACCACTCTCTGTGTGAAGAAGCCCCCCCAATGTTCCCTTTAAACTTTTCCCCCCTCACCCTTAACCCATGTCCTCTGGTTTTTTTCTCCCCTTGCCTCAGTGGGAAAAGCCTGCTTGCATTCACTTAATCTATACCCATCATAATTTTATATACCTCTATCAAATCTCCCCTCATTCTTCTACGCTCCAGGGAATAAAGTCCTGACCTATTCAACCTTTCTCTGTAACTGAGTTTCTCAAGTCCCGGCAACATCCTTGTAAACCTTCTCTGCACTCTTTCAACCTTCTTTATATCCTTCCTGTAATTTGGTGACCAAAACTGAACACAATACTCCAGATTTGGCCTCACCAATGCCCTATACAACCTCATCATAACATTCCAGCTCTTATACTCAATACTTTGATTAATAAAGGCCAATGTACCAAAAGCTCTCTTTACGACCCTATCTACCTGTGACACCACTTTTAGGGAATTTTGTATCAGTATTCCCAGATCCCTCTGTTCCACTGCACTCCTCAGTGCCTTACCATTAACCCTGTATGTTCTACCTTGGTTTGTCCTTCCAACGTGCAATACCTCACACTTGTCTGTATTAAACTCCATCTGCCATTTTTCAGCCCATTTTTCCAGCTGGTCCAAGTCCCTCTGCAGGCTCTGAAAACCTTCCTCACTATCTACTACACCTCCAATCTTTGTATCATCAGCAAATTTGCTGATCCAATCTACCACATTATCATCCAGATCATTGATATAGATGACAAATAACAATGGACCCAGTACTGATCCCTGTGGCACACCACTAGTCACAGGCCTCCACTAGGAGAAGCAATTCTCTACTACCACTCTTTGGCTTCTTCCATTGAGCCAATGTCTGATCCAATTTACCACCTCTCCATGTATACCTACCGACTGAATTTTCCTAACTAACCTCCTATGCGGGACCTTGTCAAAGGCCTTACTGAAGTCCATGCAGACAATATCAACTGCCTTCCCTTCATCCACTTTCCTGGTAACCTCCTCGAAAAACTCCAATAGATTGGTCAAACATGACCTACCACGCACAAAGCCATGTTGACTCTCCCTAATAAGTCCCTGTCTATCCAAATGCTTGTAGATTCTGTCTCCTAGTACTCCCTCCAATAACTTACCTACTACCGACGTTAAACTTACCGGCCTATAATTTCCCGGATTACTTTTCGATCCTTTTTTAAACAACGGAACAACATGAGCTACTCTCCAATCCTTTCCAAAAGGCCAAAAACATCACAAGTTTACTCCCTTCCATCAATGCTGCCTGACTTGTTGAGCTTCTGTAGCTTTTTATGTGTGTTTCTCAATGTCCCCAGATACCATTGTGCAAATGCCAACACCCTTGGGCTATGAGGCTACTCGAATGAAATCCATCCTAGCCTCCTATCCTGAACCATAGAGTTCCTCCAGCATTTCATAAGACTGTAAGACGTAGGAGCAGAATTAGGCCATCTGGCCCATCGAGTCTGCTCCACTATTCAACCATGCCTGGCCCTTTTGTAAATCTCCTCCTCAAACCCAGTTCCCAGCCTTCTCTCCATATGCTTTGATGCCATGTCCAATCAAGAACCTATCAATCTCTTGCCTTAAATACACCCAATGACCTGGCCTCCACAGCTACATGTGGCAACAAATTCCACAAATTCACCACCCTTTGGCTAAAGAAATTTCTCCGCATCTCTGTTTTGAAAGGGCGCCCCTCTATCCTGAGACTGTGTCCTTTTGTCCTAGATTCTCACGCGATGGGAAACATCCTTTCCACATCTACTCTGTCTAGGCCTTTCAACATATATGTTGATTTGGATTTTTAGCATTTATACTGTCTTTATGGTCACGTTCAGTGCTTCATGGAGATTTGGGATGTCACCAAAGATTCTAGTAAATTTCCACAAATGTACTGTGGACAGCATTCTAACTAGTTGCATCAACATCTGATATGGAGGGACACTGCACAAGATGAGAAAAAGCTGCAGATTTTTAAACTTAGCCAGCAACACAATGGGCAATAGCCACCCCAACATCAAGGACATCTTCAAAAGGCAAAGCCTTGGAAAGGCAGCATTCATCATTGAGGATCACCATCATACAGGATGTATTCTCTTCTCATTGCTACCATCAGAGAGGAGGTAGAGGAGCCTGAGGACACACACACAAGGTTTTAGGAGCAGCTCCTTCCTCTCCACCATCAGATTTCAGAATGGGCAATGTACAAGCCTGATGTGTATTTAACATTTCAGTAATAATTTGAGTAACACTGTAAATACATTGTTTGATTAAGCATTCTTTGTTGTTTACATATTGCCTTGTGTGTTATATATAAAAGTATATAAATGGTATACGTCATTGCACCACTACATTATACAGAAAATAAATGCAAAACTAAGATATGTTATTCCCAGCTCCATGTTTTCCTTTCAATCAATTTAACGCTCTGGAGTTACAGAACATAACAGTGGTGACAAGGAAATTTTAAATGAACCTGAGAGGACTACCTACCTGTTGGGAGCGCTGCGAATATTTGAGTTTAAAAACGGCAAAAAACAGAAGAATTCTCAGGTTTATAAATAATGAGTACTGGGTGAGAATAATCATAAATAAATAAAAGAGCATAAATGGATGGCTACATCCGAAAGACTGACTCAGTCAATTACACAACAGATAACCAGCTCATGTATACTGAGCGAATTGAGCTGTATTTTGAAGCCGATGAGAAACAAGTGCCAGTTTTGATGAGTTCATTGAGTTTAAAGGCATACAGTTTGATTAGAAGTTTGACTGCTCCAACAAAGCCAGCCAAAATGAGCTTTGCTAATTTTGTGAAAGTAATGCAGGAACATTTAGAACCCAAGCTATTTTGTTTCCAGAATGCTATAGGTTTAATAAGTGAATCAAAATGACGGAGAGTGCATTTCAGAGTATGTGCCTGAACTGAAGAGATTGTCTGAACTTTATCAGTTCAGTTATGAGATTGTTCACTTTGTGGAATCATAAAAGAAAGCATTCAAAAATGTCTCCGAACTGAAGTACAATTGAAATAAACAGGAGTTACAGAGAGGTGGTCACCCCTAAGAGTCAGGAGATAGGTAGCTGGGTGACTGTCAGGAGTGGGAAGGGGAATAAACAGGATGAGCAGAGCACCCCAGTAGCATTTCCCACCAATAATAAGTACATTGTTTTGGATACTGTTGATGGGGACAACCTACCAGGGACAAGTTGCAGTGGTTGCGTCTCTGGCACCGAGATGGGATCCTCAGCTCAGAAGGGAAAGAGGGTGTTAGAGTGGATTCTTTTGGGGTAGATGATTTGTTAACACTTAAATGACTTTGGCCACCAGACTTCTATTTTAACTGTTTGACGAAGGACTGTGGATTGAGTCCACCACAATGGGCTTCCTAAAAGGTGTAAATACCGGATGCTTCTGGTGCCTGATGCTGTAGTTTTGAAGGCAGTATCACCTATACATTATAAATATTAATTGTATGAATTGTCTTCTATGTTAGCACGGGAAATGCCAAATAAATGTATTGTAGGCTTAACTTACATTTCTAAAGGCTGTAGATACCAACCCAGACATGTTGGCGTCAGGAGGAAAGGATGGTGTGAGATTTTGTATGTAGCTTTAATAGGAAGCATTGTCTATGCATTGTCTGTAACTATTTAAGTAGCGATTGCCTTTGTGTTTAGCATATAAATATCGAGCCCACATTTAGCTAGCAGACCTTTCTACGGAAAGCATCTCCATCCGTTAAGATGCCTGCTGTACCTTGTTGTGTCGAATAAAGAAGCTGCTTTGTATCTACCAGTGACTCTGTCTCTCCGGTAATTTCATCCACGCTACAACAGAGGGAAAAGAGGAGAGCGGTAGTAATAAGGGATTCAATAGTAAGGGGGACAAATAAGAGGTTCTGTGGAAGAGATCGAGAATCCTGGATGGTCTGTTGCTTCCCTGGTCCACAATATCTTGGATCAAGTTCTCAGTATTCTCAAGAGGGAGGGTGAGCAGCTGGATGTCGTGGTCCATGTAGGTACCAATGATGTGGGTAGGAAGGGTGAGGAGGTTCTGAAAGGTGAGTTTAGGGAGTTAGGTGCTGAGTTAAAGGACAGGGCCTCCAGGATAGCAATCTCAGGATTGCTACCAGTGCTACGTGCAGGCGGGTTTAGAAATAGTAAGATAGCGCAGATCAACACATGGCTGAAGACATGACGCAGGAGGGAGGGCTTCAGATTTATACATAATTAGGTAGTTTTCCAGGGAAGGTGGGACCTGTTCCGGTGGGATGGTTTACATCTGAACTGGAAGGGGACAAATATTCTTGCAGGTAGGTTTGTTAGAGAGGCTCCAGTGGATTTAAACAAGGGGGATGGGAAACCAGAGTGTACAAACAGACGTAGGGGAGAAGGAAGAAAAAGAAAATAGTAAAGTTGTTTGAACCATCAGTGATAAACAGAGAGTGAGAGGTGGAAATTTCTTAAATGCATTTATTTGAATGCTAGGAGCCATGTTTAAAGCATGGATTGATACCTGGAAGTATGATGTTGTAGCTATTAGTGAAACGTGGTTGCAGGAGGGGTGTGATTGGCAACTGAATATTCCTGGATTTCGTTGCTTCAGCTGTGATAGAATCGGAGGGACAAGAGGGGGAGATGTTGCATTGCTTGTCAGAGAAAATATTCCAGCAGTGCTCTGGCAGGATAGATTAGAGGGCTCGTCTAGGGGGGCTATTTGGGTGGAATTGAGGAATGGGAAAGGTGTAGTAATACTTATAGGGGTATATTATAGACCATCTAATGGGGAGCGAGAAGTGGAGGAGCAAATTTGTAAGGAGATAGCAGATATTTGTAGTAAGCACAAGGTTGTGATTGTGTTGGGCAGGTGGCCAAGTGGTTAAGGCGTTCGTCTAGTTATCTCAAGGTCGCTAGTTCGAGCCTCAGCTGTGGCAGTGTGTTTGTGCCCTTGAGCAAGGCACTTAATCACACATTGCTCTAGTCTGTGCGAGGAGTGGTGCCCCACACAGACTTCCAATCTGTGCCTTGTAAGGCATGAAGATGCCCGACGCAGGCCTCTCATGGTCTGAGTCGATGTTCCCCCTGTGATTGTGGGAAATTTTAATTTTCCAAACCTAGACTGGGAAGCCCATACTGTAAAAGGACTGCAACACACATCAAAGTTGCTGGTGAACACAGCAGACCAGGCAGCATCTCTCGTAAGAGGTACAGTCGACATTTCAGGCCGAGACCTTGAATTTCCAGCATCCGCAGAATTCCTGTTGTTTGCGTCTGTAAAAGGACTGGATAGTTTGGAGTTTGTAAAATGTGTGCAGGATGATTTTTTTGCAGCAATACATAGAGGTACCAACTAGAGAAGGGGCAGAGTTGGATCTCCTGTTAGGGAATGAGATAGGTCAGGTGACAGAGGCATGTGCTGGGGAGCACTTTGGCTCCAGTGATCACAATGCCATTAATTTCAATATAATTATGGAGAAGGATAGGACTGGACCAAGGGTTGAGATTTTTGATTGGAGAAAGGTTAACTTTGAGGAGATGCAAAAGGATTTCGAAGGAGTGAATTGGGAAAAACTGTTTTATGAGAAGGATGTAATAGAGAAATGGAGGTCATCTAAAGGTGAAATTTTGAGGGTACAGGATCTTTACTTTCCTGCTATGTTGAAGGGAAAGCTTAAAAGTTTGAGAGAGCCATGGCTTTCAAGGGATATTGGAGATTTGGTATGGAAATAGAGAGATATCTACAATAAAGATGGGCAGCATGGAGTAAATGAGGTGCTTGAAGAATATAAAGAATGTAAAAAGAATCTTAAGAAAGAAATTAGGAAAGCTAAAAGAAGATACGAGGTTGCTCTAGCAAGTAAGGTGAAAATAAATCCAAAGGTTTCTACAGTTATATTAATAGCAAAAGGATAATGAGGGATGAAATTGGTCCCTTAGAGAATCAGAGTGGACAGCTATGTGTGGATCCAAAAGAGATGGGGGAGATTTTGAACAATTTCTTTTCTTTGGTATTCACTAAGGAGAAGGATATTGAATTGTGTAAGGTAAAGGAAACAATGTAGGGAAGTTATTGAAACTATGATGATTAAAGAAGAGGAAGTACTGGCACTTTTAAGGAATATAAAAGCCTCTGTGTCCTGACAGGATATTCCCTAGGACCTTAAGGGAAATCAGTGTAGAAATAGCAGGGGCTCAGACAGAAATATTTCAAATGTCATTAGAAATGGGGATGGTGCCGGAAGATTGGCGTATTGCTCATGTGGTTCCATTGTTTAAAATTATTCGAAGAGTAAACCTGGCAATTATCGGCCTGTGAATTTGACGTCAGTGGTGGGTAAATTGATGGAAAGTATTCTTAGAGATGGGATAATCATCTGGATAGACAGGGTCCAATTAGGAACAGTCAACATGGATTTGTGCGTGGAAAGTCATGTTTGACAAATCTTACTGAATTTTTTGAAGAGGTTACTAGGAAAGTGAACAAGGGTAAACCAGTGGATGTTGTCTATATGGACTTCAATAAGGCCTTTGACAAGTTTCTACATGGAAAGTTAGTTAAGAACGTTCAATTGTTATGTATTAATATTGAAGTAGTGAAAAGGATTGCAGTGGCTGGATGGGAGAAGCCAGAGAGTGGTGTTGGATAAGGGTTTGTCAGATTGGAGGCCAGTGACTAGTGGTGTGCCTCACGGATCTGTACTGGGTCCAATGTTGTTTGTCATATACCATAGAACCACAGAACCATAGAAACTACAGCACAGAAACAGGCCTTTTGACCCTTCTTGGCTGTGCCGAACCATTTTCTGCCTAGTCCCACTGACCTGCACACGGACCATATCCCTCCATACACCTCCCATCCATGTATCTGTCCAATTTATTCTTAAATGTTAAAAAAAAACCCACATTTACTACCTCGCCTGGCAGCTCATTCCATACTCCCACCACTCTCTGTGTGAAGAAGCCGCCCCTAATGTTCCCTTTAAACTTTTCCCCACTCACCCTTAACCCATGTCCTCTGGTTTTTTTTCTCCCCTTGCCTCAGTGGAAAAAGCCAGCTTGCATTCACTCTATCTATACCCATCATAATTTTATATACCTCTATCAAATCTCCCCTCATTCTTCTACGCTCCAGGGAATAAAGTCCTGACCTATTCAACCTTTCTCTGTGACTGAGTTTCTCAAGTCCCGGCAACATCCTTGTAAACCTTCTCTGCACTCTTTCAACCTTATTTATATCCTTCCTGTAATTTGGTGACCAAAACTGAATACAATACTCCAGATTCGGCCTCAACAATGCCTTATACAAACTCAGCATAACATTCCAGCTCTTATACTCAATACTTTGATTAATAAAGGCCAATGTACCAAAAGCTCTCTTTACGACCCTATCTACCTGTGATGCCACTTTTAGGGAATTTTGTATCTGTATTCCCAGATCCCTCTGTTCCACTGCACTCCTCAGTGCCTTACCATTAACCCTGTATGTTCTACCTTGGTTTGTCCTTCCAATGTGCAATACCTCACACTTGTCTGTATTAAACTCCATCTGCAATTTTTAAGTCCATTTTTCCAGCTGGTCTAAGTCCCTCTACAGGCTCTGAAAACCTTCCTCACTGTCTACTACACCTCCAATCTTTGTATCGTCAGCAAACTTGCTGATCCAATTTACCACATTATCATCCAGATCATTGATATAGATGACAAATAACAATGGACCCAGTACTGATCCCTGTGGCACACCACTAGACACAGGCCTCCACTCAGACAAGCAATTCTCTACCACCACTCTCTGGCTTCTTCCATCGAGCCAATGTCTAATCCAATTTACCACCTCTCCATGTATATCTAGCGACTGAATTTTCCTAACTAACCTCCCATGTGGGACCTTGTCAAAGGCCTTACTGAAGTCCATGTAGACAATATCCACTACCTTCCCTTCATCCACTCCTCGAAAAACTCCAATAGATTGGTCAAACATGACCTACCACGCACAAAGCCATGTTGACTCTCCCTAATAAGTCCCTGTCTATCCAAATGCTTGTAGATTCTGTCTCTTAGTACTCCCTCCAATAACTTACCTACTACCCACGTTAAACTTACTGGCCTATAATTTCCCAGATTACTTTTCAATCCTTTTTTAAACAACGGAACAACATAAGCCACTCTTCAATCCTCCGGCACTTCACCTGTAGACAGCGACATTTTAAATATTTCAGCCAGGGCCCCTGCAATTTCAACACTAGTCTCCTTCAAGGTCCAAGGGAACACCCTGTCAGGTCCCGGGGATTTATCCACTTTAATTTTCCTCAAGACAGCAAGAACCTCCTCCTTTTCGATCTGTACAGTTTCCATGATCTCACTACTTGTTTCCCTCAATTCCAAAGACTTCCTGCCAGTTTCCTTAGTAAATACAGACGCCAAAAACCTATTTAAGATCTCCCCTATTTCCTTTGGTTCTGCACATAGTCGACCACTCTGATCTTCAAGAGGACCAATTTTATCCCTTACAATCTTTTTTCTCTTAATATACCTGTAAAAGCTCTTTGGATTATACATTAATGATCTGGATGATGGGGTGGTAAATTGGATTAGTAAGTATGCAGATGATACTAAGGTAGGTGGCATTGTGGATAATGAAGTAGGTTTTCAAAGCTTGCAGAGAGATTTAGGCCAGTTAGAAGAGTGGGCTGAAAGGTGGCAGATGGAGTTTAATGCTGATAAATGTAAGGTGCTACATTTTGGTAGGACTAATCAGGTGCGCCGATCTGCAGCTCCTAAGGGACCGTGTTAGGGATCTGGAGCTGCAGCTCGATGGCCTTCGTCTGGTCAGGGAGAGTGAGGAGTTGATAGAGAGGAGTTACAGGCAGGTGGTCACATCGGGGCCACGGGAAGCAGATAAGTGGGTCACGGCTCGAAGGGGGAAGGGGAAGAGTCAGGTACTAGAAAATAACCCAGTAGCTGTACCCCTTGACAATAAGTACTCCTGTTTGAGTACTGTTGGTGGGGGGACAGCTTACCTGGGGGAAGCAACAGTGGCCGTGCCTCCGGCACAGAGTCTGACCCTGTAGCTCAGAAGGGTAGGGAGAAGAAGAGAAGGCAGAAGAAGAGGGGTTCAGATAGACAATTCTGTGGTCACAGTCAGGAGACCCGGATGGTAGTTTGCCTCCCTGGTGCCAGGGTTCGGGATGTTTCTGATCGCGTCCAAGGTATCCTGAAGTGTGAGGGTGAGGAGCCAGAGGTTGTGGTACATATAGGTACCAATGACATAGGTAGGAAAAGGGAAGAGGTCCTGAAAGGAGAATATAGGAAGTTTGGAAGCGAGTTGAGAAGAAGGACCGCAAAGGTAGTAATCTCGGGATTACTGTCTGTGCCACGCAACAGTGAGAGTAGGAGTGGAATGAGGTGGAGGATAAATGCGTGGCTGAGGGATTGGAGCAGGGGGCAGGGATTCAAGTTTCTGGATCATTGGGACCTCTTTTGGGGCAGGTGTGACCTGTACAAAAAGTACAGGTGGCACTTGAATCCTAGGAGGACCAATATCCTGGCGGGGATATTTGCAAAAGCTACTGGGGAGATTTTAAACTAGAATGGTTGGGGGGTGGGAATCAAATTGAAGAGACAAGGAGAGAGGAGGTTCGTTCACAAATAGAGAAAGCTAGTAGACAGTGTATGAGGGAGGATAGGCAGGTGACAGAGAAGGGGAGCGCTCAGTCGGAAGATGTAGGTGAGAAGGAAGAAAAAGATGACAAAGTTGTTTGGACCATTAGGGGTAAACAGAGAGTAAGAGGTGGAGAGTTTCTTAAATGCATCTATTTTAATGCTAGGAGCATTGTAAGAAAGGTGGATGAGCTTAGAGCATGTATTGATACCTGGAAAAATGATGTTATAGCTATTAGTGAAATATGGTTGCAGGAGGGGTGTGATTGGCAACTAAATATTCCTGGATCTCGTTGCTTCAGGTATGATAGTATCGGAGAAGCAAGAGCCGGAGGTGTTGCATTGCTTGTCAGAGAAAATATTACAGTGGTGCTCTGGCAGGATTGATTAGAGGGCTCGTCTAGGGAGGCTATTTGGGTGGAATTGCGGAATGGGAAAGGTATAGTAATGCTTATAGGGGTGTATTATATACCACCTAATGGGGAGCGAGAATTGGAGAAGCAAATTTGTAGGGAGACAGCAGATATTTGTAGTAAGCATAAGGTTGTGATTGTGGGAGATTTTAATTTTCCACACATGGACTGGGAAGCCCATTCTGTAAAAGGGCTGGATGGTTTGGAGTTTGCAAAATGTGTGCAGGATAGTTCTTTTGCAGTAATACATAGGGGTACAAACAAGAGAAGGGGCAGTGTTGGATCTCCTGTTAGGGAATGAGAAAGGTCAGGTAACGGAGGTATGTGCTGGGGAGCACGTTGGGTCCAGTGATCACAATGCCATTAATTTCAATATCATTATGGAGTACGATAGGACTGGACCCAGGGTTGAGATTTTTGATTGGAGAAAGGCTAACTTTGAGGAGATGCAAAAGGATTTAGAAGGAGTGGATTGTGACAATTTGTTTTACGGGAAAGATGTAATAGAGAAATGGAGGTCATTTAAAGGTGAAACTTTGAGGGTATGTTCCTTTATGTTCCTGTTAGGTTGAAAGGAAAGGTTAAAAGTTTTAGAAAGCCATGGAAACTTGGTTCAGAAAAAGAGAGAGATCTATAATAAATATAGACAGCTTGGAGTAAATGAGGTGCTCGAGGAGTATAAAGAATGTAAAAAGAATCTTAAGAAAGAAATTAGAAAAGCTAAAAGAAGATATGAGGTTGCTTTGGCAAGTAAGGTCAAAATAAATCCTAAGGGTTTCTACAGTTACTTTAATAGCAAAAGGTTAGTGAAGGATAAAATTAGTCCCTAAGAGAATCAAAGTGGACAGCTATGTGCGGAGCCAAAAGAGATGGAGGATATTTTGAACAATTTCTTTTCTTTGGTATTCACTAAGGAGAAGGATATTGAATTGTGCAAGGTAAGGGAAACAAGTAGGGTAGTTATGGAATAAAAGGCATCCGTTAGTCTTGTGAGACCATGGATCTGCACATGGAAAGTCTTCACTCTCCAGAGCGCAGGCCTGGGCAAAGTTGTATGGAAGACCAGCAGTTGCTCATGCTGCAAGTGTCCCCTCTCCACAACACCAATGTTGCCCAGGAGAAGTTCATTAGGACCCATACAGCTTGGCACCGGTGTCATCGCAGAGCAATGTGTGATTAAGTGCCTTGCTCTAGGGCACAACACGTTGCCTCGGCTGGGGCTCGAAGTCACGACCTTCAGGTCACTAGTCCAATGCCTTGACCACTTGGTCACATGCCCACACTGTTATGGAAACTATGCTGATTAAAGAAGAGGAAGTACTGACGCTTTTAAGGAATATAAAAGTGGATAAATCTTTGGGTCCTGACAGGGTATTCCCTAGGAGCTTGAGGGAAATTAGTGTAGAAATAGCAGGGCTCTGACAGAAATATTTCAAATGTCATTAGAAACAGGGATGATGCTGGCGGATTGGCGTACTGTTCATGTGGTTCCATTGTTTGAAAAGGGTTCTAAGAGTAAACCTCGCAATAAGTTTGACGTCAGTGGTGTGCAAATTAATGGAAGGTATTCTTAGAGATGGTATATATAATTATCTGCATAGACAGGGTCTGATTAGGAACAGTGAACATGGATTTGTGCGTGGAAAGTCATGTTTGACAAATCTTAATTGAATTTTTTGAAGTGGTTACTAGGAAAATTGACGAGGGTAAAGCAGTGAATGTTGTCCATATGCATTTCCGTAAGGCCTTTGAAAAGGTTCCACATGGAAGGTTAGTTAGGAAGGTTCAATTGTTAGATATTAATATTGAAATAGTAAAATGGATTCAACAGTGGCTGGATGGGAGATACCAGAGAGTAGTGGTGGATAACTGTTTGTCAGGTTGGAGGCCGGTGACTAGTGGTGTGCATCAGGGATCTGTATTGGGTTCAATGTTGTTTGTTCATTAATGATCTGAATGATGGGGTGGTAAATTGGATCAGTAAGTATACAGATGATGCTAAGATAGGTGGCATTGTGGATAATGAAGTAGGTTTTCAATGCTTGCAGAGAGATTTAGGCCAGTTAGAAGAGTGGACTGAAAGATGTCAGATGGAGTTTAATGCTGTTAAGTGTGAGGTGCTACATTTTGGTAGGACTAATCAAAATAGGACATACATGGTAAATGGTAGGGCATTGAGGAATACAGTAAAACAGAGTGATCTAGGAATAATGGTGCATAGTTCCCTGAAGGTGGAATCTTATGTGGATAGGCTGGTGAAGAAAGCTTTTGGTATGCTGGCCTTTATAAATCAGAGCATTGAGTATAGGAGTTGGGATGTAATGTTGAAATTGTACAAGGCATTGGTGAGACCAAATTTGGAGTATTGTGTACAGTTCTGGTCACTGAATTATAGGAAAGATGTCAACAAAATAGAGAGAGTACAGAGGAGATTTACTAGAATGTTACCCGGATTTCAGCACCTAGGTTACAGAGAAAGGTTGAACAAGCTGGGTCTTTATTCTTTGGAACACAGAACGTTGAGGGGGAACTTAATAGAGGTATTTAAAATAATGAGGGGGATAGATAGAGTTGACATGGATAGGCTTTTTCCATTGAGAGTAGGGGAGATTCAAACAAGAGGGCATGAGTTGAGAGCATGATGGGGAACTTCTTTACTCAGAGACTGGTATCTGTGTGGAATGAACTTGAAGCAGAAGTCGTAGAGGCAGGTTCAATATTGTCATTTAAAGTAAAATTGGATGGCTATAAGGAAGGAAGGGGAATGGAGGTTTATGGGCTGGGTGCAGGTCAGTGCGACTAGATGAGATGGCCTGTTTCCGTGCTGAAATTGTTATATGGTTATATAACTTACATTTAAAAGAGCATTTGAAATAACTCTCTCGATGGAAATAGCAGACAGAAACACAATTGAGTTGTAGTCAGGAATAACAATGAGCAGGAACAAAAATTGCAATGTTTAAACAGAACATTTGCCCTGGCTGAACAAATTATATTACATTTTGACAGAGGCTCACATACACCAGGCCAATGCAGATTTAATGGTGAAACTTGCAGAAAATGCCACAAGATGGGGTACACATAAAAAGCATGTTGGGCAGACAAAAATAAATGGACTGCACACGGAAGAGATAAAGATAAAAAGTTAAATTGTAGTTTCAAAAAGAGCACTAATGAGTATGCTGTTGATGAAAATGTGATAAACATAGAAAACATAGAAAATAGGTGCAGGATTAGGCCATTTGGCCCTTCGAGCCTGCACCGCCATTCAGTATGATCATGGCTGATCATCCAACTCAGAACCTTGTACCAGCCTTCCCTCCATACCCCTGATCCCTTTAGACAAAAGGGCCATATCTAACTCCCTCTTAAATATAGCCAATGAACTGGCCTCAACTGTTTCCTGTGGCAGAGAATTCCACAGATTCACCACTCTCTGTGTGAAGAAGTTTTTCCTAATCTCGGTCCTAAAAGGCTTCCCCTTTATCCGCAAACTGTGACCCCTTGTTCTGGATTCCAACGAATATAAGCCTAGTCGATCCAGTCTTTCATCATCTGAAAGTCCTGCCATCCCAGGAATCAATCTGGTGAACCTTCTTTGTACTCCCTCTATGGCAAGGATGTCTTTCCTCAGATTAGGGGACCAAAACTGCACACAATACTCCAGGTGTGGACTCACCAAGGCCTTGTACAACTGTAGTAGTACCTCCCTGCTCCTGTACTCGACTCCTCTTGTTATGAATGCCAGCATACCATTCGCCTTTTTCACCGCATGCTGTATCTGCATGCCCACTTTCAATGACTGGTGTATAATGACACCCAGGTCTCGTTGCACCTCCCCTTTTCCTAATCGGCCACCATTCAAATAATAATCTGTTTTTCTGTTCTTGCCACCAAAGTGGATAACCTCACATTTATCCACATTAAATTGCATCTGCCATGAATTTGCCCACTCACCTAACCTATCCAAGTCACCCTGCATCCTCTTAGCATCCTTCTCACAGCTAACACTGCCACCCAGCTTCATGATAGCCGCAAACTTGGAGATGCTGCATTTAATTCCCTCATCTAAGTCATTAATATATATTGTAAACAACTGGTGTCCCAGCACTGAGCCTTGCGGTACCCCACTAGTCACTGCCTGCCATTCTGAAAAGGTCCCGTTTATTCCCACTCTTTACTTCCTGTCTGCCAACCAATTCTCTATCCACATCAAGTCCTTACCCCCAATACTGTGTGCTTTAAGTTTGTACACTAATCTCTTGTGTGGGACCTTGTCAAAAGCCTTTTGAAAATCCAAATATACCACATCCACTGGTTCTCCCCTATCCACTCTACTAGTTACATCCTCAAAAAATTCTATGAGATTCATCAGACATGATTTTCCTTTCACAAATCCGTGCTGACTTTGTCCGATGATTTCACCACTTTCCAAATGTGCTGTTATCACATCTTTGATAACTGACTCTAGCATTTTCCCCACCACCGATGCTAGGCTAACCGGTCTATAATTCCCCGGTTTCTCTCTCCCTCCTTTTTTAAAAAGTGGGGTTACATTAGCCACCCTCCAATCCTCAGGAACTGGTCCAGAATCTAAAGAGTTTTGAAAAATTGTCACTAATGCATCCACTATTTCTTGGGCTACTTCCTTAAGCTCTCTGGGATGCAGACCATCTGGCCCTGGGGATTTATCTGACTTTAATCCCTTCAATTTACCTAACACTACTTCCCTACTAACATGTATTTCCCTCAGTTCCTCCATCTCACTGGACCCTCTGTCCCCTACTATTTCCGGAAGATTATTTATGTCCTCCTTAGTGAAGACAGAACCAAAGTAGTTATTCAATTGGTCTACCATGTCCTTGCTCCCCATATCAATTCACCTGTTTCTGTCTGTAGGGAAGGGGTCCCCAACCTTTTTTGTACTGCCGACCGGTTTCATATTGACAATATTCTTGCAGACCGGCCGACTGGCGGGGGGGCGGGGTGGGGGGGGCGCGGGGGGGGGGTAGGGTTGCCAACATACAAGAGTAGCAGCCAAATACGTTGGGTTTAACCCGAGAAAGACTACAGTGACCATGAAGCCTTGAGCAGGAACCAGTGCGCATGCTGATTTCTTAAAAATTGTTTTTGCCGATTCTGTTGGTGGTGGCGGGGGGGACGGTTAATCACAACTGGAATGTAGGTGATAAGTGGCTAATACACTCAATTTTGTTTCTAAAAGGGTTTATCTAACGAATTTAATATTAAACACACAGCGCATATTTTCCTCGCATGAATATAGCGATAAGACAGGGGAGCTTGAAGTGTTGAACAAACTTCCAGTAGAAGTGGTAGAGGCAGGTTCGATATTATCATTTAAAGAAAAATTGGATGGGTATATGGACAGGAAAGGAATGGAAGGTTACGGACTGAGTGCAAGTCGGTGGGACGAGGTGAGAGTAGCGTTCGGCACGGACTGGAAGGGGCGAGATCGCCTGTTTCCATGCAGTAATTGTTACATGGTTATATAAGTCACTTATAATAGCATCATAACATTTTAAATAACGTTTGGATATCAAACACACAGCGCATATTTTCCTCGTATGAACATATAAAATCATTACAACGTACCAATATCACTGAATCAGTGGGAGCCCTGGGCTTGTTTTCCTGCAACAAGACAGCCCCATCGTGGGGTGATGGGAAACAGCGATACTCGAAGGGGGTTCCTTATGTCCAGTCTATTCTGCAATTTAGTTTTCATTGCGTTCATTGCAGAGATATGTTGGAAATAGAAGCAACGTTTTCAGTGCTTTCGTAGCTATCTCAGGATATTTAGCCTTGACTTTGATCCGGAATGCCGGCAGAGATGTTATGTCAAACATACTTTTCAGCCCGCAGTCATTTGCAAGCTCGAGGAGTTGATATCCTTCCCGCGCTGACATGGATGACGCGTGGGTGCGCCACTTTTTCTGGCTAATTTGTATGCTTCTTCTTTGGAATTGACACTATCCCTAATTTCCCTTATGATTCCGGACCAGGTAACCTTAAGATTTACAATATAAAAACTAACATATAGACAAGCAACCAGAAGTGAACGGCAAATTAATTAAAATGGAATTGGACACTGGCTCAGCAGTTTTATTCATTCAACAAAATGAGTTTGACTGGTATTTCAAAGATACTAAACTGAAGCCCGAGATATCCAGCTAAGGCTGGCATTGGAAACTTCAAACATATCAAGGGTAAAATAGTGTTTAATGAAAATGTCACACCCAGGTTTTACAAAGCCATGGGCTTTCATATGCCGTCCAAGATAAAGTATCCAGTGAGCTAATTGCATAGAGGCCGAAGATATTTTTTGCAAGGTTGAGCAGAACCCATGGACAATGCCAGTAGTCCCAGAAGCCAAGAAGAATGGGTCTGTCAGGATCTGCGGTGATTTTAAGCTCACCATCAATCCAGCACTGTAAATAGATCTATATCCTCTGTCCAGGATAGAAGATATCTTTGCAAACCTTTCTGGAGGGAAATACTTCAGCAAAGTGGACTTAACTGAGACCTACCTACAGGTGGAGATGGAAGAAGAGTCCAAGTGTTTCTCTCCATAAACCTTCACAAAGGGCTTTAACACTATAATCAGCTTATTTTTGAAGTAGCATCTACACCTGCACCATGGCAGAAGGTTATGGACCAGCTGCAGCAAGGCTGTTAGTCACTTAGTGTTACTTGGATGACATTATTTTTGCTGGAAAGGATGATGAGGTACACCTCCAAAATTTCAAGACAATGTTAAAAAGATTAGAAGGTTACGGGCTCAAAACATAAAATAATAAGTGTGAATTCTTTAAACCAAGCATCACTTACTGTGGTCACACCATTGATGCACAAGCACTACTCAACTGCTTTGAGAAAATTGAAGCAGTAGTGGATGCCCCAGGGTCAAAGGTTGTGTCACTGTTGTAGTCTCTTTTTGGATTTTTCAATTATTATACAAGTTTCATGCCAAAACTGGCTACTGTGTTCCACCCTTTGAATTCATCACTACAGATCTGGAAGAAATGGCAATGGGGAAAACAGTATGAGATGGCTTTCTGAAAGTTAGAGGAAATAGTGACATCAGACACTGTACTCACATTTGATCCATATTGTCCAGTGAAGCTTCCCTTGCACTGTTCAGGATGCTAATACAGCCAGATGGGAAAGCTGTCCAGAGTCACTTCCTGCAGTCCCAGAGTCAACTCCTACAACTGCCATGGCGGAAGTCCCAGAAGCTAAGATTGTTTCATAGCCACAAGTCTCTCCTGCCAAGCAGAGTGATTTCTCCAACCCCTACCTCATCAGTATATATATTACACAGTACACAGTACTAATGCCACAATACAACAAATTTTAAAATATTAAGCCTGATGTTCTCATTCTGTTCAGAAATCTGATGGCGAAGTTGATATCTGGGCTGGTATGTTAATTGGCCCAAGAATTTTGTAGGTGTTACGTACCCCGTAACTGGGTTGCCAAACCAGCAGAAATGGAACGCTCGTTGGAGTCTGGATTACTAGAATCTAATAATGTTTTATTAAAGAAATAAGTAACACAGTACACTAATTGTAAGGATATAAATGTAACAGGCTAGCAATGATAATACACACATATACACAGAACTAGGGTAATAGGAGTCAACCAAGCTCTATCGCAGTCTAGGGGTAAAATGATCAGTCTTAAGTGAAGCAGAGTTCAGTTCAGTTTTTAGTGCAGTTCGCAGTAATCGCTGTTGTTGTACCATTGGAGAGAGAGGGACAGAGAGAGAGAGAGAGAGAGAGATGCAATTTGGTTTCAGGCAGACCTTTTTATGTCTTCGCAGTTGGGTCGGGCAGACCTTTTGATGTCTTCTAATCCCGCTGTGGTCACTGAATGTAACCCCTCCGTTCCGGATACGATCATTCTTTTGCGGTGAATCCGGCACCCAGGCAAGGGCGGACACACACCTCAGGTTCCCACCGATCGTACCTTTACACCCTGTGAGCCTCTGATTGGTTCCCGTGAACCGGTCCTCCAAACTCCCCACTACTTGTTGGGGCACACTGCGCTTTCCAGGGTCTTGTGGCATGTCTCGTGCCTTAGCAAACCTGCTCTTTTTATCCCCCTGCTGGGGTATCACCTGTCCATCAAACTTCAAACAGTTCAGGTTGAAAGCAACTGGTCTGTCAATATCTGAATTGTGTTTCTTTCCCGTTAATCTCTCACTTCTCTCTCATTAGCATTTTGAATGTTTCTCCATTGTCTTCTGTTATCTCTCTCATTAGCATCATCCGTCCTGTAGCTCTGTTTGGCATCACACATGACACCCCCACCCTTAAAAGGATTTTTACCGGGGTGAAAATTATGGGCATGAATGCACATTATTAGATACACACTAATATACAGGTAGTCATCAGCTATTCGGGTAATACCGAGAACTTTAGGTTTTAACACCTTGACAGACAGTCAGCAATCACATTGTCTGTTCCTTTTATATGTTTTATCTTAATATCAAATTTCTGTAAGACCAGGCTCCAACTTAGTAAGCGTTTGTTTTTATCCTTCATTGTGGCCAAAAACACTAGTGGTTTCCGTGCCGGACAAATATAAACCTCAAAATGTTGCAATGCTAGTATGATTGCCAGTAATTCCTTCTCCACTGTGGAATAATTTCTGTGATGGACATTAAACTTCTTAGAAAAATAAGCCACTGGGTGTTCGATCTCTTCTTTGTCTGTCTGCAACAACCGCTTCATCGCTAGCATCTGTTGCTAGGGAGAAGGGTTTTGAAAAGTCAGGTGCATTCAATACAGGGCGGTGACACAGAATCACCTTCAGACTCTCGAAGGCTTGTTGTCAAAGGTCATTCCACACAAACTTCGCATTCTTCGGTGAGAGCTTAGTAAGAGGGAGGGCAATATCCGCAAAGTTTTTGCAAAACTTCCGATAGTACCCCACCATCCCCATGAACCTTCTCAGAGCTCTCTTGTCCATCGGGATGGGAACTTCAGAGATAGCCTGCACCTTAGCCTGCATTGGTGCCAGCTGCCCCTGTCCTACCACATATCCCAGATAAGTGACCTTAGTGTGGCTGAACTCACTTTTTGTGAGGTTCACTGTCAGGTTGGCTTCAGACAGCTGTTTAAACAGTTCCTCTACTGCCACAATGTGCTCCTCCCACATGTCACTCCAGACCACTAAATCGTCAATATACGCTTCTGCGTTCTTTAACCCTTTTATCACTGAATTAATCATCCTTTAGAAGGTCCCTGGGGCATTTTTCATGCCAAAAGGTAAAACATTACACTTGTATAACCCGGATGGAGTGACAAATGGTGAGATTTCTCTAGCCCGGTTGGTTAAAGGAACGCACCAGTACCCTTTTAGCAAATCGATCTTTGTGATGTACTTAGCCCTCCCCACTTTATCGATGCAATTGTCTACCCTTGGGATGGGGTAAGCATCAGTTTTTGTGATGGCGTTCACCTTTCTGTAATCTGTACAGAATCGTATGCTCCCATCGACTTTCGGGACAACCACACTGCTTCGGAGAGAGCTGTCTCCGTCAAAACCATCAGCTCCTCGTCTCATTCCTGTGCCTGTATAAATTCCTTCCTAGCTAATGATAAATCTACCTCAACT
Organism: Mobula hypostoma; assembly: GCF_963921235.1. Classification (NCBI taxonomy): domain Eukaryota; kingdom Metazoa; phylum Chordata; class Chondrichthyes; order Myliobatiformes; family Myliobatidae; genus Mobula; species Mobula hypostoma. Next base: position 102,418,346 of record NC_086101.1, read on the forward strand.
CCCTCACTTCCTTCCGCTCCACTATGCTCATTCTTCTCACTTTCTAACCCCTCCTGGTACAAGGCTGGTAAAAACGTCTCAGCTAAATCTACATTCGCTTCGGCAGCCTTTCTGGACATGCGCCGAGTCATTGCGCAAACGAGATAAACCTGTGAGTCCATGGGTGGGTCCTCAGTCCTGGCAGGCTTGCTTGTCAGCTTTACTGCTGGGTACACATCTCCGACTGCAAGTCATTACCGAGTAAGACCTCCATGTCTTCCATTGGTAATTGGGGCCTCACCCCAATCATGACCGGTCCGGAGACCAAGTCACTTTTTAGGTGTATCTGGTGCAAAGGTACTGCTTCAGTCCCTTTCCCAATGACTTTTATCACACTGACCTCCCCAGTCTCGGTCTCTGAACTAAAGTCTGACACCCTCCTTAAGATCAATGACTGACAAGCCCCAGTGTCTCTCCAGATCCGTACTGGAACTGGGTTTGACCCCTCCTTCACCGACACCAATGCGGCCGAAATAAGCTTCTCGCACCCTTCCTGAACTCCATCAGACCTCTTCTCCTCTAGCGGTTTGTTTGCCAGCTCAATACAGCCAGTTGAAGTCATCGTTTTTCCTTTCCCCGTCTCCTTCTTTGGGGCAGAACACCTGGACGCAATGTGACTGGCTTTCCCACAATTATAGCATACGACCCCAGGAGACTTCCTACCAAACTGCTTCCAGTCTTCCTTATCCTTATCACTAGTCCCCAACTTACATTCTGGCTTTTCTAGCGGACTTTCTCCGCCCTCTTGACTACCCTTCTGGTAGCTCTTACTTGGGGTAAACTTGGCTTTGTGTGTTAACGCGTACTCATATGCTAACTTAGCAGTCACAGCTAAGGTTTCTGCTTCTTTCTCACCTAGATAGGGCCTCATACCTTCAGAGACACAACCTTTAAATTGCTCAATCAGTATTAGCTGTAGCAATCTGTCATAATCCCCAGTGACCCCTTTCGAGGCGCACCAACGCTCACAATACATCTGCATCTCACGGGCAAACTCTAAATACGTGCAGCCCCACTGCTTCCTCACATTCCGGAACCTTTGCCAGTATGCCTCCGGGACCAACTTGTAAATCCTGAGTATAGCCTTTTTCACCACATCATACTTTGGGCATCTTCTGCTGACAATGCTGAGTAAGCTTGCTGAGCCTTACCCTTAAGTACGCACTGAAGCAAACCAGTCCACTTATCCCTCGGCCAGTCGTGACTTGCAGCGACTTTTTCAAAATGTAGAAAGTACCGATCAACATCGGCCTCCCTGAACCCTTCACCTTGGTTCGGCATTTGGCCCCTCTCTAACGTCATCCTTAACTTCTCCAGGTCAAACTCCCTTTCCTTCTCTTTCTCTTCTTGTTCTAGCTGCTTTACTCAGAACTCGTGCTCGAGTCTTAATTTTTCCATCTGCAGCTGCACTGCTTCTCTACCAGGTTTGCTCATAGACACCATCTCCAGCTCCCCGTGGGGAAACACACCTTTAAATACATAATGCTCAACGATAGCTCTGTGCATCTCCGCTCTGCTCATTGTCGGCTTCCCCTTAAAAAAGATTCAACCATTTGGTAACAGTCGCCAATTCTGATTTCCTGGCATCCTCTAATGCCTCCAAGGTTGGCACCTTTAGAAATTCCTTAATCTCCATTTCTGCTGTTTGCCCTTTTTTTTCTTTCGGGAATTCTAACCCAATCAATTTACCCAGTCCCAACTTTGGCGTTCAAAATCCTGGACGAGATCCCCACTTATGTTACGTACCCCATAACTGGGTTGCCAAACCAGCAGAAATGGAACGCTCATTGGAGTCTGGATTACTAGGAACTAATAAAGTTTTATTTAAGAAATAAGTAACACAGTACACTAATCATAAGGATATGAATATAACAAGTTAACAATGATAATACACACATATACACAGAACTAGGGTAATAGGAATCAACCAATTATCGCAGTCTAGGGGTAAAATGATCAGTCTTAAGTGAAGCAGAGTTCAGTTCAGTTTAGTGCAGTTTGCAGTAATCGCTGTTGTCGTACCATTGGAGAGAGAGAGAGAGATGCAATTTGGTTTCAGGCAGACCTTTTTATATCTTCGCAGTTGGGTTCGGGCAGATCTTTTGATGTCTTCTAATCCCACTGTGGTCACCGACTGTGACCCCTCCATTCCGGATATGATCGTTCTTCTGCGGTGAACCTGGCACCCAGGCAAGGGCGGACACACACCTCAGGTTCCCACCCCGATCGTACCTATACACCCTGTGGGTCTCTGATTGGTTCCCGCGAACCGGTCCTCCAAACTCTCACCACTTGTGGGGGCACACTGCTCTTTCCAGGGTCTCGTGGCATGTCTCATGCCTTAGCAAACATGCTCCTTTTATCCCCCTGCTGGGGTATCACCTGTCCATCAAACTTCAAACAGTTCAGGTTGAAAGCAACCGGCCTGTCAATATCTGAATTGTGTTTCTTTCCCGTTAATCTCTCTCTTCTCTCTCATTAGCATTTTGAATGTTTCTCCATTGTCTTCTGTTATCTCTCTCATTAGCATTTTGAATGTTTCTCCATTGTCTTCTGTTATCTCTCTCATTAGCATCATCTGTCCTGTAGCTCTGCTTGGCGTCACACATGACATAGGCAAGTATCAGAACCTGGGGGAGTGGATGAGAATGTGGAGCAAATAAAGCGCAACTGGTACTTTTGATAGTGAACAAATTGTCTTAAGCCAATGACGGTAATTTACAAAATAATCTCTAAATTTCACAACCCTACTCCCAGCCATTCTTTTTTAACATACGTACTTAAAGCAGCATTCATCATCAAGGACCCCCAACATCTCTTCTCGCTGCTGCCATCAGGAAGGAGGTACAGGAGCCTCAAGACTCACACCACCAGGTTCAGGAACAGTTTTTACCCTTCAACCATCATGCTCTTGAACCAAAGGGGATAACTTCACTCACCACATCACTGAACTGTTTGCACAACCTATGGACTCACTTTTCTCCTTTTGTATTTGTGCAGTTTGTTGTCTCTCGCACATTGGTTGTTTATCTGTCTTGTTGGGTGCATTTTTTCATTGATTCTATTGTGTTTCTTTGTATTTACTGTGAATGCCCTCAAGAAAATGAATCAGCTGCCTGGCCCGCTGCATTCACCAGCAACTTTTATGTGTGTTGCTTGAATTTCCAGCATCTGCAGAATTCCTGTTGTTTGTATATGGGGACATACTTTATATGTACGTAGATAATTCATTTACTTTAAACTTTGAACTTTAGTACTTCTGCATGTTGCGGTATTCTTTTTGCATCATCTTAGAATCTGCCATCAATGGAAAAATAATTTACTGTTGGATATTGTTTGACACTGAATCTCATAACTCCAAATTACCTTTAACAGAACTGACAGATCTTCAAGCCATGTTACTAGAAAGTCAGACAAATTGCAACAGAATGTAACTATAAACGGACAAAATGATGCATGATATAAGACAATTGGATAAAATAATTATAGGGATGGAACTGACTGTGTAACTGACAAAGAATGAGATCCACCTTGAATGAAAAATCATCAAAATGCAATTTATAGACCAGTGTGGAGGTAGTATTTATGCTATAAAAGCATTTCTACGATAGTAAATAGATTTCAATTAAGTTGCATTTCCATTTAGATTGGTATGTAAAGTCCTAATTTAAATCAATCTGAGACATTCATGTGGAATAGATTACTTCCTGTGTTAACTCCAATTTAAATTTTTTTAATAAAAATATATTTATCAGTGTCAAACTTCATGGGGAAATTAAGGTGCATTATCATATTAATATGGAATGTCTTTTCTTGCAGTGCATAGCAACTGTTTTTTATAATAATTGGACATTTGCTAATTATTCACAACTAACTGATTCACTAACCTAACACATTTTCTACTAGGTGATTGCAACACCTTGCGACTGAATGATAGGTACGTTCATTTTCATTGATTCAGATTATCGATGTTCTCACAAATCTGTATACTATGAGCTGGTAAAAATAGCCTGGAAAATGTATTCCAAATTTACGAGTACACCGGGCAATTTGAAGGGTGGATCTCCCGTTTGAGTTGCCAGCAGAAACAAGACACAGATTTTTGAATGAAAATATAGGCTTTGAAACTGGACCCATTCAGATACGCGTTTTATTGTTTCATCAGCAAAGCTGTTCTGTGCATGTTAGATTGTGCTTGCAATTTTTATTTGGGCTGATCAGTGACCATTGGGAAATCGGCCTCAACATTTTCAAGCAACATTCACCTTCTTTTCATATGAATTTTTACTGACTTCAGATTCACTCAAGTTAGATCACCTAGTGGGTGGCAGCAATGTTGATGTTTATCAACAGAAATCAACTTTAAGATTAGAACCTGTGGCTTGTGTTCATAACTGACATAAAGAGTAATGAAAATTGACTGAGGTTCAACTTAAAAGCTCTTCTATGTGTCCCAATGTTTGTTAGCACCTTTCTCCATAATGCACATAGGGCTTGTCAAATGTGGTTGGTGACTCATCTAGGAGAAGTGAAACTCTGATCTCAAGTTTTAACTGCCTTGCAGCTACACCTGTCGTGAGAAAGGCTTCTGGAGTAAACCCCAAGTTAATATCCAGAGCTGGAGTCTATAAGGCAGTCTGACAGTTCAATATTGACTGGCAGCTCCTGCAATGATGCTGGTGCTAAACTGTATCGGTCTCAGCCATTCCTTTGGATTCCTCAGCTGCGTGGACAGGGGGAGAATGCTGCATGGGGAACAACTTCCTCTCCATATCATACATCGCTGGATTGCATCATGGTTTGCATAGACATCTTGGACACAACACCCATGGTCAACCTGAACGAACAGAGTCCTACCAATGCAGAGGTGCATGCCGTCGTCTCCGCTGCCACAGTGAAGTGTGGGTTTGACTTTGTACTGTGTAGATGATCAAAGACTGGGAGGGAATTGCACATGTCCTCCCTTTCCAGCTCTTTCCTTCATGGCAGGCATTTTGTGGTTCCTATAGAGAAAGCATGTTTTTTAAACCAAAGTCAAGTTTATTGTCATGTGCACAGTTATCAGGTGCAATAAGAAACTTACTTGTAGCAGCATGGCATTGTATACACAACATTCACAAAGAAAATATGAAGTATTTGCAATTTTTACAAGAAGGTATACAACGAATAAGCTCTTCTTGTCACACTGGCACCGGCATTGAGAGCAAGGGTGGACCCAAATGCAAGACACATCTTGTGAGGTTAATTAAATTTAGTTTATTGTTCGACACCGGGAGAGCAAGGCAGGAGCAGGAAAAATCGAACTGGACAGGGACTCAGGACTACGACTAGGCTGGGACCAAGGGTCTGGGCTTGGACTCGGAATCGGCTCCCAGAACTAGAGGAGACATGAAGAGGCTCCGAGCCAGAGACTGGGCAAGGAGGCAGTACCTGGGTCTTGCCTCGGGCTCGGACCCCAGAACCAGGCAAGGACATGACACGGGCTAGGGAGAGGAGGAACATGGGAACACAGAGCCTCGGCTCGGGGAGCAGGTACATGGAACCATGGACACATACACAGAACACAGAGTCGGGACCCCTCCTTGGGTACGGGATATAGGGCCGGGACTCATGACCCTCCACAGGGCAACGGCCAGACGGCCTGACTTACCCCACGGAGGCGAGGACAAGACAAGACAGAACATGACCCTCCCCCCCGCGGGGCAACGGCAAGACGGCCTGACTTACCCCACAGAGGCGAGGACAGGACAAGACATGACTCCCCGTGGAGCAATGGCAAGACGGCCTGACTTACCCCACGGAGGCGAGGACAAGACAAGACAAGACCAACACGAATGAACACCAGACAGTACCTATCTAGCTCCGGCGATGGAACTAGACAGAAGTGCAGGCAGGGGCTGCAGACAAGGGCTAGAGGCGAGAGGGGCAGAGAAGGGATTCAGACAAGGGGGTAGGACAGGAATCACAGACCACCAGGGCCAGGACTTGACTCAGACCTGGGAAGCCGCTAGGGCCAGGACTTGACTTAGTGCTTGAATGCCACCAGAGCCAGGACTTGACTTGGTGCTTGAATGCCGCCAGGGACAGGACTTGACTTGGTGCTAGAATGCCGCCGGAGCCAGGACTTGACTTGGAACTTGAATGCCGCCGGAGCCAGGACTTGACTTGGAGCCTCAGGGTAGTGGCGAGCTCTCAGCTCGGCCTGGGAACAGTAGATAGCGGTTCTTGATTCCCTCCGGCGGGTTAACTGACGGACCCACCTCGGTGAGGAAACTTTACAGGCTCGCTTTGGCGAGGTAACTGGACAGGGTTGCTCTGGTGAGGAAAGGTGAATTACCGGCACTCGCTCCGGCAGAGACTAGGCTTGCTCCGGCCAGATGACATCGGCACACCATACCTTAGATGATTTTGCTGACGCTCCTGCGCCGAATGGCTGAAAGCTGGAGACTATAAACTACTGGTTTAGCTGAGTGTTAATTGCCTCTAATCACCAAAGTCGAGGGACACGGGAAAACAGGGAATCAACGGTCCGTATCGTAACATAAACAAGGTAAATTTAAAGGGACCCCGATCCAGACCATGACACTTCTCAGGCTTCCAGATGGGTACATAACTGACATTTCAATGACAGATTCTGCCGTCTTCATCAGGGATGGTGCCCAGGCATGTCTAGTCCGGTGGTATTTATATCCCCGTTGTCCATCCTTCCAGATTGGTTAGTCCTCATCCAATCAGGTTTCTGCTATCCCACCTTGTTTACAATCAAATTCCAGTTCCTAATTAGACCGAGACCTTCATCTTTTTTAAAGTACATTTCCTCTATTTTAATTTCAATGGCTTCTGTTACCAAAAGCCATTGGCGCGGTACAGTAGTTCTGTGACATTGAAGCCAATCCTATGGCCATTCTGAATTTCTACACAGAGGACTTCAAGGAGAGAATTCTGGGTTCAATGCTTCTTCAGATACATTGATAACACCTTTGTGGTGTGGCTCATGGACTCCAGGCACTCCAACAGACCATCTGAACAGTATACATCTGAACATTAAATTTGTGATGGAGATGAAGAAGAATCATTGCCTCTTGTTCCTGAACATTCGAATATGACAGAAACCAGATGGTTGTCTCAGACATGGCATCAATTAGAAACCCACTCACACAGACTTATACCTCAACAATAACAATCAACATCTCGCTTCCCAACTTGGAGAGGTTCTTTCTACTTTGATTAACCATGTAAAAACTATTTCGGACCCGAAGAGTCTCCCCAAGGAAAGAAGACAATTACACACGACATTCTTACAGAAAGGCGACAAGGTGAAGGAAATCAATTGGGCCCTTAAAAGAGCCAATGGAAAAAGCAGGGACCTTAACAATGAGGAGGTCACTACGGCCTGTCTTCCCTGTATTTTCACTGTTTCTGGATGCTGAATAAATACTGGATTAATACCATACACAAACCCATAAGGAAGCTCAAATCACAGATTTGAGTCAAAAGGGACCTGGGACTCAGGTCGGCTGTTATTTACAGGATTCCTTGTGAATGCGGAGCAGCGTATATCAGCCAAATAGGACACACAATGGAGACCGCATTCAGGAGCACTGCAGGTGTATCCGTTTGGGTTACCCGGAGAAATCGGCAATAGCAGAGCATTGCATTTGCAATGGCCATACGATTGACTTCAACAACACAAAACTGCTGTGGTTTTGGGACTGTCTGGTAAAGGAAGCCATTGAAAACTAGAGAAAAAGAATTTTAACAAAGACTAAGGTCTCTCTCTAAGTTGGAACTGGAATTCAATTATAAACGAGTTGGGATGGCAGAAACCTGATTGTATGAGGGCTAACTAATCAGGAGGGACAGAGTATGGGAGTTTAAATACCACTGGGCTAGATATGCCCAGGCATCCTCCCTGATGAAGACGGCAGAGTCGGTCATTGAAATGTCGGTTACAATCGATAACTGTACCTGGCTGGAAGCCCAAGAAGAGTTTATTTGTCATACATGTTGGGGATGTACTCGATCCTTTTTCAAGAAGGTATACAATTGGAATAAGAAAAAGCAAGGTCTACTTTAATGAAAAATGACGAATGCTGTGATAGTGTTGCAAAACTCTAATGATTAGTGATCAGTTGGTTAAAGAACTGAACAGTGGAAGGGAAATAGCGCTGTACATCTATTGAATGTAGGTATACTGTAAAAAGTATACTGAATAAGATTCACTTATTTATTAGTATTATTATTATTTTTCTCTTCTATATTATGTACAGTATTGCATCATACTGCTGCTGCTAAGTTAACAAATTTCACATCGCATGCCGGTGATAATAAACCTGAATCTGATGACTTCATTGAGTTCTTTATTTATTGAGTACAGGATATGGGATGTTGTGCTGATGTTGTATAAGACATTGGTGAGGCAGTATGTGCAGTTCTGGTTATCTACCTACAGGAAAGATATCAATAAGGTTGAAAGGATGCAGAGAAAAATTACAAGGATGTTGCTGGGTGTTAAGAATCTGTAGCCTAGGAAAATGAGAGGCGATTTGATAGAGGTATATAAAATTATGTGTGTTATAGACAGGTAAATGCAAGTATGCTTTTTCCGCTGAGGATGGGTGAGACTAGAACAAGAGGTCATAGGTTAAGTGTGGGGATCTTCACTCAGACGATGGTAAGAGTGTGGAACAAGCTGCCAGCAGATGTGGTGCATGGGGGTTCAATTTCAACGATAAGAGAAGTTTGGATAGGTGGGATAAGGAGGGCTATTGTCTGGGTGCAGGTCAATGGGATTAGGGTGAATAATAGTTCATTGGCTGAAGTCAAATGCTTTGATGCCAAAATCAACATTCTGTCAAAGAATTAAAATTTCAATAGTCTAATTAGTAAACAAATATTTCATTGTTTAGCCAAGGAAAATATTGACACGGTTAAGTAAGTGCATCTCAAAAATATATTCTGAATATATTTAAAAATGAGTTGAAACAAATTTATTAAAGAGCATGGTTTTTATTTGCAGTATTGACTTTGAAATCCTTGATTGTGATTTTATTTTAAATTAAATTCAGTATTTTGATGATGTGATATAAATGACACTCATCCATGAAAACTCTGCAAAAATGCTTTAAAAAATAAAAGTTCTCTTAAAGGTTGATCAGTGCCAAGATATGGTCTTCATTCCAGAGCCTAAAATAAAGGTTATAACATAAACAAAACAGAATGGCAAGAAATGTCATTTTTCAGAATTTCAAGTAGTCCGAAGTGACCCTAATGGAAGAATCACTCACCTCCTCCTTGATGGTAGCAATGAGAAGAGGGCATATTGTTGTCATAGAGTCAGAGAAAACTACAGCACAGAAACAGGCCATTCAGTCCATCTAGTCTGTGCCGAACAATTTAAACTGCCTCATCTCATCGACACCACTCGGACTATAGCGTTCCCTAACCCTACCATCCATGTACTAATCTAAATCCTCATGTTCCCCGTAAACATTTCACCTTTCACCCTTATCTCATGATCTCTATTTGTAGTCTTACACACGTCAATGGAAAAAGCCTTCTTGCATTTACTCTCATAATTTTGTATATTTCTCTCTATCTTTTACATTCTAGGGAATAAAATTCTAACCTATTCAATCTTTCCTTATTACTCAGATGCTCTTGTCCTGGAAACATCCTCCATATTTGTGATATTTGGATGAAAGTGTAGGTGGGCTGTTTCATAAGCTCACAGACGACACCAACTTTGGTGTAGATAAGGTTAGTGAACAACGGCATCAAAGGATTCAGCAAGATATTGACCAGATGAAAATGTTGGCAGAGAAATAACAGATGGAGTTTAATGTGGACAAGTGCAGGCTGTTATACTTTCGGAGGGCAAATGTAAGAGGATTGTATACAGTAATTTGCAGGACATGATGGAGCATTGACATGCAAAGGCATCTTGTGTCCAAGTCCATAGCTCACTTCATATATACATAAAATGCTGTAAAAAGGCCAGTAACATCTTGAAGCATCCCATATACCCTGCTAATGGACTGTTGGCCCCACTCCCATCAGAGAGGAGGCTATGTAGTATTCACACCATGACCACTGGAAACTTCCATACTTGCACCACCTGCTCAATGATGAAGTTCCCATTAGAAAGTTTACATTTCACCTTTAATTCATTACTTCTAGTTGTAGTTCCACCCACCCTCAGTGGAAAAGGCCTGCTTGCATTCACTGTATCTATACCCCTCATAGTTTTGTCTATCTCTATGAGATATCCCCTCATTCTGTGATGTCTTAGATATGCTGACCATGAAGCTCTAAATCATTAAGACTTTAAGCTCTATCCAGTTATGAGTACTCTCACTAAAGGAAGATTGTAGTGTAATGACCCAATCTTCAAAGGTTATTTTACTTTCTTGTTTATTCTCTGTGGTAAGTTTAGCTGCAAATACCCACTATTTGAGTAATGGTTCTGCCTTCGCTTCCAAGGAAAAGATACTTCAGGCTAACAAAGTAGCTTAAACACAGTTCATTTATTTTCAATGATACACGTTTAAATCCAAACAACATTTTTAAAATACACTTACAACTTACAGAGTTTTCTATCTCATAATAGGCTACCAAATTACAAACCTTTTCCAAAACAAATGTACAATTCCTATGAGCTAAAAAGGCATACCAATGATACAGATGAATCAGTCATCCATTGTAGAAATCAAAGCCAGGGGAATGGACTTGAGTTCACATGGTATTTCTTTCTTGCTTCTTGATGTTACTTACCCCATTCCTAATAAACCTGGACTACTCCCAAAATTTTTCCTGTTCCTTTACCACTTGGGTGATTTCACACATGTGCTATTTTTTGAAATACCTTTTAACACAAACAGTCTAAAGCTTCTTGGAGTTCTTTGACATGAAGAAACAATCAACCATCCCCTTAAATACGCTCAATGACTTGTCTTCCATAGCTGCCTGTGGCAATGAATTTCACAGATTCACCACCCTCTAGCTAAAGAGATTCCTCCTCATCTCTGTTCAAAATGTACGTTCCTCTATTCTGACGTTGTGCCCTCTGATCCTACACTCCCCCACTATAGGAAACATCCTCTCCACACCCACTCTAGCTAGGCCTTTCAAAATTTGATAGGCTTCTCTCTGTCCTCGGTCTTCTAAATTCCTGTGAGCACAGACTTAGAACCATCAAACATACCTCATATGATAAGCCTTTCAATCCTAGAATCATTCTCGTGATCCTCCTCTGAACCTTCTTTATTGTCAGCAAATCCTTTCTTAGCTAAGGACCCCAAACTACTCACAATACTCCAAGTGAGGCTTCACTAATGCCTCAACATAACATCCTTGCTTTTAAATTCTAATCCTTTCAAAATGAATGCTAAAATTGCATTTGCCTTCCTTACCACAGACTCAATCTACAAGTTAACCTTTGGGGAATCCTGCATGAAGACTCCCAAATCTCCTTTTACCTGTGGTCTATGACTTCATTCCTTCTACCGAAGTGCACGACGAAACACTTTCTGATACTGTATTCTATCTACCACCTCTTTGTACATTATCCTAATCTATCTAAGTCCTTCTGCAGCCTTCCTACTTCCTCAGCACTGCCAGCTCCTCCACCTATCTTCATATTGTCTGTAAACTTGACCATAAAGTCATAATTTCCATCACTCAAATCATTGACAAACACTGTAAAAGGGAATTGTCCCAATAATGACTCCTCCAGAACACCACAAGTCACTGGCAGCCAACTAGAAAAGGTTCCCTTTATTCCTACTCTTTGCTTCCTGCCAATCTGCCAATGCTCTGTGCTGCTAATATCTTTCCTGTATTAATAGATCAATTATTGATTATCTAAGTGATTGTCTCCATCTGGTGAGTGAGCTTCCAGGAACTATGCAACAGAGCTGTAACAGCCTGGGAAAGGTTTCACTGCTAACGTAATGATCTTTCTATAGAAGCAGTGTTTTGGTTATGGTTAGCGATAATGGGTGATTTGGAATGTGAGCCATCCAATGAAACATAGAAAACCTACAGCACAATACAGGCCCTTTGGCCCATAATGCTGTGCCGAAAACATACTTACTTTAGAAATTACCTAGGGTTACCCATAGCCCTCTATTTTTCTAATCTCCATGTACCTATCCAGGAGTCTCTTAAAAGACCCTGTCATATCTGCCTCCACCACAGTTGCCGGCAGCTCATGCCACACACTCACCACTCTCTGTGTAGAAAAACTTACCTCTGACATCTCCTCTATACCTACTTCCAAGCACCTTAAAACTATGCCCTCTCGTATTAGCCATTTCAGCCCTGGAGAAAAGCCTCTGACTATCCACACAATCAATGCCACTCATCATCTTATACACCTCTATCAGGTCACCTCTCCTCCTCCTGGGAGTGTTTTCATGCTGTATGACTGACACCAAGGTAATCTGGGTCTTTTGTTTCCAAGAGATGGAGAGAGAAGATGCCAGAAAGGAGAAGTGGTAGACACCGGAACGGAGTGGACTTGGAGTGGGGCCAGGAGTTGAGGAAGCCCAGGGAAATTGATGGAGGATTGGAGAAAGGGAAACTGTGAGTGCAAACTTGTGCGCATTAGACTGTTTCATTAAAATGGGCCCTTTGCTTTTTGTTTTACTTTAGCCAAATTAAGAATTATAAAGCTGAATTGTTTAATTGCATATGGTGTACTGTCTGTTATTAAGAGGTACTGATTTGTAACAGGGTAATAAATCACAAAAAATCCCCACAAACAGGAGGTTTTGCACCTCAATCTCACATGTTTGGTGGGGCTAGGGATTGTTTCCTGAGACTTACGCAGCCGACAGAACATGACGGTTACATAGCCTTCATTGTCTGTTTTGAAACAATCAATGAAATGATCAACGAACCAATCTTTCTTTTTTCTTTTTAAATCTTTTTTATTGAATAAGTATACAAAAAGGTAAGCCATAAAGGCACTAATACACTGTTAGAATATAATAAAATTACAGGAGATATTAATACCAAAAAAAAATGATACAAACAATGTAATTTAAACATAACACACTAAGGTAACATAATAGTATACTAATTTTTATATATATATATATCAATAGAGAAAAGGAAAAAAAAAACCCAAAAAAATCCACCGTGCAACTAACTAAAAGCAAAGCAAAGCAAAGCAATGGGCTAACTTGGAACCAAGCAGAGTTAAAAAACTTAAAATCACGTCCTCAATCCCGACCTCCATTAAAAAGAGTAAAAAAAAAACAAGAAGGGTATATAAATATGGAGCAAAAAAAAAGGAGAAAAAAAATTACATTAAATGAAAATATTGAATAAAAAATCTCCAGGTCTGTTCAAATTTAAATGAGGAATCATAAAGATTGCTTCTAATTTTCTCCAAATTCAAGCATAATATCGTCTGAGAAAACCAAAAACAGGTAGTTGGAGCATTAAGCTCTTTCCAATGTTGTAAGATACATCTTTTCGCCATTAAAGTAAGAAATGCAATCATTCTACGGGCTGAAGGAGAAAAATTACTGGAAATTTTAGGTAGTCCAAAGATAGCAGTAATAGGGTGAGGAGAGATATCTATATTCAATACCTTGGAGATAATATTAAAAATGTCTCTCCAAAAAGTTTCCAGAGTAGGACGAGACCAAAACATATGAGTTAAAGAGGCTATCTGCCCCGGACATCTATCACAAAAAGGATTAATATGAGAATAAAAGCGAGCTAATTTATCTTTGGACATATGTGCTCTATGAACAACTTTAAATTGAATTAGGGAATGTTTAGCACAAATAGAGGAAGTATTGACTAATTGTAAAATCTGCCCCCAGTCATCCACGGACATGATAGACCCCAATTCCTGTTCCCAATCTACCCTAATCTTATCAAATGGAGCTTTCCTAAGTTTCATAATAATATTATAAATCATAGCCGATGCACCTTTCTGACATGGATTAAGGTTAATTATAGTATCTAAAATGTATGTAGGAGGAAGCATTGGATAAGAAGAAAGTATAGTACTTAGGAAATTTCTAACTTGTAGATATCTAAAAAAATGTATTCTTGATAAATTATATTTATTAGATAATTGTTCAAAAGACATAAGGGAACCATCTAAAAATAAATCCAAAAACCGTGAAATACCCTTAGTCTTCCAAATTTGAAAAGCACGATCCATAAAGGAGGGAGGAAAAAATATGTTACCTAAAATAGGAATCGCTAGCCCAAATTGGTTAAGATCAAAAAATTTTCTGAATTGAAACCAAATACGTAAGGTATATTTAACTATCGGGTTAGATACCTGTTTGAGGCATTCCAAATCAAAAGGAAGAAAGGAACCTAAAATAGAGCCAAGTGTATAGCCCTGAACAGATTGTAATTCCAATGCTACCCATTTAGGACTGGATAGTGTATCCTGGTCAAGTAACCAAAATTTCATATGTCGAATATTAATTGCCCAATAATAAAATCTAAAGTTGGGTAATGCTAAACCTCCATCTCTCTTAGCTTTCTGTAAATGTATTTTACCCAGTCTCGGGTTTTTATTTTGCCAAATAAATGAAGAAATTTTTGAGTCAACTTTATCAAAAAAAGATTTTGGAACAAAGATTGGTAATGCCTGAAATATATATAGAAATTTTGGCAAAAAAAATCTTAACTGCATTAATACGACCAATCAAAGTTAAATATAAAGGAAACCATTTAGATGAAAGTTGAGTAATATGATCAATTAAGGGTAAAAAGGTAATCTTAAATAAATCTTTGTATTTACAAGTAATTTTAATCCCAAGATATGAAAAATAATTATTAATCAATTTAAATGGAATTATGATATAAGGGAAGTTGTTTATTACTCGGGAAAAGTTCACTCATTACTAAGATTTAATTTATAACCTGAAAAGAGACTAAATTGTGCTAATAACTCTAAAACAGCAGGGATGGATTTCTGAGGATTAGAAATATATAAAAGTAAGTTATCAGCATAGAATGATATTTTATGGGACTTTAAGCCCCGAGTTATCCCAGTAATATTTGGAGATTCTCGAATGGCAATTGCAAGAGGTTCTAATGCAATATCAAATAATAAAGGACTAAGAGGACAACCTTGTCGAGTGCCTCGAAAAAGAGGGAAAAAAGGTGAGCTTAGAGAGTTAGTACGGACCGAGGCCACAGGAGAATGATATAACAGTTTGATCCAGGATATAACTTTCGAGCTAAAATTAAACATTTCAAGCACCTTAAATAAGTAAGGCCATTCTACTCTATCAAAAGCTTTCTCAGCATCTAAAGAGATAACACACTCAGGAGGGGGTATAAACAATATTTAACAGTGTGCGAATGTTATAAAAAGAGTAACGACCTTTAATAAAACCCACTTGGTCTTCTGAAATAATAAAAGGAAGTACTTTTTCTAATCTGTTTGCTAATAACTTAGAAAAAAACTTTAGAATCAACATTTAATAAATATATTGGTCTATAAGATGCACATTGAGCAGGATCTTTATCCTTCTTTAATATTAGAGAGATTGACGCTCTATTTAAAGATTCGGGAAGTTTACCAAGTTTTAATGAAGCCTCGAAAACCCTACAGAACCAAGGGATTAATGAAGGTGCAAAACATTTATAAAATTCTACGGTAAACCCATCAGGGCCAGGAGCTTTCCCCAAATTCATAGAGGAAATAACATTCTTAATCTCATCAGTGGTAATAGGAGTATCTAACATAGAAGACATGAGGGAGTTAGATATGGCCCTTGTGGCTACGGGGATCAGGGGGTATGGAGGGAAGGCTGGGGCGGGGTTCTGAGTTGGATGATCAGCCATGATCATAATAAATGGCGGTGCAAGCTCGAAGGGCCGAATGGCCTACTCCTGCACCTATTTTCTATGTTTCTATGTTTCTATGTAAGACATATCCTGTGAAATCTCAGGGAAGTCCAGGTTATCTAAAAAATCATTCATATATTTAGAGTCTCGAGGAGACTCTGATTGATATAAGGAAGAATAAAAATCACAGAAGGTTTGATTAATCCCCGCATGATCGAGTATCAGTCGGTCATTTTGATTATAAATCTGATTAATCTGAGATTTAGCATAATTAGACTTCAATTGGTTAGCCAGCAGTTTGCCAATTTTGTCACTGTGTACATAAAATTCACTTCTTGTTTTCTTTAATTGGTTTACAATCGAGGACGAAAGTAATAAACTGTGTTCCATTTGAAGTTCAGTTCTTTGTTTATATAACTCCTCAGAGGGAGGTGTAACATATTTCTTATCAATTTCCTTAATCTTGTCCACAATTACCAACTCCTCCTGCTTCAGCTTCTTCCTCAAAGCAGCAGAATACAAGATAATCTGACCACGAATATAAGCTTTAAAAGTATCCCAAAGAATGTTCACAGAAATATCCTCTGTATAGTTGATTGTTAAAAAAAAGATCAATCTGTTCATTCATAAAGTTAACGAAGTCCGAGTCCTGAAGCAACAGCGAATTAAAACACCATTGTCTATTATTTTGTGTATTGGCCTGAATTTTAATAGAAAGCTTAAGTGGAGCATGATCCGAAATGGTTATAGAGTCATAATCACATTTAATCACTGAAGAAATAAGACGAGAGTCAATAAAGAAATAATCAATTCTTGAATAGGAATGGTGAACATGTGAAAAAAAAGAAAAATCTTTTTCCTGAGGATGCAAAAAACGCCAAATGTCCGTCGACCCAGAATCAGAGAGGAATGAATTAATCAAAGTTGCAGATTTATTAGGTAAGGTCCGTAGAGGAGCCGAACGGTCCAAAGCTGGAGATAAACAGGTATTAAGATCTCCGCCCCAGATCAATGAAAACTTATTCAAATTCGGGAACTGATTGAATAATGATTTATAAAATTCCGGACAGTCCATATTAGGAGCATAAACATTAACCAAAACTACCTTTTTATTAAATAGTAGACCACTAACCAGTAGAAATCTACCATTCGGATCAGAAATAATATCATGTTGTATAAAAGTAACTGAGGAGTCTATAAAAATAGAGACTCCTCGAATCTTAGTGTTGGAGTTCGAATGAAACTGTTGTCCCTTCCAGAATTTAAAAAAACGTAGTCTGTCCCCCCTCCGCACATGGGTCTCTTGTAAAAATAAAATTTGTGCTTTAAGTCTCCGAAACACTTTAAAAACTTTTTTCCTTTTAATAGGATGATTAAGTCCATTCCAGGAGACAAAATTAATAATAGACTCCATAAACCCTAAAGTCAACCCGCAACAAGGAGGACTGACGATAGGCTCGACCCATGAACCCGGAAAGGGAACAGAACAAATAAGAGATACCGGGAAGGAGAACGCAACCAATACTTCAATAGTGTAGATAGCCCAAGAAGAAAGAAACTAAAACGTGAAGCCCCTCCCACCACCCCCCACCCCATGACCCCAAGGCTAAGTCTAACACAGACCAGCCAGAAGAAGGAAGCACTAAAACTACCCCCATGACTTCCGGTATACGCTCCCTAAAAAAAGTGTAAATATAAAAAAGATCAGCTAGTTATAAAACAGTAAAAAAATAAAAAAAGGTAAATCAATTAAAACAAACACTTAATATAACAGAGAAAAAGCCAGAAAATATAAAAAAAACCGCAACAAACCCCAGACCCTAAGAGTAAACAAAAAAAGTAATGAAATTATTGACATAAACTAGTTATGAAAACCTACAAAAAGAAGTAGATTTAAAAACTACAAAATTTAAGACCTCTAAGGAAATACGTAGAATGACGGTGAGGGAATAGCCACCCAGAATCTCCTGGGAAAAAGAAAGGAATGACGCAGATAGAAAGAAAGTTTAGCAACCATATTAATTAATCAAAAATAAACTTTTCTGCCCATATAAGGCAAAAAAAAATTAAGACTGACAAATTCACAACCTCCGATCAAACGGAGATAGTTAAAAATTACGATTAAGATGTTGAAGGTGAAAATTGATCCAGATAACTCTGGGCATCCGATGGAGATTCAAAAAAACGGAGGGCTCCATCCAACGTACGAATCCTTAGACGTGCAAGGTAAAGCAGCGCTGGTTTTAAATCCATCTTGTAGAGTTCCAACATCACAGATCTGTAACGAACCCGTTGATCCCGAATTGGTTTACTGAAATCCTCCACAAATCGGAACTTAAGATCCAAAAAATCAATGTAACCTTTAGATCGAACGAAACGAAACAGTTTCTCCTTGTCTTGAAAATAATGAAAGCGTAAGATGACACGTCGAGGTTTATCTGACTTAGACGAGTATGATGGAACTCTGTGAACGCGATCCAATAACGGTGGTTGGTCAGGAAATACAGTAGGAAATGCATCTTTTAAAAGTTGAGAAAAATACTTCATAGGGTTATCAGATTCAACAGCTTCACGCACCCCAATCATTCGAAGATTCTGCCGTCGCATTCTGGATTCTAAGTCAGAGTTTTTAAAGGTCAGAAAGTCAAGTTTCTTCTTCATTACATTAATTGTTTCTTCGATTTTCTCCATCTTAAGTTCATTTTGTTGCGTGGATTTTTGAAGATCAGATATAGCCGACTGATGTTCCGTAATAGATGTTTGTATCTTATCGATTGAATCGGCAATTTTCTGGAAATTAATTGAAATTTCAGCACGAATCAGCTCCGTAACAGAGGTTGAAATTTCCCTTTGAATTAGCTCCGTTATAGCTTTCAAAGTCAACAGTGGTTCAGTCGGAGGAAAATCGGTACCTTTCGGTCTAACCGGAGGTTTGCCGTCCTTCCCGTTTTTCCCATTCTTAGACATAGCAGACCTTAAGCGATTATCAAAGAGCCCAATTTATTTCAAAATGTTGTAAAAGTCGATGCCTTAATGGTTAATTAAAATATAGCTGATCATAAGAAGAAAAACTCAGAGGTAATGGAGCGAGTCAAGAACACGACTTCACTCCATGAGCTCTACCGGAAGTCCCCGATCAACGAAACAATCAGCAATCAACAATCAATGTCTTATACTGCACCTCTTCATAAATAAAACCGGTGCTGGGAGCTAGAAAGTCTACTGTAAACAGTGCCTGTAAGCAAAGTTGTGCTTCTTTCAACTTCAAGCTGATTACTGCTTCCTATTTACATTTTAAGAACTAAAGACTGGCACCAGTTCATGACCAGAAGGGTATAAAGAATATAGTTGGCAGTTTAACTTACAACTATTGGATCTTTACAAGTGGGAACTGCTGTGTATAAAAAGGTAAAAAGGTAAAAAAGAGGGCGTTTAGAGATGGAAATAGGGAGGAGCTGAGGGTAATACTGAGGGACCTGAAAGCCAGGATCAGGGAGGCTAAAGACAGGTACAGGAGGAGGCTTGAGTGGAAACTCCAGCAGAACAACATGAGAGAGGTCTGGAGGGGGATGAGGACCATCACTGGGTTCCGGCAAACTTGCAACAGAGCAGCGGAAGGCAGTGTGGACAGGGCCAACGAACTTAACCTGTTCTTTAACAGATTTGACATTGTGGCCCCTGCCCATCCCCCACATGAGCCATCTGTTTTTGGCCCCCAACCAGCACATATGCCACTCTCCCCTTCTACCCCTCCTCACAGACCCCCACCCTGCTCTGCTGACTATACCCCTTCCCCACACGAAACCACCACGGTGGGCTTCACAGCTGAACAGGTGAGAAGACAGCTGAAACGTCTCAACCCAAGCGAGGCTCCAGGACCGGATGGTGTCAGTACCAGGATGCTCAAAGTCTGTGCCCCTCAGCTATGTGGAGTACTTCGCCATGTATTCAACCTGAGCCTGAGGCTCCAAAGAGTTCCTGTACTGTGGAAGACATCCTGCTTCGTCCCTGTGCCGAAGATGCCACACCCCAGCGGCCTCAATGACTACAGACCGGTGGTATTGGCCTCCCACATCATGAAGACCCTGGAGATACTTGTTCTGGAGCTGCTCTGGCCTATAGTCAGGCCACACTTAGATCCCCTCCAGTTCGCCTACCAGCCCCGACTGGGTTTTGAGGATGCCATCATCTACCTGCTGAACCGTGTCTACGCCCACCTGGACAAGCCAGCGAGCACTGTGAGGGTCATGTTTTTTGACTTCTCCAGTGCATTCAACACCATCGGCCCTGTTCTGCTGGGGGAGAAGCTGACAGCGATGCAGGTGGTTGCTTCCCTGGTGTGTCCGACAGAGTGATCAGCAGCACTGGGGCTCCACAGGGGACTGTCTTGTCTCCCTTTCTCTTCACCATTTACACCTCGGACTTCAACTACTGCACAGAGTCTTGTCATTTTCAGAAGTTTTTGGATGACTCTGCCATAGTTGGATGCATCAGCAAGGGAGATGAGGCTGAGTACAGGGCTATGGTAGGAAACTTTGTCATATGGGGTGAGCAGAATTATCTGCAGCTTAATGTGAAAAAGACTAAGCAGCTGGTGGTAGACCTGAGGAGAGCTAAGGTACCGGTGACCCCTGTTTCCATCCAGGGGGTCAGTGTGGACATGGTGGAGGTTTACAAATACCTGGGGATACGAATTGACAATAAACTGGACTGGTCTAAGAACACTGAAGCTGTCTACAAGAAGGGTCAGAGCCGTCTGTATTTCCTGAGGAGACTGAGGTCCTTTAACATCGGCCGGGCGATGCTGAGGATGTTCTACGAGTCTGTGGTGGCTAATGCTATCATGTTTGCTGTTGTGTGCTGGGGCAGCAGGCTGAGAGTAGCAGACACCAACAGAATCAACAAACTCATCTGTAAGGTAAGTGGTGTTGTGGGGATGGAACTGGACTCTCTCACGGTGGTGTCCGAAAAGAGGATGCTGTTTAAGTTGCATGCCATCTTGGTCAATGTTTCCCATCCACTACATAATGTACTGGGTGGGCACAGGAGTACATTCAGCCAGAGACTCATTCCACCGAGACGCAACACAGAGCGTCGTAGGAAGTCATTCCTGCCTGTGGCCATCAAACTTTACAGTTCCTCACTTGGAGGATCAGACACCCTGAGCTAATAGGCTGGTCCTGGACTTATTTCATAATTTACTGGCATAATTTACATACTACTATTTAACTATTTATGGTTCCATTACTATTTATTATTTATGGTGCAACTGTAACGAAAACCAATTTCCCCCAGGATCAATAAAGTATGACTATGACTATGACTATGTAAGCTTGGCAACAAGTAGAGTCCTCCTTGACCAGAAACAAATATCCATCACAATTCTCCTGTGTTCCAGGAAAAGTAGTCCTAAGCTGTTCAAAGTTTTCCTATGACTCAGGTCCTCACGTCCTGGCAACATCCTGTAAATTTCTCTACATTCTTTCTAGCTTATTGATATTGAGTATAAAAATCAGAAGACATTGTGCAGCTGTATTAAGCTTTGATTGGACCTTATTTGGAGCAGAGTGTATGCTCTTTCAATTGCTGCATTACAGGAAGGATGCAGGTCTTTGCAATGGGTTCAGGAGAGGTTCACCAGACTATTGCCTGGGTTAGAAGACTTTAGTTAAGAGGAGAGTCAGAGTTGGATTGTTGTTACTGGAGTGTTGAATGCTGTAGGGGCACATAATGAGAAGCATTAATAGGGTAGGTAATCAGGGTCAATTTCCCTGATGGAAATGTCAAATGGCAGTGGGCAAAGCATAAGGTAAGAGGGGCAATGTTGAAAGGAAATTTATGAGACAAGATTTATTTTTACACACAGGGTGGTAGATGTTGGACCACTGGAAAATGATGCTGGAGAGACAGTAATGGGAGACAAGGAAATGACGGATGAACCGAAGAAGCATTTGCATCAGTCTTCACTGTGGAAGACGCTAGCAGTATGCTAGAAATTCGGGAGTGCCAGGGCGTAGAAGTATGTGAAGTTGGCAGGGAGAAAGTTCTTGGGAAACTGAAAGGTCTGAAGGTAGATAAATCATCTGGACCAGATGGTGTACACACCAGGGTTCAGAAAGAGGTGGTTGAAGAGATTGTGGAGGCATTAGTAATGATCTTTCATGAATCAATTGATTCTGGAATGATTTCAGAAGACTGGAAAATTGTAAATGCCACTCTACTCTTCAAGAAGGGAGAGAGGCAGAAGAAAGGAATCTACCTATAGGCCAGTCAGTTTGACCTCACTGGTTGGAAAGATGTTAGAGTTCCTAAGGATGTGGTTTTAGGGTACTCAGAATTACATGATAAAATAAGCCATAATCAGCATGATTTCCTTAAGGGAAAATCTTGTCTGACAAATCTGCTGTTGGTGATCAGTGGAGTTCTACACGGGTCGGTGTTGGGACCACAACTTTTTACATTTTTTGTCAATAATTTGAATTGATTACTTTGTGGCCAGATTTACAGATAATACAAAGATAGGTGGAGGGGTACATAGTTTTGAAGAAGTAGAGAGGCTAGAGAAGAAATTAGATAGATTAGGAGAATGGGCAAAAAAGTGGCAGGTAGAATACAGTGCCAGGAAGTGTATGGTCATCCACTTTGGTAGAAAGAATAAAAGTGTAGACTATTTTCTAAATGGAAACCATAGAAACCATAGAAAAACTACAGCACAGAAACAGGCCTTTTGGCCCTTCTTGGCTGTGCCGAACCATTTTCTGCCTAGTCCCACTGACCTGCACACAGACCATATCCCTCCATACACCTCCCATCCACGTATCTGTCCAATTTATTCTTAAATATAGAGAAAGAAGTTAAAAATTTGAGGAGCAAAGGGACTTGAGAGTCCTTGTGCAGGACTCCCTAAAGGTTAGTTTACAGATTGAGTCTGTGGTGAGGAATGCAAACGCAATGTTAGCATTCATTTAGAGAGGACTAGAATATAGGCCGTCAGGGTGTCAGATGTGGGAATCATGGGAGACCTCCAGCCTCCCTGATGGCCACATCTGCGCCAGGTGCACCGAGATGCAGCTCCTCAGAGACCGTGTTAGGGATCTGGAGCTGCAGCTTGATAACCTACTGCTTTTAATGGAAAGTGAAGAGGTGATAGACAGGAGCTACAGGAGTCAGAAAACTGGGTCACTGTCAAGAGAGGGAAGGGAAATGCCCAGATAGTGGAAAGTACACCTGCGGCTGTCCCCCTCAGCAACAAATATCTTGTTCTGGATGCTGTTGAGGGGGATGACCTGACAGGGGACGCCCACGGTGACCAGGTCTCTGGCACTGAGCCTAGTGCTGTTGTGCAGGAGAGAAGGAGGGAGAAAAGAAATGCGGTAGTCGTAGGGGATTCCATAGTCAGGGGAACGGACAGGAGATTCTGTGAGCCTGATAGAGATACCCGCATGGTGTGTTGCCTCCCAGGTGCCAGGGTACGGGATGTCTTGGATCGGGTCCCGAATATTCTGAAGGGAGAGGGTGAGCAGCCAGTTGTCTTGGTACATGTTGGTACCAATGACATAGATAGGACAAAGGAGGAGGTCCTGAAGAGAGATTTCCCGGAGTTAGGAAGGAAACTGAGAAGCAGGACATCCAGGGTAGTAATCTCGGGATTGCTACCTGTGCCACGTGCTAGCAAGGGCAAGAATAGTAGGATCAGGCAGATGAATGCGTGGTTGAGAGACTGGTGTAGGGGGCAGGGCTTCAGATTCTTAGATCATTGGGATCTCTTCTGGGGGAAGTATGACCTGTTCAAAAAGGACAGGTTACACCTGAACCCGAAGGGGACCAATATCCTGGTGGGAAAGTTTAATAGAACTGTTAGGGAGGGTTTAAACTAATTTGGCAGGGGGATAGGAACTGGAATGACAGAGCGGAGGAAGGGCAAAACAGAAATAAATCTAAGATAGTGAGCAGTAAAGATGTCAGGAAAGAGAGGCAGGTGATGGGACAAATTTGTAGCTATTGGGATGAGTTGCAGTGCAATAAAATTGCAGTGAAATCAAAGTGAAAAGTTATCAAATACTGGTCTGAAGGTGTTATACTTAAATGCACGCAGCATGAGGAATAAGGTGGATGATCTTGTTGTACAGCTACAGATTGGCAGGTATGATATTGTGGCAATCAATCACTGTGACCTGGCTAAAGGATGCATGTCTCTGGGAGCTGAACGTCCAAGAATACACTGTGTATCGGAAGGATAGGAAGGTAGGCAGAGGGGGAGGCGTGGCTTTATTGGTAAGAAATGATATTAAATCATTAGAAAGAGGTGAGATAGGATCGGAAGGTGCAGAATCTTTATGGGTTGAGCTAAGAAATAGAAGGGGTATAAGGACCCTGATGGCAGTTATTTATAGGCCTCCAAACAGCTGCAGGGATGTGGACTACAAATTACAACTGGAAATAGAAAAGGCTTGTCAGAAGGGCAGTGTTATCATAATTGTGGGGGATTTTAACATGCCAGTGGATTGGGAAAATCAGGTCGGCATTGGATCTCAAGAGAGAGAATTTGTAGAATGTCTGTGAGATGGCTAGATTGGGTATTGTGTAATGAACCAGAGGTGATTAGAGAGATTGAGGTGAAGGAACCCTTAGGAGGCAGTGATCATAACATGATTGAGTTCACTGTGAAATTTGAAAAAGAGAAGCCGAAATCTGATGTGTCGGTATTTCAGTGGAGTAAAGGAAATTACAGTGGCATGAGAGAGGAACTGGCCAAAGTTGATTGGAAAGGGACACTGGTGGCAAAGACAGCAGAGCAGCAGTGGCTGGAGTTTATGCGAGAAGTGAGGAAGGTGCAAGACAGGTATATTCCAAAAAAGAAGAAAATTTCAAGTGGAAAAAGGATGCAACTGTGGTTGACAAGAGAAGTCAAAGCCAAAGTTAAAGCAAAGGAGAGGGCATACAAGGAAGCAAAAATTAATGGGAAGACAGAGGATTGGGAAGTTTTTAAAACCTTACAAAAGGAAACTAAGAAGGTCATTAAGAGCGAAAAGATTAACTATGAAAGGAAGCTAGCAAATAATGTCAAAGAGGATACTGAAAGCTTTTTCAAGTATATAAAGAGTAAAAGCCAGGTGAGAGTAGATATAGGACCGATAGAAAATGATGCTGGAGAAATTGTAATGGGAGATAAGGAGATGGCAGAGGAACTGAACGAGTATTTTGCATCAGTCTTCACTGAGGAAGACATCAGCAGTATACCGGACACTCAAGGGTGGCAGAGAAGAGAAGTGTGCGCAGTCACAATTACGACAGAGAAAGTACTCAGGAGGCTGAATAGTCTAAAGGTAGATAAATCTCCCAGACCAAATGGAATACACCCGTGTATTCTGAAGGAAGTAGCTGTCGAGGTTGCGGAGGCATTAGCGATGATCTTTCAAAAGTCGATAGATTCTGACATGGTTCCGGAGGACTGGAAGATTGCAAATGTCACTCCGCTATTTAAGAAGGGGGTAAGGAAGCAAAAAGGAAATTATAGACCTGTTAGCTTGACATCGGTGGTTGGGAAGTTGTTGGAGTCGATTGTCAAGGATGAGGTTACAAAGTACCTGGGGGCATATGACAAGATAGGCAGAACTCAGCATGGATTCCTTAAAGGAAAATCCTGCCCGACAAACCTATTACAATTTTTTGAAGAAATTACCAGTAGGCTAGACAAGGGAGATGCAGTGGATGTTGTATATTTGGATTTACAGAAGGCCTTAACAAAGTGCCACACATAAGGCTACTTAACAAGATAAGAGCCCATGGAATTACGAGAAAGTTACATATGTGGATAGAGCGTTGGCTGATTGGCAGGAAACAGAGAGTGGGAATAAAGGGATCCTATTCTGGTTGGCTGCCGGTTACCAGTGGTGTTCCACAGGGGTCCGTGTTGGGGCCGCTTCTTTTTACATTGTACATCAACGATTTGGATTATGGAATAAATGGCTTTGTGGCTACGTTTGCTGATGATACGAAGATAGGTGGAGGGGCCGGTAGTGCTGAGGAAACGGAGAGTCTGCAGAGAGAATGGGCAGAGAGGTGGCAAATGAAGTATAATGTTGGAAAGTGTATGGTTATGCACTTTGGCAGTAAAAATAAACGGGCAGACTATTATTTAAATGGGGAAAAAATTCAAAGTTCAGAGATGCAACGGGACTTGGGAGTCCTCGTACAGGATACCCTTAAAGTTAACCTCCAGGTTGAGTCAGTAGTGAAGAAGGTGAATGCAATGTTGGCATTCATATCTGGAGGAATAGAGTATAGGAGCAGGGATGTGATGTTGGGGCTCTGTAAGGCGCTTATGAGACCTCACTTGGAGTACTGTGGGCAGTTTTGGTCTCCTTATTTAAGAAAGCATGTGCTGACATTGGAGAGGGTTCAGAGAAGATTCACTAGAATAATTCCTGGAATGAGAGGGTTAAAATATGAGGAACGTTTGTCCACTCTTGGACTGTATTCCTTGGAGTTTAGAAGAATGAGGGGAGACCTCATAGAAACATTTCGAATGTTGAAAGGGATGGACAGAGTGGATGTGGCAAAGTTGCTTCCCATGATGGGGGAGTCTAGTACGAGAGGGCATGACTTAAGGATTGAAGGGTGCCCATTCAGAACAGAAGTGCGAAGAAATTTTTTTAGTCAGAGGGTGGTGAATCTATGGAATTTGTTGCCACGGGCAGCAGTGGAGGCCAAGTCATTGGGTGTATTTAAGGCAGAGATTGATAGGTATCTGAGTAGCCAGGGCATCAAAGGTTATGGTGAGAAGGCGGGGGAGTGGGACTAAATGGGAGAATGGATCAGCTCATGATAAAATGGCAGAGCAGACCTGATGGGCCGAATGGCCGACTTCTGCTCCTTTGTCTTGTCTTATGGTGTTATAAAAGCAAGGATGTAATGTTAAGGCTTTGTAAAGCACTGGCACGGACTTAGT
Organism: Mobula hypostoma; assembly: GCF_963921235.1. Classification (NCBI taxonomy): domain Eukaryota; kingdom Metazoa; phylum Chordata; class Chondrichthyes; order Myliobatiformes; family Myliobatidae; genus Mobula; species Mobula hypostoma. The sequence continues at coordinate 102,445,170 of NC_086101.1, forward strand.
GTATTCTGAAGAGTTTTGAGCATATTATCTCAGGAAGAAAGTTTTGACATTGGATAGGGTTCAAAGAAAGTTCACGAAAATGTTTCTGTGATTGAAAGACTTGTCACTTGAGAAGCAATTGATGTCTCTGGGCCTCTACTTACTGAAATCTGACTTAATTGAAATCTTTTGAATGTTGGAAGTCCTCAATAGCGTGGATGTGGAGAGGATGATTCCAATGGTGGTGGAATCTAAGACCAGTGGACATAACTTCAGAATAGAGGGGCATCCTTTTAGAACAGAGATGAGGAACAATTTATTTAACCAGGGATTGTTGAGTCTCAGGAATTTGTTGTCACAGGTGGCTGTGGAGGCTAAGTCATTTAAAGAAGAGGTTGGTAGATTCCTGATTAGTCAGGGCATGAAGATGCAGGGAAAAGAAAGGAGATTGGGGCTGAGAGTGAAAATGGCTCAGCCATGATGAAATGGCGGAGCAGACTCGAAGGGGAAAATGGCCTAATTCTGCTCCTGTATCTTATGGTCTTATGTCCAGAATACAGTTCAATGGGAATTGGGGGAAGCCAATATGGTAGTAACGTTTAAGTGGCATTTGGACAGGCACATGAATGGGCGGATATCATTCATGCAAAGGCAGAATGGTTTACGATTAGCTTAGCTTAATTTGTCACATGTACATTGAAACATACAAAGCCCAAAGGTCCCTCACTCCTCATATGTTAACCCTTTCATTCCCAGAATCAACCTCGTAAACCTCCTCTGGACTCTTTCCAATGACAATATTCAAATATGATGGCAGAATATAGTATTAATGGTAAGACTCTTGGCAGTGTAGAGGACCAGAGGGATCTTGGGGTCCGAGTCCATAGGACACTCAAAGCAGCTGCACTGGTTGACTCTGTGGTTAAGAAGGCATATGGTATATTGGCCTTCATCAATCGTGGAATTGAATTTAGGAACCGAGAGGTAATATTGCAGCTATATAGGACCCTGGTCATAAGACCGTAAGACCATAAGACAAAGGAGCAGAAGTCAGCCGTTCGGCCCATCAAGTCTGCTCCGTCATTTTATCATGAGTTGATCCATTCTCCCATTTAGTCCCACTCCCCCGCCTTCTTACCATAACCTTTGATGCCCTGGCTACTCAGATACCTATCAATCTCTATTTTAAATACACCCAGTGACTTGACTTCCACTGCCGCCTGTGGCAACAAATTCCACAGATTCACCACCCTCTGGTTAAAAAAATTTCTTCTCATCTATGTTCTAAATGGGCGCCCTTCAATCCTTAAGTCATGCCCTCTCGTACTAGACTCCCCCAGGATAGGAAACAACTTTGCCTCGTCCACTCTGTCCGTGCCTTTCAACATTTGAAATGTTTCTATGAGGTCCCTCCTCATTCTTCTAAACTCCAAGGAGTACAGTCCAAGAGCAGTCAAACGTTCCTCATATGTTAACCCTCTCATTCCTGGAATCATTCCAGTGAATCTTCTCTAAACCCTCTGCAATGTCAGCATATCCTTTCTTAAATAAGGAGACCAAAATTGCTCACAGTACTCCAAGTGAGGTCTTACCAGTGCCTTATAGAGCCTCAGCATCATATCCCTGCTCCTATACTCTATTCCTCTAGAAATGAATGCCAACATTGCATTTGTCTTCTTCACCACCGACTCAACCTGGAGGTTAACCTTAAAAGTATCATGCACGAGGACTCCCAAGTCCCGTTGCATCTCAGAACTTTGAATTCTGTCCCCATTTAAATAATAGTCTGCCCATTTATTTTTTTTGCCAAAGTGCATAAACATACACTTTCCAATATTATACTTCATTTGCCACTTCTCTGCCCATTCTTCCAATCTAACCAAGTCTCTCTGCAGACTCTCCGTTTTCTCAGCACTACTGGCCCCTCCACCAATCTTTGTATCATCAGCAAACTTAGCCACAAAGCCACCTATTTCATAATCCAAATCGTTGATGTACAACGTAAAAAGAAGCGGCCCCAACATGGACCCCTATGGATCACCACTGGTAACCGGCAGCCAACCAGAATAGGATCCCTTTATTCCCACTCTCTGTTTCCTGCCAATCAGCCAATACTCTATTCACTTATGTAACTTTCCCGTAATTCCATGGGCTCTTATCTTGTTTAGCAGCCTCATGTGTGGCACCTTGTCAAAGGCCTTCTGAAAATCCAAAAACACAACATCCACTGCATCTCCCTTGTCTAGACTACTTGTAATTTCCTCAAAAAATTGCAATAGGTTTGTCAGGCAGAATTTTCCTTTAAGGAAACCATGCTGAGTTCTGCCTATCTTGTCATATGCCTCCAGGTACTCCGTAACCTTATCTTTGACAGGTGACTCCAACAACTTCCCAAGCACCGATGTCAAGCTAACAGGTCTATAATTTCCTTTTTGCTTCCTTGCCCCCTTCTTAAATAGCGGAGTGACATTTGCAATCTTCCACTCCTCTGGAACCATGCCAGAATCTATCGACTTTTGAAAGATCTTTGCTAGTGCCTCCGCAATCTCCACAGCTACTTCCTTCAGAACACGAGGGTGCATTCCATCTGGTCCAGGAGATTTATCTACCCTTAGACTCCCTGAGTACTTTCTCTGTCGTAATTGTGACTGCGCACACATCTCTTCCTTGCCACCCTTGAGTGTCCGGTATACTGCTGATGTCTTCCTCAGTGAAGACTGATGTAAAATACTCAATCAGTTTCTCCGCCATCTCCTTATCTCCCAGTACAATTTCTCCAGCATCATTTTCTATCGGTCCTATATCTATTTTCTTTTCTTTCTTACTCTTTAAATCTTTTTATTGAATAAGTATACAAAAAGGTAAGCCATAAAGGCACTAGTACATTGTTAGAATATAATAAAATTACAGGAGATATTAATACAAAAAAAAGTGATACAAACAATGTAATTTAAACATAACATACTTAGGTAACATAATAGTATACTAATTTTTATATATATATACCAATAGAGAAAAGGAAAAAAAAAACCCCAAAAAAAAACCCACCGTGCAACTAAACTAAAAAGCAAAGTAAAGCAATGGGCTAACTTGGAACCAAGCAGAGTTAAAAAACTTAAAATCACGTCCTCAATCCCGACCTCCATTAAAAACAGTAAAAAAAACAAGAAGGGTATATAAATATGGAGCAAAAAAAGAGGAGAAAAAAAATTACATTAAATGAAAATATTGATCCTTGTAAGTCTCCTCTGCATCCTTTCTATGGTATCCACATTTTTCCTGTAGTGAAGAGACCAGAACTGAGCACAGTACTCCAAGTGGGGTCTAAAAAGGAAGAAATTTTCCAATGGAAAAAGGATGCAACCATGGCTGACAAGAGAAGTCAAAGCCAAGGTACAAGCAAAGGAGAGGGCATACAAGGAAGCAAAAATTAGTGGGAAGACAGAGGATTGGGAAGTTTTTAAAACCTTACAAAAGGAAACTAAGAAGGTCATTAAGAGGGAAAAGATGAACTATGAAAGGAAGCTAGCAAATAATATCAAAGAAGATACTAAAAGCTTTTTCAAGTATATAAAGAGTAAAAGATATATCTTACGAGAGTAGATATATGCTTGAAATGTTTAACTTTAGCTCGAAATTTATATCCTGGATCAAACTGTTATATCATTCTCCTGTGGCCTCAGTCCATACTAACTCTCTAAGCTCACCTTTTTTCCCTCTTTTTCGAGGCACTCGACAAGGTTGTCCTCTTAGTCCTTTAATATTTGATATTGCATTAGAACCTCTTGCAATTGCCATTCGAGAATCTCCAAATATTACTGGGATAACTCAGGGCTTAAAGTCCCATAAAATATCATTCTATGCTGATGACTTACTTTTATATATTTCTAATCCTCAGAAATCCATCCCTGCTGTTTTAGAGTTATTAGCACAATTTAGTCTCTTTTCAGGTTATAAATTAAATCTTAGTAAGAGTGAACTTTTCCCGATTAATAAACAACTTCCCTTATATCATAATTCCATTTAAATTGATTAATAATTATTTTTATATCTTGGGATTAAAATTACTTGTAAATACAAAGATTTATTTAAGATTAACTTTTTACCCTTAATTGATCAAATTACTCAACTTTCATCTAAATGGTTTCCTTTATATTTAACTTTGATTGGTCGTATTAATGCAGTTAAGATTTTTTTTTGCCAAAATTTCTATATATATTTCAGGCATTACCAATCTTTGTTCCAAAATCTTTTTTTGATAAAGTTGACTCAAAAATTTCTTCATTTATTTGGCAAAATAAAAACCCAAGACTGGGTAAAATACATTTACAGAAAGCTAAGAGAGATGGAGGTTTAGCATTACCCAACTTTAGATTTTATTATTGGGCAATTAATATTCGACATATGAAATTTTGGTTACTTGACCAGGATATACTATCCATTCCTAAATGGGTAGCATTGGAATTACAATCTGTTCAGGGCTATACACTTGGCTCTATTTTAGGTTCCTTTCTTCCTTTTGATTTGAAACGCCTCAAACAGGTATCTAACCCGATAGTTAAATATACCTTACGTATTTGGTTTCAATTCAGAAAATTTTTTGATCTTAACCAATTTGGGCTAGCGATTCCTATTTTAGGTAACATATTTTTTCCTTCCTCTTTTACGGATCGTGCTTTTCAAATTTGGAAGACTAAGGGTATTTCACGGTTTTTGGATTTATTTTTAGATGGTTCCCTTATGTCTTTTGAACAATTATCTAATAAATATAATTTATCAAGAATACTTTTTTTTAGATATCTACAAGTTAGAAATTTGCTAAGTACTATACTTTCTTCTTTTCCAATGCTTCATCCTACATACATTTTAGATACTATAATTAACCTTAATCCATGTCAGAAAGGTGCATCGGCTATGATTTATAATATTATTATGAAACTTAGGAAAGCTCCATTTGATAAGATTAGGGTAGATTGGGAACAGGAATTGGGGTCTATCATTTCCGTGGATGACTGGGGGCAGATTTTACAATTAGTCAATACTTCCTCTATTTGTGCTAAATATTCCCTAATTCAATTTAAAGTTGTTCATAGAGCACATATGTCCAAAGATAAATTAGCTCGCTTTTATTCTCATATTAATCCTTTTTGTGATAGATGTCCGGGGCAGATAGCCTCTTTAACTCATATGTTTTGGTCTTGTCCTACTCTGGAAACTTTTTGGAGAGACATTTTTAATATTATCTCCAAGGTATTGAATATAGATATCTCTCCTCACCCTATTACTGCTATCTTTGGACTACCTAAAATTTCCAGTAATCTTTCTCCTTCAGCCCGTAGAATGATTGCATTTCTTACTTTAATGGCGAAAAGATGTGTCTTACAACATTGGAAAGAGCTTAATGCTCCAACTACCTTTTTTTGGTTTTCTCAGACGATATTATGCTTGAATTTGGAGAAAATTAGAAGCAATCTTTATGATTCCTCACTTCAGTTTGAACAGACCTGGAACAATACAATGTCTGCCACAAGAGGGCATAGGATTAAGGTGCTTGGGAGTAGGCACAGAGGTACAGAGGAGATGTACAGAGGTACAGGGGTAAGTTTTTTATGCAGGAGTAGTGAGTGCGTGGAATGGGCTGCCAGCAACAGCGGTGGAGGCAGATACAATTGTGTCCTTTAAGAGACTTTTGGATAGGTACATGGAGCTTAGAAATATAGAGGGCTATGGGTAACCCTAGTAATTTCTAAGGTAGGGACATGTTCAGCACAAATTTGTGGGCTGAAGGGCCTGTATTGTGCTGGAGGTTTTCAAGGTTTCTATGACAATACATCCTTTCTGAGATAAGGGACCCAGAACTGTTGACAATACTCCAAGAGCAGCCTGACTAGTGTCTTATGAAGGCTCAGCATTATCACTCTGCTTTTATATTCTATTCTCTTTGAAATAAATGTCAATATTGCATTTGCCTTCTTTAACACAGAGTCAACCTGTGAATTAACCTTCTTACACAAGGACTCCCAAGTCTCTTTGCACCTCTGGTGTTTGAATTTTTTCCCCATCTAGATGATAGTCCTCACTATTGTTCCTTTTACCAAAATGCATTATCATACATTTTGAAACACTGTATTCCATTTGCCACTTTTTTGCTCATTCTTCCAATTTGTCTAAGTCCTCTGCAATTGGATTGCTTCCTCAGCACTAACTACCCCCACCTAACTTGATATCATCCAGAAATTTTGCCACAAAGCCATCAATTCCATTATCAAAATTATTGACAAACAATGTGAGAAGAAGCAGTCCCAATACTGACCCCCTGAAGAACACCACTAATCACTGGCAACAAACCAGAAAAGGCCCCCTTTATTCCCACTCACTGACTCCTGCCTGTCAGCCATTCCTCTATCCATACTAGTATCTTTCCTGGAACACTATTATTTTATCTTGTTAAGAAGCCTCATGTGAGGCAGATTATCAAATGCCTTCTGAAAATCTAAGTAAATGACATCCACTTCCTCCACAGATTTGTCAGGCAAGATTTCCCATTACAGAAACCATGCTGACTTTGACTTATTTTATCATTTGTCTCCAAGTACTCCAAAACCTTGTGCTTAATAATGGACTCCAATACTTTCCCACCCACTGAGGTTAGACTAGCTGGCTTATAACTTCCTCTCTTTTGGCTTCTTTCCTTTTTTAAGAGTGGAGTGGTATTTGCAATTTTCCAGCCCTCCAGGACCATGTCAGAATCAATTGATTCTTGATCATGAACATTGCATCCATTATCTCTTCAGCAACCTCTCTCAAGACTTTGGGATGTAGACCATCTGGTGCAGGTAACTTATATACCTTAAGACCTTTCAGTTTGCTGAGTACTTTTTCTTCAGAATAGCAATGGAACTCACTCCTGCTCCCCGACACTCACGGACCTCTGGCTAGTGTCTTCCATAGTGAAGACTGATGCAAAGTACCCATTAAGTTCATTTGCCATTTCTGCGATCACATTACTACCTCACCAACATAATTTCCAGTACTCCAATATCAACTCTCACCTCCCTTTTATTCTTGATATAACTGAAAAAGCTTTTAGTATCTTGCTTCATATTATTGGCTAGTCTGGCTCATATTTCATCTTTTCCCAACTAAGTCATAGTCATAGTCATAGTCATACTTTATTGATCCCGGGGGAAATTGGTTTTCGTTACAGTTGCACCATAAATAATAAATAGTAATAGAACCATAAATAGTTAAATAGTAATATGTAAATTATGCCAGTAAATTATGAAAGAAGTCCAGGACCAGCCTATCGGCTCAGGTTGTCTGACCCTCCAAGGGAGGAGTTGTAAACTTTGATGGCCACAGGCAGGAATGACTTCCTATCATGCTCTGTGCTGCATCTCGGTGAAATGAGTCTCTGGCTGAATGTACTCCTGTGCACCCCCAGTATATTATGTAGTGGATGGGAGACATTGACCAAGATGGCATGCAACTTGGACAGCATCCTCTTTTCAGACACCACTGTCAGAGAGTCCAGTTCCATCCCCACAACATCACTGGCCTTACAAATGAGTTTGTTGATTCTGTTGGTGTCTGCTACCCTCAGCCCGCCGCCCCAGCACACAACAGCAAACATGATAGCACTGGCCACCACAGACTCGTAGAACATCCTCAGCGTCGTCCGGCAGATATTAAAGGACCTCAGTCTCCTCAGGAAATACAGGCGGCTCTGACCCTTCTTGTAGACAGCTTCAGTGTTCTTTGACCAGTCCAGTTTATTGTCAATTCGTATCCCCAGGTATTTGTAATCCTCCACCATGTTCACACTGACCCCCTGGATGGAAACAGGGGTCACTGAAAGACTTACCACTTTTTCAGTTGCATTTTAAAAGCTTCCCAATTATCCAACTTCCCACTCACTTTTGCTGCCTTATTTGCCCTTTCCTTGGCTTTTATGCAGTCCTTAACTTCCCCTGTCAGCCATGGTTTCCTACCCCTGCCATTTGAGAACTTCTTCTGTGGGACATATCTATCCTGCGCCTTGTGAACTACTCCCAGAAACTTCAGTCACCACTGCTCTGCCATCATTCCTACCAGTATTCCCCTCTAATCCCCCTGGGCAAGCTTCTCCCTCATGCCTCTGTAACTCCCTTTATTCCATTACGATACTGATACATGTGACTTATGCTTCTCCCTCTGAAACTGCAGTATGAATTCAATCATATTATGATCTCTGCCTCCTAAGGGTTCCATTTCTTTAAGCTGATGAATGGGATCTGGGTTATTACACAATACCAAATCTAAGATAGCCTTTCCCCAAGTAAGCTCAAGGACAAGCTGATCTAAAAAGCCATCTTGTCGATATTCAACAAGTTCCCTTCCTTGCGATCCGACACCAACCTGATTTTCCCAATCCCCTTGCATATTGAAGTCCCCGATTACAATTGTGTCATTACATTTAGTACATGCCCTTTCCAGCTCCCTTTAATCTCGACCCCACATCTTGGCTACTATTTGGAGGCCTGTATATGATTCCTATAATGGTTTTTTAACCCCTGCAGTTGCTTAACTCCACCCACAAAGATCTGACATTCTCTGACCCTATGTCATTTCTTTCTAGAGATGTAATTCCATCTCTTACCAACAGAGCCACACCACCGCCCATGCCTTCCTGCCTGTTGTTTCAATACAAAGTATATCCTTTGATATTCAGCTCCCAACTATGGCCTTCTTTCAGCCAGGACTCAGTGATGCTCACAATGACATACTGACAAATCTCCAATTGTGTCATGAGTTTGTCCACCTTATTCCAAATGCTCCATTCATTTAAATACAACACCTTCAGTCCTGTATTCTTTGCCCTGATGAATTTTGCCTCTGTGGTAGAACTTAACACTTTGCTCTGTCTGCAGTTGTACCCAATCATTGGCTTGTTCTTCCTTACATTCATATTACATCATCAACTTGTAAACCTGCTAGCTCATCCTCAGGTCTATCATACTGGTTCCTATCCCCCTGCTATATTAGTTTAAACCACTCTCAACAGCTCCAGCAAACTGGCCCACAAGGATACTGTTCCTGCTCAGATTCATGTCCATCCCGACCCTTTTGTACAGGTCACACCTGCCCCAGAAGAGGTCCCAATAATCCAGAAATCTAAATCCCAGCCCCCTGCTCCAAATCTTCAGCCATGCATTTATCCATCACCTCATTCTATTCCTATCCTCACTATACTTATTCCTGCCTGCCTACACCTGCTATGCATCTCCTTTTATATTCCTTACCCAGGGCCTCAACATACCTTGAAAGCTATGGCTCCCTAAACCCGTTACCTTTACCTTTTATGGTGAACAAAGGACATAGAAAATCTAGCTAAGAAGGAAATAAAAGCTTATGAAAGGTTTAAGAAACCAGGTACTGTTAGGTCTCTAAAAATTCCAAGGTTGCCAGGAAGGAGCTTAAGAATGACATTAGGAGAGCTAGAAGGGGCCATGGGATGGCCTTGTCAAGCAGGATTAAGGAAAACCCAAAGGCATTCTACAAGTATGTAAAGAGTAGGAGGATGAGCAATGTGAGAGTAGGACAAAACAAATAAAATAGTGGAAACATGTGCCTGGAGTTGAAGGAGATAGCAGAGGTACTTAATGAATACTCAACAGTATTCACCAGGGAAAAGGACCTTGGCAATTGTGGGGATGACTTACAGCAGAGTGAAATGCTACAGTGTATAAGAAGGAGGATGTGCTGGAGCTTTTGAAAGATATTAAGTTAGATAAGTCACCGAGTATGGGCGAGATATACACCAGGCTACTGTAGGAAGCAAGGGAAGAGATTGCTGAGCGATCTGGCGATGATCTTTGCATCAACAGGAGGGATGGGAAAAGTACTGGGGGGTTGGAGGGTTGCAAATGTTGTTCCCTTGTTCAAGAAAGGGAATAGCGATAACCCAGGAAATTCTAGACCAGTGAGTCTTACTTCAGTGGTGGGCAATTTATTGGTGAAAATCCTAAGAGGCAGGATTTGAGCATTTGGAGAGACATAATCTGATTAAGGATAGTCAGCATGCATTAAATTTCATCTGATATTTTTCAGCCCATTTCCAGCTTCTTTTTTCTTAACCAGGGCCTCAATATCCCTTGAAAACCAAGATTCATTGGTTCATTGGTTCATAAAACCTGTTATCATTACCTTTTATTCTGACTGGCACATACAAGCTTTGTAATCTCAAAATTTCACTTTTGAAGGCCTCCCACTTTCCAAGTACATCTTTGCCAGAAAACAGCCTGTCCCAATCCACACTTGCAAGATTCTCTCCATTACCATCAAAATTGGACTCTCTCCAATTTAGAATATCAACCAAAACACCAGACCTACTCATTGCGTATTTACTTTGAAAGTAATGGCATTGTGATCACTAGATGCAAAGTGTTCACCAAACTCCTGTCACCTGCTCTGTCTCTTTCTCCAACAGGAGATGAAGTATTGCACACTCTATCATTGGAACTTCAATCTTCTGATTCAGAAAACTTTCCTGAAAACATTTGATAAACTCTGTTCCATCTTGTCCTGTTACAGTTTGGGAGCCCCAGTCAATATGCTGAAAATTAAAATCACCTACTACAACAACCTTGTGTTTCTTTCACCAGATTTGTTCCTCTAAGTCCTGTGGACTGTTGGGTGGTCTGAGGAGGGAGGAGAGAAAGCAGCGCATGCGCAGCCCTCTGGTGAAAAATGCTATCGTATCCATTAAATAGGGGCCGTGGACAATTCTGATTTGATGGAGATGGACGTGAAAGCACAGAGGAACATCTGGAAAAATTTCTGAAACGCTCGTTCGCTGCTGTCGTTACTGCACGGTCGGGAATCTTTCGGAGGGAAGGCCTCAAAATCCCCGGCTTTGCCTGCTGTTGGCGATCGAGAAGGAGGTCAAATCATTCAGATAGAGATGGTGCTCAGTACTTGGTGTCGGAGGGCTGATCAGAGCTCGAAGTTTTCGGATGACTCAGAGTCGGACCGTGGTCGGGTATGGCAGGGAGAGTTTTTCTTCCTTCTCCTGTCTGTGTGAGATGTGGGACATTTGAGAGACTTTGAACTTTTACTGTGCTCATGGACTTCTTCACCAAGTTATGGTATTGTTGCACTGTTACAACTATATGTTATAATTATGTGGTTTTGTTAGTTTTTTTCAGTCTTGGTCTGTCCTCTGTTTTGTGATATCACACTGGAAGAAATATTGTATCATTCCTTAATGCATGTATTACTAAATAACAATAAAAGAGGACTGCGTGTCTTCATAATCTAATTTAGTATAGCCCTAATAATATGGTCATAGCTTTCTTATGCCTCAGTTAGGACCAAAAAGCCTCACTAGTTTGTCCTGGCTGAGCACTGCCATGACCTTTTCCCTGACCAGAAATGCTACCCATCTCCCTTTAATCCCTCCAGCTGTGTCATGTCTAAAACAATGGAACCCTGGAATATTTAGCCCCTCCTGCAACCAAATCTCACTAATGGCTACATTATCATAATTCCACAAGCTGATCCATGCCCTGAGATCATCTGCCTTTCCTACAATACTTCATGCATTGAAATATACTGAACGCAGCTCAGAACATTAGTTCTATGTTCTGTGGCCCTTACAGCAAAGCTGTTTGATAGTGAAGTCCGTCATATTGACATCAGATACCACTTTGCTCATTAGGACTCATTTTCCAAATGCAAGATCCCAGCAGGAAAGGCATTAAGATTTGTGTGGTCATGTGGAGAATTAACTATCAAAGTGAATGTCTGCTTTTTAGGAAGTTGTA